>NC_060886.1:23473107-23783107 GCF_014805685.1 Silurus meridionalis
CTAACAATCAATTGCTTCATAAAGCTTCATTATCTGAATCAGATGCATTTGTAAACTACTGACATGTGGTTAGTATAAGAGACTGCTCTCAGCTAAGACAATGACTTTAAAGGTTTTTTCCGATTGACATGACAGTACATGACTACACACCAGTAAAATATTTTAGTTGTTTGCAAAATTGACATAAAAAAAAAATATTGTTGAACCCATAAATATGACCTGCAAGTTTCCATTATTTTCGATTGTAATGCATATAATGTAGAAATGTGTGCTTTTCATACAATCATCGCCCATGTGTCAAGTTAACTCAATGTCTTTAATTCATCTCTGATTGTTATCAGTCCCAAACAGACAACTTGTATAACTCAGTGTTGCTCTGTTGTTACTATAGTAAGAGATATAGTTTGTTAAAAACAAAAGGCAAACAAATTCTTATGATAAGTAATGTATTACTCTAGCTTTAGCAATACTGAATACTGAGATAATGATGTTATGTGGATATTTTAATAGCAGTAGAAATGACTTACTGTACAAAAATGTTTTCAAACCACTGTAAAACAAAGTTATTTTTTTGTCTGAAAATAAATATTTATGATGTGTTTCAACATACATTGATTTATATGTGTAATTTTGTGTTTGTGTAACTTGTGTCTTTCGTGTATAGAAATAACAAAAAGAACAACATGGTTTTTAAGTACCATTCGTAAAAACACCTACTGAGGAAATTTATTTTGAAAGGATGTCTATCAGTCTAGTAAATATCCAGAGAAGTTAAGAATCTGTGCTATATTTTGAAATTATTAAATAATTCAAAATTGTTTACCTCAGAATTACCCAGTGAATATGCGGATGTGAAATCTTGGCAGAAAAACTCATAAAACATGTAAAAATAAACAGTTTAACAGTCAGAAACTAGTGGTAAAGAGTTTATATGTGGAACTGGAGTTTACCAGAAATTAAAAAAGTAATTGATGCTAAAATATTTTTATCTTGAAACATATATACATATACACACAACAAGCAAAGAAATAAGTAGTTGGTTAAATGCTGTATAGTGAGTAAGCCTTTAAAGCAATGTGAGTCAATCTTAGACACTGCCTTCTATGGTGGTGATAAAATGACAGAAAAAGGGGATAAGAAAAGTAAAGATAATGCTGGGCAGTATAAACAACAGCAGCGTAGATCTACCCGGGTCCTTCAGGAAGCCGCAGCGGAAAAAATATGTGGTGGAGGTCCAAAAAGATCACGTTCTTCAGAGAGGGCTCAATGCACTTTGTGATATTAACCATGTATTCAATACAGTAGCTCAAGTTAGAGTAGTAGCTGAAGGCACAAAGACAGCAGAATTAGGGAGATTTAGCACATACTAGTTCTCTGTGCTGATCTAAATGTCTGTCGCTGCCATGCACACATCCAGACATCAAAATGATTAGGACCATGTTTTAATGACAGTATTTCTATTAATTAGGTATCTATTAATGTAGCTACCCAGAATCCACATCAGCGCTAAAATTATTCCGTCTTAAAAAGGAAAAAATGTCTTAAGAACATTTTAAAAAATTCCCAGTGGTGTTATGGTTATTCAAAACACACTCCTGGGAAGCTGAAAGCTATGAATTTCCCATAACAGCAGGCCATAGGTCATATGGAGCCCTGCTGTATATGTAGACTATGATTTCCACTCTGGTGTAGATTATTCGTTCTAAAACTCCAATTAAACCTCATCTAAAAGTCAGTGATTTTTCATGACTCATTCATTCATCAATTCTGTTATCTACAGTACAAGGTCAGGATGGAGATGGATCGAATGTGAAGTGGAAATACTAAGCAATTGGACACTAGTCTATTAAATATTGCAAGGCAATTTTAACAAGACCATTCTTTTCTGTCCAGGTGACCCTGGAGCTGAGGGGTGGCATCACTATCTGCTGCTCTGTGGCTCTAGCCATAAAGCATTTAAAATCAGTAAATATTATGAATTTTTGAGTAACTATGACAAACAATGGCTAAATCTTGATACTTATAACAGTAATGCATTGCTAAATCTGGAAACACAATAGATGTTCTGTAGCTTAAAGTAAAATGTATACACAATACACACACCTTCGAGTGGTAGGCCATGGGCACACTTCATTGTAGTTGATGCCCTCCATGGCTTTTTTGTACCTAGGTACACAGATGTTGTACACTCCGTATTCGAACGCCACCCTGTCACAGGACAAAGCATCCAACCCATCAAGCACTGAAAAAATAAGAAAATCAATAAGAAAATGTTCCTGGTGCACTGCAGAAACAACTACAACAACAGCAAAAAAACCAACCTCCATTAGATAAAGCAATAAATTATAGTCCGCCTTAGATTTAATGTCTGTAAAAGGCAATTTCCTCTATAAACAAAGTAGTTTTGCATAAATACTGGTCCTTCACATATGAAGGGAAGAGTGGGAAAAACAAAGTTCAGTCCAGCATGATGCTCATTGTGGCCAACAATAGAAGTTTGTTTTCAATTATTTTTTCGATGGCATGAAGGCATACAACAGAAACACTGCTTAGAGTGAATATATTCAAAGAGCTGATACTTCTCTTGGAACTCATCTTGTCACTATTGACTTTTTCCAGTGTGTGTTTGTGATTACCTGCAAATGCTAAGTATATGATTAATGTGGTTGAGATCAGCGAGGTCATGATGTGTGCCATGTCTCCACGCTTTTTGTCTAGTTACGAGAAGAAGAAGAAGAAGAAGAAGAAGAAAAGAAGAAGAATTTGACATTTGAACAGTTGCAGATATTATTGTGACATTGCTTTTTCTCACAGCACATGCTCAGGTGGTGAGGTAAGTGTAAGCAGTAATGTATTTCCTTTTGTTTGCTTGCTAAATCCTTTCATCCATAATTTATTAAGTGAGAATTAAATCCATGCATACGACTAAGTAGCTAGGGGTTAAAATGCCTTATTCAAGGGCTCTGAGATTTGACCTCACAATATTATAGTTGCCAGGGCATATCATTATACAGAACAGAGAAAATTGCAAGAATGGGCTTTCTGAAGGGAAATACGGATGTGTTATCTGCATTGTCCTGACATCTTTATGAGCTTTTTCCAGCAGTGTACCTCATCATGTTTCAAGAGCTTCCTGGTGACTGTGCATTTGATTAGACTCCCACATCTTATGATTTATACTTCCTGGATATGCCTGACTTTTATTGTCAATGGGTAGATGTGTACTTACTCTTGAGCAAATACTAATGGAAAAACAGCTTCTGTAACTAATATATATATATATATATATATATATATATATATATATATATATATATATATATATATATATATATATATATATATATATACACACACACAGACACACACACACACACAGTACCAGTCAAATGTTTGGACACACCTTCTCCTTTCGTGTTTTTTTCAACATTGTACATTAAAACTGAGTTCATCCAAACTATGAAAGTACCATCTCAACTGGATTTAGATTGGATGATTGTGAAGACAAGGTCATCTGATGCAGCATTCTATCACTCGCCTTCTTAAACAAATAGCGCTTACATAACCTAGGGGTGTGTTTGGGGACATTGTCCTTATGGAAAACATAAGGATGGTATGTTATGCTGTTTAAGTGTGCCCTCAATTTTAACTAAATTACCAACAGTTTCACCAGCAAAGCAACCCCACACCATGACACCTCCTCCATGGTTCACAGTGGAATCCACACATTTTGGAACCGTCTGTTCACCTTCTTTGCATCTAGCAAAGACATAACGGTTAGAATCAAAATATCAAATTTGAACTCATCAGACCAAAGACATTTTTCCAATTATCTAATGTCCATTGTTTGTGTTTCTTTGCCGCAATTCAATGATGGAGATCTGAATCATGCAGTCTTCTCTGAACAGTGGATATTAAAATATGTCTGCCACTTGAACTCACAAAATCATTTAAATTGGCGGTTTCTGGGGCTGGCAATATTAATAAACGTAGCCTCTTCAGCAGAGGTAGCTCTTGGTCTTCCTCTCCTGGGATAGTCTTCATGAGAGCCTGTTTCATTATAGCAAGTTTAACTGACCATTATTTCTTAAATTGATGATGAATGGTCTTTTCTCTTTAAATTAGTGTTTCTTGCCACAATATGTATTTGTACAGTAACTGTAGCAGCTCTAATATTGACATATACTCTGTACTCACCCTTTCCTCTGCACAAGGCAATTGATGATCTAAAGCACATAAAGAAGGCAAGAAATGTCACATCTAAATGTCATCTAAAGTTAATGTAAAATATTAAACATATTCTGGGTTGTTTAACACAATTTTTTTACTACATAATTTCTTATGTTTTTATATAGCTTTGATGCTTTCGGTATTATGTTCAAATAATGTTTTTATATAATATATTTATACATATATATAATATATTTATATATATATATAT
This sequence comes from Silurus meridionalis, assembly GCF_014805685.1. Lineage (NCBI taxonomy): Eukaryota > Metazoa > Chordata > Actinopteri > Siluriformes > Siluridae > Silurus > Silurus meridionalis. The sequence continues at coordinate 23,477,549 of NC_060886.1, forward strand.
ATATATATATATATATATATATATATATATATATATATATATATATATATATATATATATATATACAGTGAGAAAAATAAGTATTTGAACACCCTGCTATTTTGCAAGTTCTCCCACTTAGAAATCATGGAGGGGTCTGAAATTGTCATCGTAGGTGCATGTCCACTGTGAGAGACATAATCTAAAAAAAAATCCAGAAATCACAATGTATGATTTTTTAACTATTTATTTGTTTGATACAGCTGCAAATAAGTATTTGAACACATAAGAACGTCAATGTTAATATTTGGTACAGTAGCCTTTGTTTGCAATTACAGAGGTCAAACATTTCCTGTAGTTTTTCACCAGGTTTGCACACACTGCAGGAGGGATTTTGGCCCACTCCTCCACACAGATCTTCTCTAGATCAGTCAGGTTTCTGGCCTGTCGCTGAGAAACACGGAGTTTGAGCTCCCTCCAAAGATTCTCTATTGGGTTTAGGTCTGGAGACTGGCTAGGCCATGCCAGAACCTTGATATGCTTCTTACAGAGCCACTCCTTGGTTATCCTGGCTGTGTGCTTGGTCATTGTCATGCTGGAAGACCCAGCCTCGACCCATCTTCAATGCTCTAACTGAGGGAAGGAGGTTGTTCCCCAAAATCTCGCAATACATGGCCCCGGTCATCCTCTCCTTAATACAGTGCAGTCGCCCTGTCCCATGTGCAGAAAAACACCCCCAAAGCATGATGATACCACCCCCATGCTTCACAGTAGGGATGGTGTTCTTGGGATGGTACTCATCATTCTTCTTCCTCCAAACACGTTTAGTGGAATTATGACCCAAAAGTTCTATTTTGGTCTCATCTGACCACATGACTTTCTCCCATGACTCCCCTGCATCATCCAAATGGTCATTGGCAAACTTAAGACATGCCTGGACATGCCCGGTCTTTGAGGGTCAGAATTCTAGCTGATAGACAGGTGTTTAAATACTTGTTTGCAGCTGTATCATACAAATAAATAGTTTAAAAATCATATATTGTGATTTCTGGATTTATTTTTTAGATTATGTCTCCCACAGTTTACATGCACCTACAATGACAATTTCAGACCGCTCCATGATTTCTAATTGGGAGAACTTACAAAATAGCAGGGTGTTCAAATACTTATTTTCCTCACTGTATATATTTGTTAATTTTTAATAAAATGCAAAGTAAACAAAAAGAAAAAATAATCTAAATCAAATCATTATTTGGTGTGACTATCTTTTGCCTTACAATTCTTACACTTGCACAAATTCGAGGATTTTTTTAGGATCAGAGTCAGGTGTATGATTAACCAGTTATACCAAGCTGGAGCTAAAGATCATCAATTTTATATGTAGGCTGAAACCCAGTCATGAAATGAAACAGAAACAGTGGTGTAGAAGGCTTAAAACTTATTGAGGAACAGTCAAACCCTGCTACTAATGTGAGGTTGTGGAAGTTTCATGTTACAGGTCATACACCATTACAAGACTGAGCACAGGTAGTTATACTGCATCAGCAAGGTCTCTCCAAGGCAAAGATTTAATAGCAGACTAAGATTTCAAGATATGCTGTTCAAGCTATTTTGGAAGAAGCACAAATAAATGGTAAATGAAAGTCATAGCATGCTTACTTCTCTTTGACTTCGGAAGATGTCCAATATTACCATTAGCAAAAGAACTGGCAAACACACATCTACTCTTTGGAGAATTCTAGCCAGAATTGGTCTTCATGGAAGAATTATAGGCAAAAATCCACACCTCCAACATGGAATCAAAGCTAAGCGACTTAACTATGCAGGATAACATAGGAGCTGAGAGAGATGGATTACAGGAGAAATACAGGCAGACACTACTCCATCATGCAATACAATCAGGGAGGCATCAACTGGCACCAAATTTATTCTGCAGCAGGACAAAGACCCCAAACATACAGCTATTAAGAACTAACTTAAGTTTAGAGAATAACAAGTGATGGTTTGGACCCAAAAGAGCCCTGATCTCAACATATCTGGGATTACATGAAGAGACATCAAAAACTGTGTGCAAGTGTTCCTGGAAGAATTGATGCTGTTTTTGTAAGTGTCGTCTCACCAAATATTGATTTTATTTGATGTTTTGATCTGAATGTTTAAAAGGTTGTTTAAAAAAGCACATACAAACTGTACTAGAAGAGGTTTTGCTAGTACATTTGAATATAATTTTTGTTCACTTTCTTTGTTTAAGGTAAACCTTAAACCTTTATATTTATTCCTGAAGATCATGGGGTGAGGAAAAGTACACTCTAACATTATTTTTATTCATTACTTAATACATTTTTAATAAAAAAGAATTGATGTAACACTAGTAATCATATGAAACACTCCTGACCAAAAAAATTAAAATGATTATATTTTAAATCAATCTAAATCGGTATAAATCAAGTACTGTCCATGAGTTTGTTATCAGGCCCTGGATAGGCTGTGCTAGGTAGGGCAGATAACCAAATAATGAGTAATATTTTGAGAGAAAAACAAACTAAAAAAAACATTCAAGAACATTTTCATCCAGACATGTGTTTTTTTGTGTTAATTTTTTTCTCAAACATCTTGATTTATTGTTCACAAGAAGACAACAGAACTGAATTTTACTGTCTCATTTTTCCATTAAACGGTTTACAAGTAGACAAGCAAATTGTGTCACAGGAGCTCTCCGAAGTGCATTCGTTTTCATTCATTGCTAGTTTTCTGACCAATTCTTTTGCTAAAAGCTCAATGCTTGTAGAGATGAAATTACAAATGGATGAATCTGTATTTATTTAAAGTAAAGCATTAGAATGTCCTTGAATAGAATACTAAAGACTTTAAATAGATACATGCAGGAATTTTGCAGTTACCTGAGCTAAACAGCACCCACTGAAATCTAAAAACTTCTCTGTAATATATATATAACTATATAACAACTAAATCACATTTTACCAGAAAGAGAAAGAAAATGTTGTTCTGTTGTTGAGATGTGTCTCTTTTGTTCTACACTAACATAAGCTTCTTAGAATGTGCAGCAATTATGATCTGAAACTAAATGTAAGTTTAAAACCATACGAGTTGGACATAAATTTAAGTCTTACTGTATGTATATATATATATATATATATATATTCGTCAGGATGATGTTTGTCTACAAGACCAGCTGTGGGGCAACATGAAACATTTCTAAAACACATTTCTGTGTAAGGAAATTATGACTTGATAAATGACAAACAAACTTGTAAAACTTTGAAAAAAAGAATATTTTTGCAAAAAGAAATCAAATAAATCAATTCTCAAAATGGAACACGTGTTTCTCATCCAGTTCCTCTTAGTCAGCTTAAATCCAGACTTGTGGTTTTATGTCACATTATAAAAGGGAGGAGCTGTAATTTAAAACACATTCATGCAATAAATAACTAGAGTTATAGAATTACAGTCATTAAACACGTCAATCTTACAAAAAAAGGTTTTTTTTTTTTTTTTTTTTTTACAAAACAGAACAAATTTGAACTGATGTACTTTTCTTACCTTGGTTTTGGATGTATTCTTACTTCATATCACCTATAAAAAAATTGAAAAAAAGGAAGATTGTGTGTGCAAAGTAATACCAAAGAGATTCTTGCTGTTGCTGGAGCCCTTTAGTAAGCCCTCTGGCAGTCTGTTGTTATCAATGGAAATGAAACTAGCTGTCGCAATTACCAGCCCTGAGCTGCTGGACTTTTCCCATGTCCCTGCTTCCTTTCCCATGTCCCTGTGTGTTAATCCCTTTTTTTCCTTAGGAATGTTGTAGTCTCTTGTCATTCCCATGTGAACTGTAAAAAAAAGCCCTCCCTGTTTTATTAATAATGGATGTACAGTACCATCATGCAGTCTCTAATGAAGGAGAAAACATTTCGGGGTTCAGGGTTGTCAATAGATAAGACACATGGACAGCTGGGTTAAAAATCATGGTGAACTTTCCTAACATCCCCTATTCCACAATGTGCCCCCACACACACACACACACAAACTCTGTCAGTTACTTTGATTAATTACAAACAGACCATTCACATTTCACTGTAATTCTTTCATGCACTTTGTGTGTGTGTGTGTGTGTGTGTGTGTGTGTGTGTGTGTGTGTGTGTGTGTATGTGTGTGTGCGCTTTACATAGCAAGAATTCGCTAAATTAATAGATATCCTAACATTGTTGTACTGTAATCAGTTATAAGGACGCCAAATTATAGTAGGCTTTGGTAGTTGTAGAAAAAGTTTGCTTTTAACCTCTCACATAGCTTATCTTCAGTTGCCAAATTCAACATGTAGTTCATGTGGAAAAAAACAGCGTTCCAACCCAACCCAACTCAATCAACAATGACTGTTGCTTCTCAACTGACCTCAAAGCATCTGAAGAGGATGCTCAAAGTTTGCCCATAGACATAATCAACCATAATGTTTATCTCTCACCAGACTTTATGACTGCAGTCAAGACAGCTGCGGTTGAAACCGGAGTGCCTGTATATACAAGGTTTTACGGTAAACACCTGGTGCTTGGTGGAAAAAAGATGCTGATGCTCGTCTGTTTTATTTAAGATGTAGACACTCAAAATGCTTACACAAGATGCCTTCTTTCTAATGACTGTACATGCCATTTTTTAGAAAATAATATTTATTGGGTTATAAGTTTGCTAACAGGAACTGTCAATTTTGTTAAGTAAATACACCACATGGACAATGGATCTCAATGTTGGAGGCACATAATTGTATATGACGTCTTTGGGTTCAGTAGCATTAATTTTTCTATTCACTTACAAACTAGAAGACTCAAACCTGCTCTAGAATGACAATGCTCCTGTGCAAAACGGCAGCTCCATGAACATATGATTTACATGATTTGGGGTGGAAGGTCTTAAGTGGCCTGCTATAGAGTTCTGACCTGAAATCTATTGAACACCTTTGGGATGAATTGGAATGCTGACTCACCCCGGACCCCCTCACCCTACATCAGTGTATGACCTCAAATCTCCACACCCACACTCTATTGAAACATCTTCCCAAAGGAGTAAAGGTTATTATAACAGAAAATATGGACTTAACGTAGAATGAAATATATAGCACAAAATACATCTTATGATTGGGTGTCCACAAACTTATGTTTTATATACAGATAGAAAAAAATCGTCGCTTAATAAAATATTTACAACCACAGATTTTCCTGTATTTCAAAGTTCCTGACAACGATGGTGAGACAAACATATTCGGGTAAAAAGTTCACAAATGGAATAAACCTTCTACATTTATTTAAGAACTTTTGTTTTCCAGTCTGCCAGGCTTTCATAGTAATCTTAGGGAAACATAGATGCATACACTTACACTGCCTATAACAATAACAGCCATACTCCTTCATTAAAGACTTATGAGGGCTGGATGAAATGAGTTAATTATATGGGCTCATTTTGAAAACTTGATAAGCATTTAATTCCAACAAACATCATGCACAGCTGAGCAATAATAATAACTTTTGTGGTTAAAAATGTTATATTATACATTTGCTTGCACAAGTGCTAGAGTATTCGCAGAGATTTTCAGTTTAATTGTATTTGTATACACTTTTAGAAATGGAATTTCATAAAGCAGCATCATTGAAATTCATTGCATCATTTCATGTGTTTGTGTTTGCACCTGATTCACATTTACAGCCTATTTTTACAAGCTATGTCGTACTTCACTAGTTACTTCGGTATAGTTTCAGGATCTGGATCTAAGTGTAATAATTTCAGTTCTGAAAATTCTCTTTCCAGTACTTGTCATGTGGAAAAAAAAAATATTTCTGAAAAATTTGTCATGTTTTCACTTCCATTCTGACTAAATGTTAATCCTTTTTTGATTAATAGCTACATCCTTAGTGTCATTCTTCTTATGTTTGACATATTTGTATATATTAATATTTCCTGCTAGCAACATGGCAAATTTTCTTGTGTGTTGGCCTTCAGTTAAAAGCATAGTTTGATTTGAATTCACAGCAAAGCCTGATATTATAATATTCTTGTATTCTATCAATGTTTAAATAAAATTATGAAGGTAAAAAATTAAGCCTTCCCCGATGTAGTCCACATTACCGATGTAGTCCACATTACCTGTCTTTACAATTATATATTATACTGTGGATTAACTGAAAAATATTCTTTAAATTCCGAAATAAACATATCTTTGTACTTGTGTAGGTAATTGCATTGAATTTTGCATAGACATTGCTACAGCAGAAAGTATTTCAGGTTTCTGAACTCTTAAAACTGCACAATATTCTTACTCTGAGGCTGAGAATGTTTAAACCCAATTATAATCCTGTAATTCTGTTAGGTCACATCAGTACAGACCACCCACTTGTCATTTAGGTTATAATGCAATTAGAAAGCACTTGCTGGACCAATCAGTCCAACCCACACCTTGTCTGTTTGCATGTCTTTTATTCTTTGCTATGTTCACTTCGATTAGTGTTAAGCAAAAAGATTATGCAGTGGAGAAATGCTGATTGTCTGTGGACATGAACAACAGACTTGTCTAAATCTTTGCCTTTCAGCTTTATTTAATGCATACTACATTTGTAAGGTAAATCTGAACGTTCCTCTGATTTAGTTAATGCACCAGCATCCAGTTTATGTTGCCAAATGCCATACACCTAACAATCACTTTCGAGGACATTTCTGGGGGAAATTTCTGACCTTCTAACTGAAGGTTCTGTCGACACGCAGAGAGTTTTTAAAAACAGAATTCCTGTTTGCATGGTTTGTGTCATATCTGGAACAAAAAACATTTTGGGTCTGGTATGCAGTGCACTTTGTAGCTCTTTGATATATACCACACATGTTAATGTTGTTATTAATGTTAATACTACATTAATGATCTGAGATAGAGATGAGATAAAACCACTGGAACTTTTCTGCATCGGATGCCTTGAGGGAAACTGGCAGGTTTGAAGGCCCCTCTAGAAAATGGTGAAAATGATCAAAACAGGCAGAAAAAAAACCCTAACAAAAAGATATTAAACATAATGACAAAATTGTATTTGCCTTTTTGTGTTTTTATAGGCTACATTTACAGATAATGGGATACTTTTTCTGTCTCTGATAACTAATTTCCTGAGAAATATCTGCCAGGATTGTCATATTATAGTATTTTATATAGTACTTTTGCCAATTATTTTAAGAAACGTGTATTGAATGAAAACAATCAAAGAAATGTCCACAATACTTAAATTTACCTCAGCATATTATATGGATGATTCACTTAAAAATATTCTTTAAATCTAAGATAGAAATATACAAACAACAAAAATAATCACATTCATTATGTATTGTATATGTAATTTTTCATTAATTAATATTTATTATAAAAATTTTTAGTTCCTTTCATTACTTACTATTAAACACTTTGACTTGTGTGTAAGCTTAAGCACAATAAAGTGAATAAATTTTTCATTTATTCAAAACTAATAAGGCTTTACTACACTCTTTATACCAATTGACCTTGAGGATTATTTACATAACTGTGAAAGTAAAATGACCCAGGACAGTTCAAAAACAATGCTAAATCAGCTCATCCAAACCACTTCAAAAGGTCGCCACATGTATTTACATGAAAATAGTATTTTTACATAGTGCCTTCAACATGCCTCTCTTAATGCACCAGACAAACTTTAAGGAAATTGAAACCACTGCTGCAAAACCTTTGCAATAAATTGCACATGTGCATAGCTGTAATTGAGGTTAAATCCAGCTAACCATAGGTAAATCTAAACTCAATACATGCACTCATACATGCATGCCTAAAACAAGACACAGGAAATGATGAATCTGGTCATGGACACAGAGACATGCATACAGATTTTTAGGTTTCTTCTTTTTTTTTTTTTGCCACCCACAAGTGACAACTAGAGGCAGAACCCCACCTCATTTGACTGTAAGAACTACACAGAGCATCATTAAAAACCTCTTTAACAATGTAAAGTCTGTCCTGGCAATCTTCAAAGAGCCTGAGAACGAGGATGTCCAGACTATTCTCCACACTCAGCAGAACTATTTATATCTGGATATAATAAGAGGCTGTGTGTTTTGGCATGGTAGGGAGGTCAACATGGTTTAAAGCCAAGTTCAAAGTCAACTGAATGGCCACAGGGAAATGATGTCAAAGTAATTATGGCCAATAAAGAAAATGAGTGAAAAATTACATTTTCAGGTTTCAGGTCTAACTTAAAAGATCTCTAGGAATTCATTTCAGAAGAACGGGCATTAACTGGAAGTTAAGCTAAAATGTGAAAAGCAAATTTAGACAATGGTCAGCTTGTGCATTCATCTGTTATCCTGGTCAGGGTCATGGTGCATTTATTCATATCTAGATTTAGTCTAAGTTAATCCACTTACTGGCAAGTTTTAGGGAGGTGGAGAAAACTGGGGAAACCAACGGGAAATACATGCAGTCACATTGAAGAATGTGAAGCTCCACTCAGTTTGTAACCCGAGCTCAGATATAAACCTAGGATCCTGGACGTTGCAATAGCCACAGGCTATCCAGTTCTCTTCAATTACTCAAATGCCTAAACAACACAGACTAAGTAATAGCTTGTAGCTGCCTGGATTTGTGATTGACTTATCATCTTTAGACGGATGCCATGCTATATATAACCCCTAAAAAAATTTATTTCTCTTTTTTATATATTGCTGCTAACTTTTTACATTAAAGTTCCCTTAAAATTTAGGGCATTAATTAACAGAACCATGACACACTAATGCAACACACATTTTTAAATATACAGTGGAACCCGGTTATCTCGACCTCGGTTACCTCGACAACCCTATTAAGTCGACGTTTTTGAAGTGGAACCGCCAAATTCTCGCTTTGTCTAAGCTTTTTTTAATGGTTATGTCGAATTTTTTTATGTCGCCGAACCCTAATATCTCGAGCACAAGGGGGGAAAAATTTGCCATTTAACGTCAGTTATCTCGGTGCAGCCGCAGAAGAACTTGCGGAAGTGGCGGAAAAATCAAGCCTTACAGCTGCTACAGGTGTTGTATTGTATACTGGTGAATCTCTGCTGTTAGTTAGTGCACATATGCCTTTTGTTGTTAAATTGTTAAATTGAGAGTGTGGAAGTTTAAATAGGAGCTGGTGATGATGCTAAACGAGCACCATATGTGCGTGATTGAAGCCGGGTGCTTCAGAGAAAGCGGCCGAGAAAGCACCTGACACGCTGAAGGGGGCCGAAGGGGGCGTGGCAGGTGGATTACTGACAGATAAACATGTACTGTATGTATTTTTATAGCATGCCTTCATCAAACAAATCGCGGCAATGCTGTTGTGTAAAAACCTTCAAAAACACGTGCATGCACATTCTCATTTATTAACGCACATCACGTACATAAAGAAATTTCAAGCATGTTAATATACTGCCGCCATTTTGATTTTCGTTTATTTAGATCATCTGTTACCTCGATGCTTTTTGGCAACCCCTAGGACATCGACATAACCTGGTTCCACTGTAATTAGTTACATCATAATTTAAATCACCCAGGATCGTACATTTATCAATATTAATTCCATCGGTAAGCATTTACTTATTAAGTATTAATATTTAGGCCACTGTGAACTCTATTAGCCAACACCTATAATCACTTCTTTGCAAATGGCCAAAATTGAGGCTGGAAAGCAAATTCAAATATTTACACAAAGAGAACAAAGCTGAGTAGGTAATCAACATTTGAGAACACACCGTTCCTTATATTGAGAAAAAAAAATTATATTTATGTAAGCTAATTTTTGTTTAAATGAATTAATGCTAATTAATTAAATGCTAGTACCAGAGTATTACAAATGTGCTATAATTTTTGTACCATGGAAGGCAGCATGAGGAAGTATCCTGTCAGACATTACATCATCGCAGTCTGAGATGCTGAGATGGTCCAGACGTCAGCTTTTACTCTGCCACATGGCTTTGTGCTATGTAACCCAGACTTTATCCATTGGTCACTGGCAGGAAGCTTGTTAACTGTGCAAAAGAGCAAAAACACTTTGTTCCTTGTGCTCATTTGCCTCATGCTTTAAATGGATCTGCCCTTCTGCCAGTCCCTCAACCCTTGGGTACCTTGGGGATTGGATGGATTGAAGTTAAAACGCAAATGAGATATGTGTTTCTGACACTTGCTCCAGTAGGACTATTTAACCAGATGAATTACCACATGTTGAAAGTCATAGATCAGCTGAATATTGTCTGCTATGATTTTTATACAGATTATGGGATGGAAATTGCTCTAATATTTTGGGAAAAAAAGCGTACTGGAGTGTATTTTTACTTGTCACAATGGTAGTGCACTTTTCTTTCGTACTGTTAGTATGCATATTGTCCATCACCTGGAACTGTAGATGAAGTGCATCCTTAGGCACCTATCTAGAGTTTAAATGCACACTATATGCACATTTCTACATAAAATATACCTACTAAATGCAAAAATGGTGTATTATTTTTTCCAGGTGACAAGGAACAGTACACTTTAGCATCTTTTTTTTTTCTTTACTGAGAGTGTGTCTGTTTTCTTCACAGCAGCTTTAGACTCACACTGATAGCATACATTTTGTAAGTGGATTTATTTGGATTTAATGTATTTAAATTATTAACCTTCGAAGTGCACATGTCTTTAATAAAACACTTATTTAGAAACCCATAAAAAAATTGAGAAATGCCCGTGTTTAGTAAAACACTTGTTTCTCATATTTTTTCATGACATAATTGCCATTTTGTGCCCTTGTCTTTTTTCCAGTAACACTAATACTGATTAAAGCTGTAATAAAACATTATGAACTCCAGGTGTTTAGAAAGTCCTGACTGGCAGCGTAGGCCAAACTTTGTGTTCATTTTACAACAAAAAAACGCTGTAGTCCGACTAATTAGCCCAAAATAGAGCTCTCCCATTCACAACATGCCTTGTTACAGCTAATCCCTACAGTTACGGGGATGGTGGTGGAGAAAGAACAGACGTGGGAAAACGTTAGGTTAGTCTGCTAAACATCAGTGGTGAGTGTAACAAATGCAAATACTCATGTTATACAATTGAGTGGTACTAGGATCTTTAAAAATATCACTTTAGATTATTTTTGAAATATGTTCACACAATCTTGTTGCACCTTCCATCTTCACAGTGAAGAAAAGTTGTGTTTAATTACAGATGAAATAAGACATTATGTCAGAAATACACTGATTAGGTAGACAGACAGATTCAGGTAGTTGACCCAAGTGGAACCAGTGCTCACCATTATTCCCAACTACAAATCGGTTCTCCACATTGGTTTCACTGTCCATTTACTGACATTGTTCCACAAAACCAATCACTGATCAATATTATTCCCAGCAAAAAAAATTAAATAATAATAAAATAGGTCAGTGGTCACACTTGTCTTTCCTATTTTGCACACTTTTATTGCTCTTTGTTTTATAAACTATATTCTATTCTCCTCATGGGCGTAAATCCCGGGGGGGACGGAGGGACATGCCCGCCTCCGAGGGTTGTCTCCCCCCCCAAAAAAAAATTATTACAAAAAATCGCACTCTCTATTATATGTATACTCTATTATATGAAAAATATATGTATGTATACCTAAAATAATTGTGTAAGTAGAAAACCGCAAAAATGCATTTAGAAACAGTTGAGTCCCCCCTCTCCTTCCTCACAGTAGTTTGACCCACTGCCTGCTTTCCCAGTTCATCTCACCTTCTCTACACACACGAGTCAGGTGTGTGTCTACGGCTCAATTAATGTTCGACTCCATTAACTAGGGTATTTTATTCACTTTAAATAAAGCGATTCTCTTTAATGTAGTTGATGCAGACTCATTCATAAATTAGTTGCGGCAAAAATGCTGATTACTGATGTAATTTTCCATGAATCTATTAGCGATTAAAATAGTGCATATCTAGTGAACGTTAGCTTGTTTACAATAGCTTGTAGCATAGTGCACTGACACTAACACGCCAAAGCCGTTTCCTTATGCAGTGTTTTATTTGGGACGATTTGGTATAATGTTAATTTAATATTAACACACAATTAGCATATTGTTTATCTGTGCATTTACTAAATTAACACTGTGCTACGTCTGAACTGACCCCACTGTATTATTTGTATAATCAATTTTTATTCTGTTCTTAAGTTAATTCATTTGTAAATAAAATGTTAAACATTTTTTTAATTCTTTGTTTTAATTGTTGTGATTATTTTTTATGATAGTTTTACTTTATTTATGTAAAGCAGTTTGAATTATTATTGTAATTGACGCAGTCTCCATGCTACAATAATAATGATAAAAACAAAGTTTTTCCACTGTGGGGACACTGTGTCTTTATACTGTAAGTACAATTTGACTGTATTATTTGTGTCCCCCCCTCAAAAATTGCTCATGAGAAATTTTATATTTATTGTCCCCCCCTACTGTTGAATGAAATTACGCCCATGATTCTCCTCTGTCTTCAGAAAGTCTTCCATCTTCACGTTGTTTGGATATGCAAATCTTAGTGTTGATGTAATATGCAAATGAATAACATCTATGAGATCAGTTGTTGACTTCTCATTAAAATAGCACCTCGTTCAGCTTTGACAAGACAATTTCATTAATAAACACTTAATAATCATCCTTGTTCCAGCAAACCCTCCTTCTTTGTGTAATACGTTTTGTTATGTAAATAATCATGACGACACAATGCATATGCAAACCTATGGCGTCACCAGGCGAATGTTATGAGCATGCATTTTCCCCTGAAATGACCTGTTCGCGTGAATAGTTATGGTACCGGTGCTAATCATTTTGTTCCCTCCTGTGCAACCTCGGATTTCTCGTGGACTGTCCTCCAAAACATTGTCACGTGTGTCCGTTTGTGTGCAGGGCTCAAAGTGCTCTTATTTGACTGTCGGGGTGTTTCGTGTGCCTTTTTTCTCCAAGCCGGGGTTGTCTGAGGAACATGGCAGCAGATAGGACCCAGCAGACAGACTTGGCAATCCTCACCTGTCCGTGGCCGCTTCTTTGAGATCGTTTTTGCCCCCCACCTGAAGCTGACCGTACCGGAAAACCGTTATCTGGCTCGTGCTCTCGCGCTCCGTGATCCTCCAGAGCAGCCCCGGGCAGAACGCGATGCGGTCGCGGTGCGTGCGCGCTTTGTTGCTCGCCTCCTTGGCGCTGCTCTTTCTCTCATCCTCCTCCTCCTCCTTCTTCTCCTCCGGCGCCGAGGTCGTTTTCGCTGTCCGAGCTGCACGGCGGAGCAGCAAGCGGCGTGTCCTAAACCCCCGACCCAATGCACGGAGCTGGTGCGGGAACCGGGATGCGGCTGCTGTCCCGTGTGCGCGCTGCAGCTCGGCGAGCCGTGCGGCGTGTACACGGCGCGCTGCGGCAGCGGCCTGCGCTGCTCCCCCAGCCAGAGCTCCGAGATGCCGCTGGACGAGCTGGTCAGGGGACACGGGAGCTGCCATGTCAGATCCGACAATTCAGAGTCGCATGATGAGCGCGACTTCGAGTCCGATTTCGGTGAGTCACCCGTGGTCTGTGTGTGTGTGGTGGGGGTGAAATCTTAGAAATGCTCGCGAGAAATAGGGGTATGCATAAAGTATACTGGCTGCACGCTCGTACACGTGCATTTGGGCTTTCCTTCAACATTAGGACCAAAAGTGCCCTAAAAGCTGAAGTCCCTAAAGTGGTGTCCTCGTCTTACTTCTTGTTTCGTACGAGTTGCGTTAACCGAGCATGCGCAGAAGTGGAGTCCTCAAACCTTAAAGTCTGAGTGTGTGTGTGTGTGTGTGTCTGCTTTTCATCGTGGACTATGAGGAACTCCAGTCAACTGTTTCGGGAGATAAGATGAAGGCGATTTCAGAAGCACTGAGTAGACATGGGCCTAAACAGACCCTAAACAATTGTCCAAGAGAACAGACATTGTCTGGGTTTGAGAGGCCCAGTGCTTTAACCTGTCAGGGGGGCCAACCTTCATAATGGCTGTTTGCCCTCAGGGATTTGTAAAGCAAAGCCAGTGAGGTCCTCAAAAATATAATGGGATGCTGGTGTAGATCAAGTTCAATCACAGTCAATGTTGTAATAATTGTTCCAGCGTGATATTTTATAGATAATAACCGTGTAGTTTACTCATTTACAATCCGAGCCAAGAATATGCTCAGAATGATTAAAAAGTTCTGTAAATAGGATATAAAAAGGGGTTAATGGTGTTCCGTTCCATGACTGCAAGATTTGATGTGCATAATATTTGTAAAAAGTCAGACTGTTCAGTGCTTATAAATCAACATTTTCATTTTGCATTTGAAGAAGTGCATTGACCATTGAGGCAGAATGTTTATACTGTCCCATTTGAATGGAAAATTATTGTTTTGTCATTATAAAAGCCCACCGATGATGTTAAAGCATTACATCATGGTGGCGGGTGGGATTTCGACACTCGTATTTAATGCGATATTGACATGTTAATTCTGCACAAAGTGTTTTTGTCTGCGTTTAATGTACTTGCCATTACACACATGTCAACAAAGTGTTGAAAGTTGCTGTTGTTATTACTCGATTAAAATCTGTTCTCAGTTTCGTATGAGTATAGAGTATGCATACTTGAGTATGAATCATATTGGAATGTTATTTTATTTGGCCATAATCAAAATGAACGTAAGAAACATTTAAAACTTCAGGCTGAAGCTCCTGATTAGGCACTGGTTGACTGGGAGGCCATTGCCCTCCAGTAAACAAACCATTACCTGTTGAACTGTTGTACTGTTTTCATGTGTATTTCACATTAGCAGAGTAGCTAACTGCACAAACTTGATTCACAATTCTTAGAAAGGTCCCTATTTTTAATAATCACAACAGCTTTGCTTTGCCAGAGGCATTTGCTTTGAAACAAATTGGCTACCATTATCGTAACTTGCCGCTAAATTTCCAGGAAATCAAAGGGAGAAAGGCTAATGCAGTTTGGCAACGATTAGCATACTGAACTTTGAGCTTGCTCCAGTCTCTCAAGTGAATCTGCCCGGCTGGATTGGTTTGATGTTTCTGCACAAAACATTGTATTTTCTGATGCCCAAGAATTTGACAAACCGGAGCTGCCAAACCACCAGGGGTGAATAATCTGGCCACATCAGACATGGTGACTCAGATTTGCTGTTGCACTGGTCCAGCAATGAAACAGGGTCTGGTTTTCACCAAGTTGTCTTCAATAACATCAACTGTTAGTGTTCTTTGCTTTATAATTATTTTGTAATTTCAATGCATTGTCAGGTGCTCTTGTCTAAAGCAGTGCTTTCTGAAGTTCAGCGTTATATGTTCTGTCACGAACCTTGGCATGCAAATATAGGAGATATCACTGAGCTTATTCATAAAACATCATGAAAATCAATAAGCATATTGGTAAGGGATATGTTTAAAAGCCTCACGATGGGTTTTCTTGACAAGGACACACACACACACACACACACACACACACACACACACAAAAGATTCAAACACTTATTTACCCAAGAACTGTTCAGGAGACAGAAATGAACTTAATATGTATATATTGCAGTTTAATACAAATCCCTTTTAAGAGCTACTCTTCCTCCATCTCACTCAGAAACTTCAGCATTGGTTTTATCTCGTAAATACGTCTTTTCTGTTTGTATTTCATATCCTCGGTTGAGACGCGAGTATTCTATTTGCCTCCAGATGCCTGAGGGAGTGTAATGTGCTTGGACCTGTCCTATTCCCCCTACCGTCCTCTCTCCAGCTCCCCTACAGAGCCTAATTAGAGTGGGGATGCCTCGGGTGGTAGCTACATGTCAGCACCTGAGACCCAAGAGAGGCTCCTTGTGGCCAGCCTGACTTTTTGATTTTATTTATATACTGTATATGTTTTTACAAGTGCCTGGGGGCAAAGGGCATTTAAAGCATCAAGAGTGTCAGCCAGGTGGTAGAAAGAAATACTTGTGCTCATACTCCCCCGATCCCTCTACCCTATACAGATTACAGCGAAGAGCAATACGGTTGAGTTCAAAGCAGCACTTTCAGACTGTCACGTCGACAGTCATGTTAAAAGACAAACTGATGTGAGGCTTTAGGTGTTGTTTACTTGAATTGAGAGACAGATGAAAGTTAGATAGATGAATGGTACACAGAGAAGCAGTCTACATTTACGGTACAAAAAAAAAAAATATATATATATATATATATATATATATATATATATATATATATATATATATATATATTATATTTCATAATTTGTGTGCCGAAATATAGCCACGACCCTGAAACAGTGTGTGTGTGTGTGTGTGTGTGTGTGTGTGTGTGTGTGTGTGTGTGTGTGTGTGTGTGTTCTTTAAAACGACGGGTGGTTCAGGGCTGATCTTGTGCATGTGTTTGGAAACACGAGGTTCATGTGGGAATGTGATGGGTGATTGAAGGTGTATGTTTGGGTTTCGTAGTTAGTTCTTGTGGAGCTTGGTGCTATTTAATTCCTTTTTTTTTTGGCTTTTATGACCTTCAGAGCAACAAAATATGAAAAACAGTGCCTTTATGACCTTGTCCCACATAAAAAGTACCAATCTCATATTGCTGGACATTCTAAGTTGTTTTGCACTTGGGGAGTGTTAGACTTTGGTTAGCCAATGTTTGTAACATTTTTTAGTTAGTTCTGGTGCAACCATAGTCCAAAAATGTCAGATGCTTAGCCACATGCTAGGTGGGTGTGACACGGTCGCTGTTGCTCAACAGCTTGTTTAAAGCCTGAGCTTTGGCAGTCTTCAATAGGTAAAATACAGGTCAGTGGCGCCAGAAAGATATCAACACCATGCTGCGAAATAAATCTAAGTTGATTCCATTTGGCTTTATAAACATCTCCAGGAAATCGTAAAGCTCCTCTAAGGTTTCCTAATCTGAACCCGTAATAATTTTTTACTCATATTTTGTGTGATACTTTTTAATTAAGGCACAATCGAAGCCTAATTAGAAGCCAGTTTAACCATTAATATGTACCAATTAGTGCCTCCTGAATAACAGAAGACAATGGTGAAAGGTATGATTTTGTTTAAGTTTGCATGCTTCATGGAGACATGCAATAAAACACACATCTGTCATATTACCTTTGTGAGGGCATTCAACATAGATTATTATTCAATTCAGTTGATTCGTATGCAGAGCATTTTTATTAACGCTGTGCTTTTATTCCTCATTATGCCAAGTCGAATGTGCTCACATGATCTACACTGTCAAATATGCTTGTACTTTTTGGAGACGTTTGGTCCCCCAGAAGATAGGAAAACAGGCCCACACAAAGAATATGCACATTTTGAGCCTGCAGGCATTTTCCTCTGCACATTAAAAGAAGAGATGATGAGTCAGCAAACAGCAGTGAGGTTCTGATTTATAGCACAACACTGCTGTTGCATTCATAATTAAAGATAACACTAGCTTAAGAGTGGAGCGGACCAATTATTTTTGTATCATTTATTCCGATTGTAAAAAAATATCAAACTTCATGCAATGCAAACAATTAGCACAGCTCTAATAACAGCAATAATAGTAATACATGTTCTTCAGACATGAAGTTAGTGCCATGCTGTGTTTGAACACCAATCTGCAACTTAATAACCAACATAATAACCCCTTTGAATTTCTTCTTGAGAAAACCCCTTTTTTGGATGCGCAAAATATTTTCTGACACAAAAAAGAAGACACTTGTTGGTTGCAGAGGTATTAAAGTATCCTTGGGTCAACTGTTGGCGCATTCTTTCCAACTTTAGAAATAGATTAATGTTGCGCCAATCCCTGGTTCACACTTTTCCTAAAATTTTCCCTGGAATTGTTTTGATCTTCATGACAGTTTATGTACAGTATATTCTATGACATTGGGGCCCTGCGTTACGAAGTGTTTTGTACTAACTATGTAATATTTCATGTCAGATGGTTGTCCCAAAAGTAATTCAGAGGCTTAAGACCAACTGGGGTGAATAGTTGTGCAAGACTGTGTGGTGGAGTTTAATGAGGGGGGTGTTTTTCCCATTCACAGGTTATCAGCTTTTAGGTAGGGCTGTGGGCTACTCTCAAAGTGCTATGCAAATCCCACAGCACTCGTAGGAATGCTCACCAGAGACTGGCGCTTTTCCAAAAGCTAATTTGGAAATTCAGCACGAAGCAGTTCTTCTAAGTTCTTCTGACCTACAGCTATAACCGTTTACACTCTGTAATTAGCTGACATTTAACATCGTTCTCGTGAATAAAATCTATGTACAAAAACACCTATTCAACACACTGTTCACAGGTGTAACTTATCTCATTTTCTGTACTGCTGTTGTAGAAGGGCATGTGTGGCCACATCACTATAGGTCTTTACTTGTGTTCAGATGAAGCCAAAAAGTGACGACAGAGTAGCGGTGTTAGTTCTGTAGGCAGTGACGGGATATATTTATACAGTTAATTATTTGGAACATGTTCGGGAAAATCTGCAAATATTCCCAATATAAGGGGATACACACAGAAGAGGATGGGTTCCCTTTCAAGTTTAATGTCTCTTAATGATTCTTCCTCATGTCGTCTCAGGGGGTTTTCCTTGCCACTGTTTCCTCGGGCTTGCTCATTTGGGATATAACTTAACATCCAAGAATAATGGTAAGCTGCTTTATGACAGTGTCTACTGTTGCACATTGTTGTCCTGCTATACTACAGTTGTCCTGAACTGAATCGAATTTGACTATGTACACTTATGCAACTTCTTCAAACTTGGAGAGCTGATGCAATTTATTTGGTACTATTTCTCTTCCCAGCTTTTTCATTATCTCATTGGAACTATACTACACCAACCAGTGCAGTTACAATAGGCAATAATATCATTGCATAATGTAATACTTCACTGTAAACTGAAACTCTGATCATGTGCTGTGCTTCATGCTGAAACAATACTGAAGTTTAGTTTTTCATGACAAATGTAAATCCCTAGAGGATCTCATAGATGCATCACACACACACACACACACACACATATACACACACACACACACACACACACACACACACACACACACACACTCAGAGATCTGAAATATCTTCCACAGACATGGGCTTATTTCCACCAGAGAAAGGAAATTGTATTACATTGTACACTTGTACACACATAGCCCACACACTGAGTAGAAAGGGGAAAGAAAAAAGTAGTATAGAAGGGACCTTTGAGTAGGAGGTGTTGCTGGGACTGACCCAGGAATGTGACCATGGAGAAGGGTGCTTTAGCGTCTACGTAACTGCAGGTGTCCACCACAAAGCACACCCACTAGCAATTTCTAAAATGAGGCAAGCTCTGGAAAAGTTGCCCAGCAGTTTCTGGACACTATTCTTAGGCCTGCTTCTCATGAGCTGGAGGAAATTCAAGGCTGAGGAAACTATGGCTAGACAATGTGCACCTTAAAAAAACAAAACCTTCAGCTTTATCAAATCCAGTGCTCGGGCCTGTTCTGACGCAAAGACAGCTGACGCCTGTTTCAGCGCAGAGAACTAGCCGCATGGTCTACAGGTGCTACTCTCCATGACACCCATTCCCTCAACTGTATACACTACAGAATGTTATGAGCTCATGGAGCCAAGTAATGTTTGCGAGCTAGCCAAACAGCCACTGAATGACCCACCGACTGTAGAACTGACATTTACTGGGAATGACATTCCCCAGTGTAGTCCCTCAAGGGAGTCCTCTGAGTGCCAGGACAAACAAAAAGAAGGAAGGGCTCATTTGATGGAAATGATGGTAATTGCACCATGATAGTACCCTGATTATAGAGGACAAAAATAAGCATGCACATGTGATCCGCCACTGGCAGAAAGGGACAAAGAATGAGGTCATGCACATATGGGATCATAAAACTCACTGGTATCTTCTACATTGGGATACTAGAACCAGTGATGGGAAACTTGAGTCACTGTACTTTTTGTGACAATGATTGGACTGAAAATAAAATTGATAAAAATTATCTTCAGTGTATATTAGAAAAAATAACTGTTCTGTTTTGTAACACCCCCCCCCCAACACACACACACACACACACACACACACACACACACACACACACACACACACACACACACACACACACACACACACACACACACACACACACACACACACACACACACACACACACACACAAACACACAAAAATTCTCAATATCTAAGCATGAGCAGTTCAAAGCGGCTATAAATTCCAAAGCCTTTTATCATGGAGGTAAGAGGCCTGTTCAGACATATTTTATTTCAACTATTGACTTTAGGATGCACAGTGGCACAGTGTGTAGGGTACTGGGTTCAATTCGGTGCCACTGTGTTCACATCAGTGGCAGGCCGTGCATTTGGTACCTGGGCCTTCAGTGAGGACTTACCCGACTTAATCCACCTCTTAATACCACCACTATCATGTTGCAATTATAGAAACCATCAATACAATACAAAAACACAATATACCAACGCGTGGCATTACAGAGAGAGGCATTTTACATATGGGGGGTGCATACCATTTTACTAAATCAACAAACCCAATTTAGACTGCAAACCTCTACACTACCACCGCAACTGTGCACCTACATCATCTGGAGCAGTTCAGAATCAATATTTGTTTAATAACATGACAAAAACAAAAAAAAATGTAAATTAAAATACAACCTACTCACCAGAGATGCAGACTCATAATTTGCACCGCTCCTCAGAGGCTGTAATCCAGTGGGACCGCTCGTATTCACTGGTCTGTAACTGGAGAACAAGCCCTTTCCCAGGCTGAGACAAGCTAGCTAGCTTCGGGGTTGGCTGACCTCTTCTCACGATGTCTAGCTTTTCTTGAAAATGGATTTTTAAGTATGTCTGAGACCAAAGCAATTTTTCTTCCTCCGTAGGCAATAAAAAGTCTAACTCTGATGTAGTAATGTGTGCAGAGCGCTACACACGTGTTTTGCCAGTCTAACTTGGCTGTAACAGTTTCCCTCTGACCAACCAATCAGAGGACGGGAAAATGCTGACGCTCTTCTAGAGTTACAGGCCCTGGGCTGATTAAATTGACATGGCAGCACATAGAGGCTGAAATTCGATTTGACAAAAGTTTTTACTTCCAAATACACGTACTGGAAGCAGTGCAGCCAAGATAAACACCACAAAAAGAAGAGAATAAACTGTTGGAAATTAATTAATAGAATTTCATGGAACAAATATTAGAATTTAGTTTTTAAATGTGGGTCAGTGTTTCTGATAGTGTCTAGGCCAGCAATGAAGGCTTTGCTGGCCCTGGCTGCCCGCCACTTGTTCACATAGGTTTCTTCCATGTTTTCTGGTTTCCTCCCACTTGTCCAAAAACATGCAGGTGGGCAGATTGGCTATGCCACATTGCCCTTAGGTGTGAATGAGTGTGGGACAGATACCCTGAGATAGACTGGGAATCAAATTCTGGATGAATTGTCCATCTTGTGCCCAGTCTTACTGGGATAGGCTCCAGATACACAGCAACCCTGACTGGGATGATTCTATTATTATAAGTGAGTGAGTGAGAATAACAATGTTTCTAAACTGCTCTGCCCAATTTTAAAGGCTGTGAAACCAGATTCATCACCATGATATGATTGTTGTTAGCTAACTATGATTTTAATAAAGCTTTCAGTTAATTATTAGTTGTGGAACCACCATATGTTGGAATGCATATTATCAGGAGATATTTGCATGAATTTTAATAAACAAATAAGGTTTATTTAGATCAAGTTTAAACCATAGCCTTGCACCTAATTTTTTATTTGATACGTCATACATGCAACTTATGGCATTTATGTAAAGGAGTTTTATTTGTGAAACCATGTTGGCCCAATTATTTCTCTACTTGAAATGTATAAACAGCAGTTTTTACTTTTCCTCTGTCAGGAGATCCATATACCACAAGGCCTCCGATCCCGAGAAGGCCAAACAAAGATGCCTACTGGCACATGAGGGAGACTATATTCAAGCATCACCAGAATGAGCAGAAGACCAGAATGATGAATCGAGTGGATGAGCCCAAAAATCCTCGTCCAAGAATGGTAAGATTCTATCAGGGTTGGTGTGCACAGCACTGGTCATGAACTTTTTTCTTAGAATTCTTAGATCCCAGTTACATAAGCTTACAGGGGCATGGCCACAGGGGTGGTGCAGGTTCACAGCTGTGATCAATGAAACGTTAGAAAGTGAATCATGAGAGTCATTTTAATACAATTCAACTTCGGTTTATATTAAATGAAGTACGTGGTGATCAAAAAGACAAGGTTGAGTGGTTGAAACAAAGTTTTTCAGCATGGTGGCTGGGATAGGATGAGGAAACTGGGAAAACTTCCAAATAGACACAGCTCGAAATAATGTGTCTTAGTATGGTAATGGGAACTAAAAAAATCTTCAGAGAAGGATCTGTAGTGGAACGTCTTTCTTATTAAAGATATATCTGCAGTTGATGATGGTAGTAGAGCACTCCAAAATCTGGTGATTATTTTCCTTTAGGATATTATTTTGACCAAATCCCTTACATATCGAGCCACTATAAAACTAGTAGAGTAATGTCATTATGCATTCCTTGAATGCAACCTCGTCCTTTGTATACCTTAGTGTCTGTGCCAACGTTTGCTCTTGCCCCCACCTTCGCTACTCAACCCGCTATCTAATAGCCTAGATACACCTCTGGATTCTACTGGAGCAGACTCATTGGAGCGATTCATGCAAAAGCCCACACTGATCTTGGCTAGCATTGTGCTTAGTACAGCAGTGCCATCTTCTGGTTACGACATTAACATACATCACAGCACACCTCCATGTTTAAAAAAACTGGCAATTTGTATGATGTACACATTTTGAAAATGATCATGAAAAAGCTTCACAGACAAGTACTGGTCAATTTAAGCAGTAGGTGCTCCTCAGCTGGCTTAGATGATCTCTAAATGTTTCAGGGAGGTCTTCATCATTACTCACTGACTTGTGACAAAAGCCAGTGACAAACGCATTGCAGAGAGAGAACAAACGCTTGGCAACTTTGCCATTGTTCAGTTCCTTTGCTGAATTTATACGAGTTATCCCTTATCACACTGGTATTTCTGCAACTTACCCTCTATCGCTTTTGGCCATCGCATATCTACAGCAAGTTAATTAACTTTTCTTGGAAATGTACCATGTCCTACCTGGATCTTCGAATTCTCCATCCAGCTGACCGCTGCTGCATGACTTCATCCTAAAACAACATTCTCAATCTTTCATTACCGTACTTTGGCTATAGCCAAGTTGTTTCAGCAATTTTATAAGCAAACCTTTATTTCTGTGTGTGTGTGTGTGTGTGTGTGTGTGTGTGTGTGTGTGTGTGTGTGTTTTTTCTCATTTTAAAGTGTTATTTGGCCAAGAAGATGCAATTTTCCCCCCATTGTTCAGTTCCTGCAAAGTTATTATTATTGTTATTGCTACAAATCATAACTCACATTAATTAGTTTTGGAACTGGCAATAGTACACTCACAAATATCCACTGAACATATTCAAGTTTTTTGGCCCTAAAAAACCTTCAACAACAACAACTGATATATTTAGTTGTTGCTGGTGTAAAGAAAGAAACCATGCAATCGGAAAAAATGGTGCTTTCTTTAGCTCCAGAAAAAAAAAAGTTTATTCAACAGCAAACAGCAAAAAAAGGGGGAAAAAAATAAGTATGAATGTCAGATTGATATGTCGAGAGTTTGGACCTGAGTATCGCAAGCCCTCATCTGTAGAACCATTCATCCAAACGATGTGGATAAGATCCCTGACAGGGTTCGCTTTTTGATACCCTGTTATCCTGGGCCAAGCAACAGGCAGCCAAAATGAGAGAAAGAGAGAGAAAGAGTTTGAAAGTAATAGAGAGGAGTCTTTCTTTTTGTGTGGTACATGAGAGAGAGAGAAAAGGAGTGAAAGTGTAGCCCTGGAAAAAAAAAAAAAAAACTAGTGAGAGATGAATATCGGCTATGTTTCATAAAGCTGCCGAACTGGTTCTTATCTTGCTTTCTCTCTTGTCTGGTGTGTGTGTGTGTGTGTGTGTGTGTGTGTGTGTGTGTGTGTGTGTGTTTCTGGCTTAACAGAGCCAATGTCAACAGGAGCTGGACAAAGTGCTGGAAGAGATCTCTAAAATGACCTTCCATGACAACAAGGGACACCTGGAGAACCTGTATGAACTAACGTTTCCCAACTGTGACAGTAACGGACAATATAACATAAAACAGGTACACCATAACACGAACATACAAATTATTGCCATATATTCATGACATAGATTGAGTTTCATTACATTGCTTATATGAATTACAGGAGCCATCCATTGTGGAACACATTTATTCAAAGTGACTTTAAGACAGGATGTGTTCCAAGCATGCAGCTGAGCAGTTAAGAGTTGAGGGTCTTGCTCTAGAGCCCAGTAGTCATTCAGTTGTTCTCTTGGGACATTAAGCAACAAGTAAAGGCATCCCCAAAGCTGTCAATGCTCTCTCGCGCCAGGACAGAAAAGGCATGAACAATTATCGACACGACATCTTGCAATCTTAACATGAAGCAATATATAACCTCTCATCCACACTGGTTGCATGGTCTGCTCTAACACAAACTGGGGATTAAAATAATCGGAAGAACACTTTCAAGGACAAGAAAAAAAAAAAACATTCCAAAAATTCAGAAGCAATAGTGTTTTCTCAAAGCAGCGAGAGAGTCTGAGCTGCAGGTTACAGGATCATTATCATGTTTGCTTACTGACTGTCTCCAGTCTGTGGGAAGTTAGACACTTGCTTTTTTTTTCACCTCTCCATCTCTTGAATGTCCTTGACTTGGACCCACTTATTTTTAGAGCCAAAACAAAGATATATGCGCAATCTTTCTCAGCACACTGACAACATCGTGTTACGCGATGGAGGTAAAACAAGGCCAAGTACTCCTGGTACAAATAAAATGATTGGCTTGTTTTGATGCAAAAGCTCCGTTTTCCCAGGGCTCGAAAAAAAAGTTTACCTCTCCACCCTAAATTGTTCTGTAAAACATCTCGTTCCTTGTGTAATGAATGTAACTGTCAGCGCTTTGTTCTTTCTCACTGAAGGAAAAAATTGTTTTCTTGCGTTGTTCTTTTTTAATTTTTTTTACGGGGTCCCTGTTTAAGCTGTGTCCGATTCAATTATGACCTCATTTTGGGAGTGCTCAGTGGGGGGTCAAAGAGCCGTGCTGTGACCAATGAGGCGGGTGCTGTCATTGCTGGGGTTTGGCTCCACCCTCCATGTCTCTGCCTTCTGATCACTGTACTGAGCACTTTATTAACCGCGGAAACACCATCCCTGCCCTTACCTTCTCTTCCTGTCTCTTTGTGTTTCAGTGCCACATGTCCACCCATGGGCAAAGGGGTGAATGCTGGTGCGTAAACCCCCACACTGGTATCCAGATTCCCTCCTCGACCCGAGTGAGGGGTGACCCCAACTGCAGCCAGTACTACAGTGGACCCGAGCTCAAGTCCACTACCAGCCTGTACAAATAAACGTGGCTAAATGGAACGACAGAACAATGAGAGACAAAGCTAGAGAGACAAAGTGTGCAAGCATATATTCCTGTGTGTCTGTATGTGGAACTACGTCAGACCTTATTCTGATTTTCATTTTAATCTCATGGAATAACAGTATAGCAAGCACCACATTCAGACAAATCTGTGCTACATATATGCCCAATGTAATGACAATAGACTGGTGTTATGTTCTCCGATTATATCCTGTACTATAACACAGTAAGTCTAAGCAGGCTTTTCTCGTCCCGTGACTATGTTTTCACGTAGCTACAGTACAAATCCCAGTATGTAACAGTTTGTGCAGCTTCCTCTATTTGGTCCCATTCCCCACTTCCTTTTTAGAGCCAGACTAACATAAGCTACAACCACTCCCGTGCTGCTGCTTTTCTAACACTAAACATGCACCAAAGTAAGAATGCTAATGTATAATTTTCTGCAGTGTCCTGCAAACAATGTACTTTATTTGCATGGATTTGTTTTCGATGTGTGTCCCCTCCCTCCTTTTTTTTTTGTGGTTGTTCCATGTGCACGGACACCATCAGTGCTGTTTACTCGTATTCAAAACCGCCTTCTCTGTTTGACTCACCCTAACAAACCACGTGGAGCTGCATTCTCTGTACTGGCCTTGTCTAATGTCTGTGGGGTGTCCATGGGGTTACTCAGTACACAATTGTGTGTGTGTGTGTATGTGTGTGTGTGTGTGTGTGTGTGTGTGTAAAGCAAAGTGTAGCCAATGTTGGCAGCTGATAGACTTCTCCCCCTATTCTCTCCATTCAGTCATATGGGGGAAAATATGGGTGGAGCGGTAGGTTTGGAGCAAAAGTGGTTACTAATGATCTGCTGACAGAGGTCAAGATTAGGACACAAAGCTGACACTGACAAATGCAATATTAAGTGAGTAGAGTACCTATAAATAAACACAGGTTTGCAAATATATGCCTGCAATGCAGATGGGCTGTACTTTACTTTTTGCTATTTCACATTTCCCATGGCTGAGGGGGGGGTGAGTGAAAGGCCCATTTGGCATTTGGAAGATTTAGTGATTAAAGTGTCTTGAGATGTGTGAAAGGATGCCAATTGGTGCACAGGCTGATGGGGGGGCTGCTAAGCTTGCATTGTCAGGAGCTGTTCCCACCTGGTTTGATTCGTTTAGTGTAAATGCGCTCTAGGGCACTGATTGTCCTTCAAAACTATAGTTACATTTGATTCTGCCTGTGAAGTGCTATCATGCTTGTCTGCCTGTCTTTCCATCTTTGTCTCTCTTGTTCTCCCTTTTCTTTTCTCTCCTTTATTTTGAGTGTAGCATTGGACAGATTAAATAGACAGGATCCATAAATAGCAGCTGAGATTAAGCTGATCGATTGTAAACAAATGGTGCGTACGCTCAAGTGCTCGGCTAAAAACTGTTCTGACTGTGTTTGGAGACTTCTGTGAGCTTTGCCTCTCAGATAACATATTAACCTTCAGTAGCTCACATGGTATTGCCATGTCCAGCTCGCCTTTAAAATTAGCTTTCATAGATTTTCTTTTTTTAGAGTGTATTATGGTGCTACAGCCTGGCTCTTCTAAACCCTGCTCCCCCATGTGGGGTTTTGGGGCCAGCACATAGGCTGCTGAGACTCTGGGTACGAGTTTTCCATTTGGGCTGGCTTCCAAAATAGATTACTGCCTCCCCTCTGGTGGTATAGTAAATTTTATGGTAGTTTGAGTCTGACCTAGTTTGAAAACAAAGCAAAACCAATTCCTGTTTTTTTTTTTTTTTTTGGAACATATTGATTTGCCAGAGCTGTGCTGAAGGAGCGAAAGAATTTGGTTGTGTGTGTGCAGAGGGGGTTGCTGTGCCATGCCTGTAGCCAGAGGACGGAGGGAAGTGGTGTTTGCCATCTGCTGCAGTGTTAAAATGTCAGAGCTGCGTGCTGTTTGGATGGCCTTCGACAGGCGACAGGAAGAATTTCTTAAGCAAATCCTACACAGCACACAATGTACTAGCATTGCACACTTTCACTTTTTACACTTTTCTTCTCGTCGTCGCATTGCATGCCACCGTATATCGGGAGGCACACCAGCAGCAGATAGTAAAGTTTATTGGTGACCACTAACGCAGCATGATTCTTGTATCTTTTCTCGTTGGAAATAAAGTGCCTGCTTGCAATTCGAAGGTGGGATTGTGAAAGCCATAAATGCATGCCAACCAACAAAGATATTTTTAAAGGCCTGTAATAAATGACAATATGATTAAACATGTTACTTTCAGCCTTCTAGTTGTGTTCCTTTCATTAAATTTCATATAAAGAAAAGACAAACAACCGACTACAGGCGAGCTGTTTATTTGAGCTCCTCCACAGAGACAACACTCATTGTGGCTGAAATACATTGGATGGGTTGAGTTGACTGCCAACTACACCTCGGGGTATTTTTTTCCCTTAAAAAAGGGAATCAAGAAGAAAAAATAGCTTTTTTTCCCCCCTTCGTTTATTGTTATGCAACATATTAATAATACAGTAATATCCTCTGAGAAAAGAAAAAGTAAGATTATGTCTTCACTGGGTACTATGGTGCGTCCAAAGTTACATTGCTCTCGCTTATAACTCAGTAACTGTCCTGTTAGTTTTATTAAAGTTACTGAATCATGTATTGTAGTTACTGAATACTAAGCCTTATAAATAAATGAACAATAAGTTGGAATTTTATGAAGTTATAAAGTCTATGTACTACTAGTATTACTACTGCTCCTACCACTACTACTAATAATAGCAATGCTGTGTCAGAGCTCCAGGGTCTCGGGTTTGATTCTAAACTTTTTCTATCTGAAATTTTGCATATTCTCTTGCTGATTGCGTGGGTTGCTATGGGCTTTGTGATTTTCTCCGACTGTCCAAAAACCATGCAGGTAGTTTGATTAGACATGCCGATAGCTTAATTCCCTTAGGCATGAATGAGTGTGTGAATGTGTCCTGAAATGAACTGGCATCTCACCTGTGTAACTGTTCCTGCCGTGTGCCCAGTGTTAGGTGAAAAAAGAATAAATGATTAAACGAACAAGTGAATAATAACAGTCACAATAATTATAATACATTGGTTGTATAAAGCAGTGTCTCTCAAATGTTGTGTAGACATGACCAGAGTAAAATAATTCTTATAGATAAAAAATAATCTTATAGAATTATTTTTCATGAATCTCTGACCACAGCACAGATTTGATTTTTTAGAACAAATCTAATTTTTTTACATTTTCATTGTTGAACCTTGCACTTTCCCAAACTTTGTTTCATGCTATTTCTTAGTTTTACATTACTTACTATTCACTGTACTGTTACTGTATTTACTGTAGATTTAGAACCCCCTTTCCTTTCAATTACCAGCCAAAGAGACTTAATTTTTTCCTTTAATAAACCCATAATCATGCTGCTTTGTTTAGATTTTTATTAACACAGCCATGAACCCACCTGGAAAAACTTGACAGACCCCTGCAAGTGCCCAGAGCTTAGTGCATCAAATATGGCATTTAATTATTATTATTTTTTTGCATAATTACAATTTTATTTAATTTCCCAATTAAACTCAATTAAACTGTGTGTGTGTGTGTGTGTGTGTGTGTGTGTGTGTGTGTGTGTGTGTGTGTGTGTTAGCCACAAATATCTGTGATAATCATTCATTAAGCTTTTGTTTGAAATGGAACAAGCAGTCATCCATAGCTGTTGGCCCAATTAAGTAATAAAAGGAGCCAGATGCTTTGAAGTCTCATGTGCAGTTGTTCGATTCTTTGAAGGCAACCGTAATTGTCATGTTCACTGACTCACAAATCAAATCCTCTGCACATGTTTCGCTGAATCTGCTTCCTTGATCTGAATACTAGCCCATATTAGAAGAAGCAGGCGAGTCACATCTGGATACCTACTTACCGGTTGTGCTTTCCACTTCTTTCCAGGAAGTAAGGTCGTGAAATTACGGTAAAAATAACAAAAACAGAAACAGGCTATACCCTCAGCTTTGCAGCCACCACCCTCAGTGTTGGTGTTTAGTAAATGTTTGCTTGAGATTTGTCCCTCATTACCACTATTGACTTTAACAGCTCACATCACCGAAGCAAGATGGCATGAGTTTATGCTAACGTGCTCCGACACACTTGCCCAGCAAAATAACCCAGAACAATCCCTCTGTGATGGTGGGGGCTCATATAAAATTATTTCCTAGTTCCTGTGCAGCCTTTTTTTTCCCCAACGCTGTTGGAAACCAGGTGACTAGCCTTGGGGCAGGCCTTTAATGTAAAGTCTGCATTCACAATAAATCTAGAATGTTTCATCTCGCAACAATAAATAAATCCATCAACAGCCTCTATTGTTTATACAACAAAGCGTAGATTAATGCTAAAATGACTGATATGTCAAACTCTTTTGTATGCTAAGGCATAGTAGTGTGCACATTCATACCCTATTTGCATATTATATCATTTATGGTAAATGAATGTATAATTTATTTTGCATTTTTAAACAAGCAGATGTCACAGAATTCACTACGCTTTCAGTAAAAAGAACGAGTGAAGCGCAAGAGTTTAAATGAATACATAACTTTATTTAAATAAATGCTTTGTCATAACAAAAAAAAGACAAAGGTTAAAAGAGTACATAAATTACAAGTTGAATAAATATTACAGTGATATTTACTTTCTTAATAATTTGAGATTTTTTTTGTTCTTTTTATCTTTTTTTTTTCATTAAGAGTTCCAAATGCTGAACATTTTTCACGGTCCTCCTGCCACAAATGGGTGGTTTATTTATTTATCTATTATTCTTTTCAAAATGCCATGTTAGGCCACGTCAATGTGATCAATCTTCAAGTCTTTTCTCATCCACAAAAAAAAAAAAAAGTAAAACAACAAGAAGAAACTGTTAGTGACTCAAGAAGAAAGCGGTAATACTACGGTATCATGAGTTTTGTAATATTGTATGTATCTGTGAATGTATTCATCTAACCATTTGGAAGATTCGGAATCTGACGAAGGCACCAAGCGACCTCACAATGGCATATGTTGGCTTTATGTGACTGTTCTTCTTTCAAAGCACTTTACATACTACATGTTAAAGAATATCAGCAAATGAGAGATGTGTTTTCTCACAATGATGAAATCTGGTCTAACGTTTTTTCAGGATGAAATGATAAATAAGTTTTAGTCTTTGGTTGATTTTTGATAGCTGAACAGCATTTCTGCAATTCACCGTGTAGAATTTGGTACTAAAACACAAAACAAACCAACAGGAACTTGACTGTATCACGTCTGTGCACATGATTAGGTCATGAACCACATCTAAGCTATGGGCAAACATTTCCTATGTCTTTGATGTCCAAGACCAGAAGAGCAGTCACTGATTTACCACTGGCTGCTTGCACCTGCCCCACAGATTCCGAGACCCCCTATAGCCTAGCTTGCTAACGGTATCTACTGTGATGTGTGCTGTGGTGTGTTCTTGTTCTGCCCCACTTGATGGGGAAGTGAGGCCCAGAGCATGATCATGGCCTGGGGCTCTCACCTTCTCTCCCTCTCCCTGGGTGCCACTGTGGCACATAGTCCGGTAACTGTAAAAGTAAATGAGTCGAGATTGGACTGAGATTGATAGCTGTGTAGTTTGATGTTTTCATATTTTTTTCCCCCACCAGATGAAGAGGTGGTTGTCAGGCTTGGGCCACTAAAGCCCCTGTCAAAAGTCCTCAGGCAGGGACTGTGTCTGAGACCTGTTCCTACTTCTCCTACACCTGATCTTAGATGTGCTTTGGAGTCAGCACTGCTAGGAGGAAGCTGTCATATGGCGAAAGAAATATTGTAAATACATAAGTGCAAGCTGCTTTTTAAAAAAACAAAAAAAAAAAAAACAAAGAAAAACTAAAACGGGAGGGGGCTCTGAGCACGAATCAGGACCTGGATTATGCTGGCAAATGTTCTGGCCTCCTCATCAGAGGCCATTTGTGCAATAACAGTGAACAACACCTCCTTAATTACTCATTTGAAACACCTGCAAAGTTCTGTTTGTATCCTTCACCCTAACAAACTCTCTCTCTCCACACTTTGAGAGTCAATACTCATTTCTTCCATTATAGAGACAGCATTGGGACTTTCTGTCTACCTGTGGTTCTTTGTCTTTTCTAATGGTGTAGCTATCAATAGCAGACAGAAGCAGCACTCGAGGCAAGCTTAGTGGAGTAGCGTCTCATCTGTCTCATTGTGTCGAGCATTACTGGCCCCCTCCCAGTCATGAAACTATGATCACATGAGCTCTGTAATAAGATCTGAGCGGAACCACTGTGGCAGGGAATGGCTTTTCTTGCTGGTTTTTCTGTTAAAGAATCACCAACCTGTGCTGACCATGAAGGTCTCTGTGTATCCCTGTTCATATGTAGCTTGACTGAAAATGACTTGAACTACTATCTCAAGCTTTTACATACACTTGCAGTCTCAGAATTCAGCTTATTCACTGAGATTAGAAACAAACAAAAACAATCAATGAGAGACATAGGTGTACCCCACTAGCTTCCATTTCACAGCTAGCAATTTTACAAGGTGTTTCAAAATAGTCATGGCATGACAGAAATATCTTTGACATAGAAATCTGAAAGCGACCGAGGACCCTCGTCAGTACATAATGGTTAACCCATGATTTGTATCACCTTGGCTACTGTGTAACGTTCACGTCACTATTCAAATGTATTTGTATGTAGAAAGGCACTAAAACACACAAAACAGACTCACATAAAACTCTCAATGCAGTGAATGACAATGGTAGTTCAATGTGCCTTCTTTTTTTAAATGGCACCCTTTTACAAAGCAAAAGGTGCAGTTATGCAATGTCGAAGACAGCATTTCGAGAAGAGCATGCACAGTAATGAAGTGTGGCTTGAAAAAAAAAATAGGTGTGAGATGGTGGACTGGGGAAGACCTTCATTCACATGACCAAGGTCCCACAAAGACTGGGTGGCTGTGACAATGAAAAAAAAAAAAAAAAAAAAACACAACAAAGGTTGTAAGAATGAAAACATGCTAAAAACAGACAACTTGTATTCCAAGCAGCAATTCCTGATATTGGTTTCTCAGAAAACATTCATTGATTTACAGTTAAATGGTGAGATACTACGCCAAGTTTCAGTGATAGCACTTGGTCTAGGAAATGGCTCATAAGCGGATCAGTTGATACTTCACTGAAGAAAACAAAACAAAACAAAACACAAAATTAAAAGAAAACTTTCAAAATCTTCTCATTGGCTGAGAAAGAAGTCACTGTTCTTAGTGAATGTCCGTCAAAGTCAAGTTACTTTGAGCCCAAATTTTGGGAAAGTTAGTGTCAGGCCATGGAGATCTCTCTCAGACCATAACACCAAGTATCCCACTATTTCTGCTTATACATGTGCTGCAAAATGGGTGAAAGATAATATTTTATTTTGGGTGTGGACATTTTTTCTCTATTGTCTAACAAGAAATCTGTGAAGATGCTGGACATGATGGGACCTCAGAACACAGCCAGCACATCAGCAATCCATTCAACTGGATAAATGTGCATGCCTGTGTCAGGTTACATAGGCACAGTTGGCATTTTAGGCAAGCTACACAGTCACAGAGTCACTAAGACAGGTATGTCAAGCATGGTTAAATTCTTACACCATGATTCTCCCAAACGATGGGCCAGTGAGACAATGCTAACAACTAGCAACGAGCCTACTCAATAAATGCTCTCAGGGGCAAAGGAGGTTTTTCCACACTCATGTTGTGGAAAACAAACAAAAACTGGACATTCTATTTTTTTTAGGAAAGGTGTCCACTGTTTTCTCTTTCATGCGCATACATTCACATACATTCACACATGCAAAGACATACATATTCACACACACATACACTGAACTTGGTGAAGTTACACATTTCCAAGGTTTTCCCAATAAGTGCTCTGACAAAACCAAATAGCCATATAGAGAGAGCTGTACCAGCATATCCCTGTGACAAGATTATTATTATTTTTTCTTTTTTTTGGAAAACAAACAAAACAAAACATTTTTATAGTTCTTCCAATAATAAGAGTTTGAGCTCTCTCCTCTGACACCTCAACTTCAAAGATGGAAAAGACCAAGATAGCGCTGGTAATAATTAACATACCATATGCTCTTTTTTTTTTGCTGTATTTTAACAAGTGTGGTGCTCAAACCCCAGCCTCTATAAAAATATATAATTGAATGTATATATTTTTAAAAATCTTTTGCTGGGACCCAGCGTTTAACACAGCAGAGGCCCTCCGATTAACTGGGTACACCGAGTTAGAGATGAGCGCTCAGTCAAAAAAAGTCTATCATTATTTGTTTCAAATTTGCTTGTGTTTTTCTCTTCTTTTCGGATCAAAATCATAGAGTGACTGGCGGTTGGACAGGTGGGAAGGAAAGAAGGAGGCGAGCCTCGGCTTAGGTGATCATGGCACATCCCTCCTCACTCGTTGTTGTTGCCAGACTCCAAGTCTTTGCACTGGATGTTCCCGCCACTGTAGTCGGTCCCTGGCATCTGCACCCCATA
The DNA here is from genome assembly GCF_014805685.1 of Silurus meridionalis. Classification (NCBI taxonomy): domain Eukaryota; kingdom Metazoa; phylum Chordata; class Actinopteri; order Siluriformes; family Siluridae; genus Silurus; species Silurus meridionalis. The sequence goes on from NC_060886.1 coordinate 23,511,673, forward strand.
TTTGTCCACACACCAGCAAATTCCCCGTTTCCGACCACGTGAAGGCTTACACTACAAGTGGGTTAGATGAGAAGAGAAGTTAAAAGAGGTGTTAAATGACTGTCACTAAAAAATACCAAACATCCATTAATTTAATTATACATTGTTTTTAATTATATACTATTCTATTCATCTGTATCTTGACATCGGTTTAAACATTAAAACTAAACCCACACCTGTTTGCGTTTGAAGAAGCCCTTCCTGTCACAGTTGGGCAGATATAGAGAAAGAGCCACAATGCGAGAGGTGTCTTTCAGCCCCTTTACAATCCCGTCCAGCTTTCTTCTACATGGACCCTTTATAATTCAGCACAGGAAACATGTAACAACAATCGGTTAGTCACAAGCAATCAGTGACATTCTTCCTGTTTTATTTCCCCTTAAGAAATACTTACAAATTCGGTTTCGTGCTTATCGATTGAGACTGATGAGAAGTCCGATGAACCCACGGACCTCAGCTTCTCTTGTTGCTTCTTCTTGTCCTTGCGCATGGCAGCCTGCTTCTTGCTGTTGATCATGTCTGTCTTAGGAGGGAAAATGGGCGTTTTGCCTTGGGGCAGCTGCTCCTCTGTCGTGTCAGTCTTTATTGTCTCGTCATGCTCTTTGGACTCGCGGTCTACAGAAAACACCAAGATCAACAAAATATGAGATTCCCTTCTTAAAAAAAACACACAGTCTGATTGGTATTTAAAAATAAACTTGAAACCAATTGCTTTCCCGCCAAATGTTTCCTTTGCATTTGTTTACAGAGGTGGAACGGGATCAGCAAGTGATGACAAGCCCTGCTCCCTCCCATACAAATCCCTAAACTCTTACCCAAACCTTAACAAGGTTGCGCCTGATATGGAGTTTTACTCTTTCTGTTATTTCATTGTTGCATAAAACAACCAAAAGCCAAATCCCCAGTGTGGCCAAAAAGCATTAAATCTTCATTAAAGGCTGTTTTATGAGAATCACAAATCAAGGCAAGCATTTGGCAGTAATAATAATAAGATAGACATGAACTAGAAAAAGGCCAAAAACAATAACGCCGTTTACATTCTTAACTGTACCATGTATTTTAGATTTGAATTTGCTTTTAGTTGATCAAATTTCACCCATATCAGTAGCAGTTTTAGTTGAGGAGTAAAACTTCCAAGCCTTTGTAATATTTTAATGTTGTCAAATTTATTAAAGTCTTTATAGCAACAAGTGATGTGAACTATTCAGAAAACAAGCACATTACAAAGGAAGCTATAATTAATATAATGTGTACAGTAGCTAATGGTGTTGATTGGGGAAAAGCAGTTCACTAATGCTTCATGGAGGCACTAATTTTAACAAATACAGTTCTTAAGGTTCCAAAACCTAAACCAGACATAATTTCCCCAACAGGTTTTATAGTAGAGTAAGTATATAAACAATCCCTGGACCCATCAGATTTAGGCATTGGTATAAACGTGTGCCTATATTTATCCAGGAAAAAATATAACAGGAGGTGCTTCAGGTCAAATGTTGGAATAGGAATTTGTCAAGTATTGTTAAGGACACAGCAGTGTGATAGCATACCACATCCAGCACCATTAGCCAGTTTTGGGAAGTGAAAAAGGTGGGGGTAAGTATGGTTTAGTTTCTCTTATATAATGTCTGGTTTACAGTGATACCCTGTATATTAGAGGGGTGTTCCAAGCAGACGGGTGTTGAAAGAGTTTGTCTGACACTGAAGCCATGGATAGGGACATGGGGGAAGGGTGATTACTGGAACCAGGTTCCTGGCTTCTGAAGTTGCTATCAGAGCAGTGGTTGACTCTTTGAAATTAATCTTGCAACTCATGACTTGGCAGACTAAATTCTGCACTGAAATGTTCCCTGTAGCCAGGCTTCATGACAGGCCAGCGGGCTTGCTGAATCGCATCCATCACAGTCAACCTCATACTTAGAAGGTCTTTTATAGTTATAAAAATGACTGATGACTGATGTTTATGATACGTTGCCGCATTTGGCTTTGCGTGCCAGCAAGGAGCACATAACCAGGTATGTTTGGTTTAAAAGTCAACAATGGACACCGCTTGAACCTCATTTGCTACCAGTGTATGTTATTTCCATTTTGTTTTCTCTTCAGTGTGTGGACAAAGCAAACATTTTCCATGCTCCATGTACTCAGCTAGTTATAGTTATATAGTTTGTATAGCAATAAGATCTGAAAGTCAAAACAAGGTATTTATAACACACATTTGAAACAAAAGTATGACACTGATACTGAAATTGGAGTAAATCATGAAAACCTGCCTTAACTAAGCAGACTGTTTAAGACAGGTTACATAGTCTGTGTTTAACATTTGAGCCCTGGCCAAGACACTGGAGCAAGGCAATGCCAGACATGTCACATGCATCCTCTCTATTCAAATGAGCTTTGGAATGAATAGCAAAGAGGTATTGGTGACTCTATGCTTAGCCTTGCAAAGTTTTCATTAAGGTGAGAGGACCTGAGCAAGAAAACAAGGTGCATCTGATAGGCCTCTGTTTAAATATTAACATGTGCATGAGGCAATTTTCTTGCTGTCTGATGACCAATAATGGAATAATCTGTCTATATTTTTCTTCTGTAGACTTACCTTACAAACTTACTAATTGCTGTCTTGACTATCTTATAAAAGCACATTTTTATTTCAATTCCCCTCCTAACGTTTCCACTAAACAATTATCAACTCATAACATTTTGTCATTGTATCCTATTAAGCAAGTCATTTATAAGTGTGTAATTTTTAAGCAGTGTGCGTTACTGCTAGTCCATCATTCTACATTCATTGCTTTGTTCAAGTCACTGGCCAGCCATGACATCCTAAGCCAGATTCCACTGCTCAATATTTAAAAGCTGGCCCAAATTCACAGCATGATTGTGCAACTGAAACAGAGCAGCAAGTAGATGAAGGCCAAAGAAGGCAAGAGAGAAGCTGCTCTCTACAGGCAAATGAAACACACAAAAAAAGACATTATAATTGGTAAAATAGATTTACATGGATCTGTAGCAAATTTAGTAAATTAATTAATAAATAAAAGAAAACATTGAAATTGACCTATACACCTAACCAACCACACTACTTCTATTCATTGAAAGCATTCCTAAATCATGTGACCTGATAATGTACTTCTGACTACATATTATTTAAACCATGGAGCGTAAATGGCGCGTGTTCAACAGAGAGCATTTTTAGTTTCAGAATAATTGATAAGTGATATAATTTTCATTATCCAGTTGGTATTACTTTTTCTCCATTTTTATTTTCCCACTCTAAATCTGTCAAGATAGTCATGCTATCAGCTTCTATAAACAGACAATTTTCCCAGGCAGCAACATAAGGAACAATATTTCATCAAATACTGGCAAAAGGTCTCACAAAAAAACACAAAGGACATTTGCATGTTGCAAAAGTTAATTGTAAGCTTTAGCTCATGCTGCATCTCCCTTATGCATTTCCATTTATTTGAAAACCAGTGCTATGTTCAAGAAACTAACCACCTTTTGTTTCCCTTCCTTGGAGGAAGTGACACCAAAGTGAACATCATTTAACCCTGGACAGGATGTTTCATCAAGCTGACACCTGAACCAAATGTTGTTTCTCTTACATCTTTTGCTTTCTATGTGGAATTTATGTTTCTATTAATTATAATAAGTAATTAAGGGAAAGCAGGGCAAATTCTCAATTGATTCAAACAGCACCACGGGTTTCCGATACTTCACAAATTTCTGTTAAACTTTATTAGGAGAAAACATTCAAGCTTCCCAAATAGGATCTTCTTTTGCATGTCCTGAGTATGAGAAGGTGAATGGCTGTTTGAGACTTCAAATATCGCAGTAAAGACCAATCTATTCAAAAACTGGGTGCTGCTTTTAGTGTGTCTTGTATGCACAAGGCTCCTGCCAGTGACAGTCTGTACTGAATAGTGCTGTACAAGTAATTTCTTTCTGTTGCTTCATGATTGCAGTTACATTATGGACAACCTCCAGGAATTACATAAGGCACCCATAAATAAGTTGTACAAAACCAAAACTGCATCCAAATGTCAGCTTTCAGCATTTTATTTTACCTCAGGTGAAGGTCCATCAGTTAAGACTCCGTTGTCGGGGCACAACATGCGTGTTCACGTGCAACTAAAGCTTTTAAAATTTGAGCCATCTTTAATTATTGTTTGTGAACTCTAACTGAGAAGGCTGCTGAAATATAACACAAGGTCCTTCATGAAGATCAGAGGACAAGTAGCATGCTAACATTTAGTCATTTTTGATGGCAAGTGTAAAGCTTCTGATGTGCCAAAGCCCTGTGTTGCCTGCTGTGTTCACAATCGCTGACCACTATGAATTATGGGTTCCAGTAAAGAGCACTAGCAATATGTTAGGACATAAAACATATGCCAAATATATAATTGCAGCGTATTACCTGTGTTTTTAAAACATTTGTTTTCATTTATGCTGACCATTTATACCATCAATGATATGAACTGGTGATTTCAAGGTACTGTCCCAGACTGTCAGTATTACTATAGTGACCATGTTAAATAATATTCTTTCTACAGCTGAAGTTTTCACATTCAATATATTGAGCTGATATGTGGTTTGTTTTGGTTGCAACTATATATACAACAACCATTAAAATATAAAGAGCAAACATTGGTTTAGGCTAATTGTGGATAGTGATATATGCACTTAGTTGTGATTTTTATTTTTAACAGTCAATACAGATAATCCTTTTTTGTTTACATTTGTATTATGTAGTACCACAAATCTGAGGGCTGTTATGGGCACCCCCTCCCATAGGGAAGAACCGTGGTGCCTATGATTAGCTTTAATAAATAAGCTTAACTTGCCTGACCTAAGGGGCCAATAGAAATCTTGACAAAACACCTAATCAAGTGTACATAGACTGTACACCAGCTTTTGTGTAGATACTTATTAACTATAGATTACAATTTCAGACCTGACACAGGTAACTAAAACTGCTTGGAGCTACAACCAGAGTGAATATGAGAAGGCCATTACACCATGTAAGACAGGATGCTCCAGTGTGCCCTATTACGAGGATATAGTTTACTATTTTTGTCTTGGAGATTCTGAGGTAAAATGAATAAAAATTGGGTAATTAAAAGTCAGAGGCTCCGATTCCAGGTGTGGTCAAGAATGCTTGACCACTACATTAATGAATGTCCTGTCCATCTGGTATAAACGGGCTGAAACTGAACACTACAGTAGACAAGAAGCAACCATCTAAATCCATCCAGTGCTTTTATAGCTCTTTAGACAGTGGCTCCAAATGTGTTTTGCTGAATCACTGTGGCATAACCAAGCGCCCAGTGCAATCACACACTGGGGAAGAGCTGCTCCTGTTACAGCGCGGTTCCGCACACACTCACGTCAAGCTCGTGACAGTCAGGTTTTTGATGTTTCTGTGTGTGAACATGTGTGTGGGTGTGCATGTGTGTAACCTACAAAGCCATAACCATAGAGTACAAGCATATTTCTGTTTCCCATTTTGCAAGAAATTGTTAGCTGTCCTTCCCGTTTACAAACAATGCCTGAAGAACTGAGCAAATTCCATTCACATGCTGTCTCATGGATTTATGTAGCCTCAGGGAGTAATGGGGTGGGGGTAGTTTAACAATAAAACCAACAAGTGGGAATAAACCCATATTAACACAAGCTCCATAAACTAACAACAGTAATTCGTATATGCAAATATGCCTAGAATGAAGATTGGTGGAGGAAGTTTGGCGTCAAAAGGCACGTTGAAGCTTTCAGATTCATTGGGCACACATGCCAAAACCATGGCAGTCTGCCTTCCCCTCAGATTTAATCTTTAAACAGTAATCCGACTCTCTGCACCACCCCCAGATGTAAACCTAAATTCAGACTAACCAAGATCTACTGCCTCATAAATCTTCCCCCCACAGTTTTCACTATCTTCAGTTCCAGGTAATTAAATAATGCACAAAATGCCATAGAATTAGCTGTAGTGCATAATACTTAATCTCTTTGAGTAAACACGATTTTCCAAATATCAACAGAGCAACTAGGAGTCCCACTCTAGGAAAGAAACACACATTGCATTTGATCTTGCATGAGATGGGTCCACAACATCTGCTGCACATTTTAGTGTTTTCTCATTCCCAACACACATGACTCACCACTTCATGTCATTATCAAGCCAATTGTGTGTTAATTTGGGTGTGTTAGAGCAGGAAAAACACTGACAGGTGCAGGACGGGGAGAGTGCAAGACCAGGATTGAGTACCGGGCTACTATATCAACACTGCTTCATGTATGTTGACCATGTGGCAGAGTGCCAGGGCAGTGCATTCGTCAACTGTTTGGATAGGTTCATGGTATCTAGGTGAAGCTGAAGGAACACATTTGCATTCTATTAGCATACAGGAATGCAAGTCGGGATGAGTGGCAGTGCATTCAAATTTCTACTCCTAAAAACAATAACATCAAGTGATTTAATTCTGATTTATACCAAACTGCAAATGAATTATAGCCTATTTCCTAGATATTGCTGTAAATATTGTGAGCCTTGGTGGGACCATACTTAGCTTCCAGTGCACTTTCATGTACTGGTTGCAGTGGAGCTATTTGCAATCCTTCAAATCACATAACTTAGCCAATCGTGATGGATTATCATGCAAAAGACTTGTGCTGAAAGTCCACCATATTTGGCTTGGAATGTTCTATGAAAGAAAGTGATGCTATAGGTTGATGTTCATGCGAACATTTTTTTTCCTCCCTTTTTGATGCAAGTGATCTTCGATGCCTCCAGCTCCTCACATTAACCTTCATCATGAATTAAGAAGGCATCCGAGAGCCAGCACTTACCCACAGGAGGATGCAACGCCTTGTAGCCCTTCTCGTTGGTGCACAGTCCTCTGCCGTGCAGGAGCGCGTGCAGTGGTTTCTCCTCGCCGTCGCGCGGCAGGCAGCGGAGCCCGTGCGCGCACGTGCTGGTGTAGACGCCGCAAGGCTGATTCTCAGCGAGCGCGCAGGTGAGGCAGCAGCCGCAACCGGGCTCCTTGACCAGCTGACAGCCTTTGGGCTCCGGAGGGCACATGGACAGCGTCTTCTGGTCGCATGGCTCGCAAGGCACATACGAGCCCGAGCATCTGGACACAGCCGACAGTAAAGGGACCGTCAAGAGCAAGAAGTTGAGGAGCATTTTGCCCAGGAGTATTACTTATTCGTCCAAAATAGGATCACAACCTCCGTACAATTAGGTTCTTAGGCAGCTCTCCGATGCACCTTGGGCTTCAGGTCATTGGATTTTTGAATACAATAGGAAACTTTGTTAGGAAAAAAATCCAAAGGTAAAAAAATAAATATATATATATGTATATGTTGCGCTTCAAAAGCATCCGCAGATCTCTCTGCACAACGTTAAAACACACTACCTATACAGAACATTCCCAGTTTTGAATGATAGCACCAGTAAAGTCCAGCGCGTGCGCAAAGTCTGTCTCGAACCCGCAGCCTTTTTTTTTCCTTCTGCGGATGCGCGCTTGATCTCTTCCCTGCGTCTGCACAAGTTTTGGCGAGCACACTGAGCGAGTGCGGGCCGCCCTGCCTTTTTAAAATACGGCCGAAACCGAGCGGCGGTGGAGGGAGGCGCACTTGCCACATCTTGGCAACACGCCACCGTGTTCTATTCCCTCCCTTTCTCCCTCCCCAGCAACAGAATCCTGTCTTTCACGCTGATGGCTTAAGTGATACCAAGTTTGCATGGTTTCGAAACGCAACGAGACCTGACGCCCTAAAAATATGACGAAGTCATGTTTTCCCCTTCTTTTTTTTTGGAGGGGGGATAAGAGCTCCACGTGTACGTGTCTTGGCTAATATCCACATGCAATGTTAAATAACTATTTCAAAAAGGCATTTACTTTGAGGATAAAAGATATGTGATGTGGGTGTATGTAAAACAGTGCACATGACACATCAGGGAAAAAAAAGTTGTGTAGCTGCATATTCTATGAGCCCTGAATAAGAAAATTCCTTTAGTGGTAGACTGAAAGATTGTAAACACTTGAGTATAAAATATGGACTTGATCCCTTGGTTCCACATTTATCAACATTTCTATGAAATATGAAAAAAAATAGCCTGACTTCCCTCCCTTTGGTTTGTGCTCAAGCACTGGACGTTTAATTGTGTTGCAGCCTACAAACAAACAAACAAACAAAAAACATCCAAACTCTGCATGTGCTCTTGCAGCTTCCTTGGTTTGGAAGCCTACCCTCTTTCCATGCTCATCTACCTTTCAGACTTCTCAGTGATGGGTATTGGATGTGGAGCTTAGGAGATCAAGCAGAGATGTCTTTCAGCAAGCCTGTATACCTGAGTCAAAACTTCTGCATTTAACATCTTTATTTCCCAAGTAGCTTGTGGTTTTCCCTATTCTCCCACTGGCTTTTGCCAGTCTATATTTAAAGGGAAATGCTTATTCACTGCATTAGAGATTTGGGTAGTTTGCTTGATGCCCAGTAGAAGGAGCTCTTAGCAATGATTCGAGCTGTTGGTGGTGGCTATAATTCTTGAAGCTTTCCATTGTACAAAAGTAAAACTGGGGCTCCAAATGTGTTCACTCAGTATTTTCTTATAAACAGAGCTCATCTATCAATTATTCAAAGTTATGGACAACCAAATGTTCCAAAACACGTCAAAAGCAAGTCCCGAATATTCTTAGTACAATGTAAATCACATTCAAAACTAAAAAAGCAATAGAGAAATTGTACAGAAAATATGCATCATATCTGCTGTTCTGTGGGTTACACTACAGAACAGCAGATATGATGTTATGTGGGTTACACTACAGAGCATCATATCTGCTGTTCTGTAGTGTAACCCACATGCTACATTTTTCTGACTGTAAACTTTACTAAAACATTGCCGTGAGACCGTTATATAATGCTGACTATTGTATCGGTTATGTATTGTTTTTATGTTACACACTTTCTCTGGCTTTTTTCTTTCTCCTGGGCCATTTGTTAGCTACAATTTGAATTTGAGCACGGACTCTTTTTAGGTCATACAAGGTGTCAAATTGCCCTGGTCTGCTTCCCAGTTCTTTAACTTGGAAAGAAAATTAGCTCAGAGGATACAGGTTACAGAAGTCATTGGAAACATATTGGAAATGTAATCTACTTGCTAATGAGGAGGAAAACGGCCACAATTACCGGTCTGGATTCACAGCTAGACACAACAATTTGTGTATGTTTGTGTTGGTGCCTTTGATAATACTTATGTTCTATTATACACAAGTCAAATGTTTTTTTTTTTCTTCTAATTGTCTCATTTCAGTTTATTTTGCCTCGTCTATGTTTAAAATTTAATGACCAAAACTATATTATGCACTTTTCTATATTTTCTTTTGTGCATACATTTTTTTTTTACCTCTGACCCGAACCTATACCTTAGTATTCAGCGTAATTCCAGGCTTGAACTTCATCTCCGTAGTCTAAGAGGTCCCTACAAACACAGTTTAATAAGAAACAACTTTACACTATCTAACTTTACAAATAGTCTTGAGATAGGCGCCACCAATGTCAGTTATTTTGATTACTTGTGTCTCAGGAATATTTACTCTACTTGAAAATGTTATTTTCATGCTCTTCAACTTTTGTACACACTCACCCACATAGATGACTCCCTCCTGCCAGCTCACATACACAAGAACAGGCAAAGGAAGAGCCAAAAACACTAGATGTCAGCAAAAGAAGTGTCCATAGACTGTTAGTGATTATGTATAGCCTCTCTACGTTTAAACTTTTAAATCTCCCTGCTGTTTGCAACAGTATGCTTGTAGTAGTACAACAAAATTGAGCTATCCATTACGTATACAGGTAACATAGTTCTGATTTGATTTAGGATGTACAATATAATCTGTCAACATGTGTTGTATCTTTGAGTCTCTTTGGTCAAATAAGGAAATCCTAGGAGACTAGAAGAGATTGTTAGTGATTGAATTTCATTACATTCCATGTTAAAACCTGGAGTTGCAGAACTGATTTCAGTAATCCGGTTCAAGGCTAAAACATCTGGTTTTCAATTAGTTAAGGTTTAGTTCAGAGTCTAAAACATAGTAAGACACAAAAAAAAAAGATGAGAATGGAGAGCGAGACATAAGTAATCCTAACCCTTTATTTTGGACACTGGTTAAGAGCAAGCAGTTGGCAATATTCCTAAATTATGTTGCCACTAGTGGTCTATGGCAGCCTGTTTGCAGAAAGTTCTGGGCACAGCTAGTGTGTTAAACCCCAAGAGTAGGAGGTGGTGCTGGGTTTCAGGGATCCCTGTTTGCCTAACTCATCCAAGCCCATCTCCTGGGATTAAACAGTCTGGCTGTTGAATGAAACTCTGCAGCTGCCAAGGACTTCACAATCACACTGGTCATTCTTCTTTTTTAAATCCTCTCCTTCTTTTTCTTATCCCTAAGACTGCCACCTTTGTCCCTCTTTATCAACCTAGCTTGACCATCTAGGTAGAACTGCAGTGCACTTTAAACTTAATTTTCACATTTCCCAATTACTCCAAGCATTGCTAGATTGATGTCTATGCTGTGGCCAAATGAATGATCTCTGCTTGTTTAGAACTTGCCATCAACCATCACATCACATTAGCAAGCATATAATGAATCATCTTTGTATATTCTACCCAGACAAGACTTAAAATTACAGTGACTACAAGTCCCACTATATTTCGGGGAGTGTTTGTATGAATTCTAACAGAATAACTGGAAATAAAATAAACATTCCAAATATAATTAAATAGTAATTTTAATAATAAAAGGTTATCTCAAGCAGGTTGGTTTTCACTGGATACAAATATATACAATGCCTTATTTGATACTAATGTAATAAAAACACATTCAAAAATTTCTTTTGAACTATTTACTGTACATAGAGGCAAGCATTTTTTTATTGCAACATAAAATGTTTAATATCTACATATATGTTTACATATCAGAGCACAGCATTACTGCTCCCTGAATAGTATCTTCACTTTACAGATGTGGTGTTTGTCTGATTATTGTGTTTCACATTTCCCACTTTTTCCCTCAGCCGTGTCAGGCACCGAGTACAGACCAATCGATGGATGCTCGACATGCCCCGCTGTCTTTCATGTTGCCTTTACTATTTATGTGCAACTGTTTTTTCTTCCAGCAATAAGTTGTTTTTGCTGGTGCTCCAACAAAAATATGTGTTATACACACTACAGTGGATGTATTGTTGGAGTCTATGTCAGAGTCACCCATTTACAAAGGTAGTTGTGCTTCAACCACAACGACGAATCAGTTATAGCCACATTCTGTTTTTGCTCTCCATGACCTCGTTCAGCATAAAGCAGCGACTTATTTCGTACCGACCAACAACAACAGCGTTCTATTGTTCTGAGCCAAAATGAAAATGTTGACTGAGTTGAGAATTACATCCAAATTGTTAGTTGTGAAGTTTGCCTTTATGACCAGATATACGATTGCTAGTGTAGTGCTATGTTCCCTCTTTTTTTTATTTTGATTAGAGGGTGGGTAAAATTTTTAATTTTGTCAAGGACCTCATTGTGTCCACAATTCTGCAGAGACACTGAAACATGCTCATAGAAAGACATGGAAGGGTTTTACAAAATGTATAATTATGTAGTACATTTTCCTCAGACAAGAAGTGAGTTTGTGAAAAGGCCTTCAAGGGTTAATGCAAACAACTTGACCAAATACTATCTGCCATTAACCTTGTATGAGTCTCATTTGTCTCTCTCATGAACCTTTGTCTTGGTGGTCAGAATAAGCACCACACCAATACAATAGTAGCACCAATAAGTGGATCTCAGGCATTAAACATATTGAGGGAGCAAGTGACAGTATTTATTTTTCACAATAGATACCACTTAAACAAGTTCAAGCATTTTTTGTATTATACTTTCCTCATTATGGCTTCAGTGCTCTGTTGTTTGAATCAGGATATGTTATGTGACCATGGAACCACAGCCACCGAAAAGACAGAAACATACAGGTTATTCTAGTTTCTTAAAGAAGTAACAGACAAGGTGCTTTACTAGTGTAGTTTCTATTTTAGGTTTGTTGAACAATATACCAACTTGATGATTTTGCTCTTTGAATTATAGCCCATGTCTTACAACCTGTTTTCAGTAAGCTAATGCAGAGAGTGCGAGAGAGAGAGAGAGAGAGAGAGAGAGAGACAGCAAGAGAGAGAGAGAGAGACAGCATAAGAGTCAGCGAGAGAGAGAGAAAAAAATAATTCTGAGTTGGCAGATACACTCCAACTGAATTATACTGCAACCGTTAAAAGACACGAATTAAATAAGTCCGTGCACATTATTAAATTAGCCGACAAATGCTCAGTTTGTATAAATGTTTAAAGAAGTCTGTGCGGAGGACAAACTGTGCTGATTTCTTTCTAAAACGATTTTGTGAATGTTATACATATGTTTCAGGTGCCTTTTTATGTAAGGTAAACTTACTTTCATTAGAAAGAGAATACAAAATTATGATATAGTATGGTAAATATGGTAAAAGGAGGTTCTAATTAAAAAAAATAAATAAATAAATCTTACCTGCCATGGTTGAGGCTATGGTTGCCTATACAACCCCTTGTGCATCTGCTCATGCAAGCCAAGATATTCTAACAATGTATGACATAATATTTACAATAAATGCTATAACACAATAAACACTTATTTCACCTTCTTATTTGCATGCATTCTGAACTATATGAACATGGAGCTAGACAGTGTGCCCTGTCCACTTATAGTTACTGTATACATTCAGTGAGTTGATTCTCCTACTGTTTTCATGTGTGATGTTATACATTATTTACTTTGGACAGCCTTTGGTGAGCTGAGCATTTCCCTGTTGAGTGCGTGGGACAATACTGCTAATTTTTCCTATTGAGCTGGTCATCCTGCTGTGTTTTCTACATTAAAAAGTTTTACCAAGTTTTAATAGTTAACTGGCTTACATACACCTAAGCATCATAGAGTTGGTATTCCCAACTACTACACACCATTTAAGCTAAACAACATTAACTAAAACAATTAGTCTAAATATTCTTAGCAAGAGTTTTTTATTTATTTATTTTATACTTAAGTTGAATTGCCCCTATTCTCCATATTTTACTGAGTAGTTGGCAACTGCTAAATGTAGTACAGGACTTGTGTCAATGATGGACACTAGCTCATGTGCCCACTGCCCTGGCAATGACAAAAAACAAAGACATTGTTTCTGATTCAGATTCGTCTCCTGTGGTGAGCAACCTAATAGTGCCAGTCTCTTTTTCAACTGCTCAGTCTGACCTAGGGTCTTCGGTGTATTATTTGCAAATGCAAAGGCCAGACATACATGACGCACCCCAAGAAGCTCAGAAAGCAATCTGAATTGCTCTTGAGATGAATGACTGACCTGACAGCAGACATAGATAAGCTTAAATCAACAATCCAGAAGCCGAGTAATGTAGGGGCTTACATTCCTCAGCACAGCCTCAGCATTGTAGATCAGTGAGCATTCATTCTGCTGATGACTTTTCAATTGTGGATTCAAGCACACTATTGTTGGTGAAAACAATCTCATATGCATACTGGCTCTGTTCCATGGCTAATACTGTGGATCATGAGCAGTACATATGCTCGTTGTTATGGATTGTGTTATGTTACTGGTAACAATTTGGGTACTCAGCTTATACCCTTATAGAAAGACATCTGAATAGTTCCCCTTGCACTTGTATTTGAAGAACATGCCAATTATAGACGACAACACCAATGTCTCAATTGTGATTAAATTATATTGATAGTTCTAGTGATGCAAGTACAAACTACATTAATGGTATTAATTACCAGCTTTTTCAGCGCTCCACTGGCTTTAGGAAATAAAAGTCATTCTATTTTGTTCTGTTTAATTGACTCTAAATTAGAGATTCCTATTTTTTCTACATATTTTTCTCCGAATTATATGTTTTTTTTTTTTAAGTACTTTTAGATTTTAAATAATTGAATTCGATCCTGATGCCCATTTTATGCTATAAGTGGCAGATGTTGTTCAAGGTATGCAGACACAGGACTGGTTTACATCAGTGGGCATGTGCAGTGGTTATTTTTATGGTTTTGTTGCCACAACACAGACATTTCCAAAGATTTTTCCCCCCATGTTCATTCATTCCAGTTCAGATTCCTACATTTTGAAGATCTGTGTCATCCAGATACTTACATATCTGGACAACTGAATAAAATCTGATAAAATCTCCGTACCCTCAAAGTGGATCAGTATGTTTACCAGCATGAAGCTAAACTCACTAAAATACTAGCTATGTGGGAGAATATACGTATTTGCCAATTAAATTCAGCCATGCTGGCCCCTGAGCATGATTATACTGATGATTCTGTCATCATCAGTAGTTCTGATAAGCTCACATGCCATTGATTGGTTAGCAGGATGGAACTGGATGCCTCAGACTGAAATAGGTTTTGTCTCAGTAAAAAAAAGCTCAATTATTAGCCTGTTGGTTGTGTATTGCATTAATAGTAGAAGTCTGGTTGGAGCTGTTCCCTAATTACTATCCTTAACGATAATGACCAAAAAGCTTTACACACAGGGAAATGGGTCAGGCGGCCACTCTTGTATGGTCATTCTTGCAGTTTTTAAGATACCCCCATGTTCCGATCCATTTAGATAATAGTCGTCAATGTTCGTTCTTTAAATAGAAGTGAAATGAAGAAACATCTCAACTGAGCCTATCCACAACTAGCCCAATTATGAGTGATTCATTTGCAAGAGCTACAAATGGTGCAGCAGACACAGGGTTAAGAATTGGAGAGGTGCATGTGAATGGAATCTAAAGCTTTTTGCTATCCTAGAGCTGGAAACATACCTGGTTTGATCAGGTATATGGGCCACTTTGTTAATAAACATTCTTGTTGTGGTTCTTCCTGTCAGAAGTAGGATTTCTGGGATGCTCTGGCACTTGATTGGTCTCACCAACTATTATATATCTTTAGGATTTTTTTTTTTTCATTTTCATTGTTAAAATGTACAGTGAATAGATGTAAGTGTCCTGTATGCGGCATATGTTGTAGCACACTACAACACTGTGTATGTCATACCTCACAGTCCCATAGGCTTATTACTGTCATTCCAAAATGGACAAGCTGTCCTCAAGAGCCTCTTTAGGATTATGTTCATTAGCCTAAGTTTAAAGACAATTTGAACAGGTATTTTTTTCTATTGTTGCTTCCTAAGAGTTCTGTAGTTAACTGCTCTGCCAATATGATTGTCTTGTATTTGTTTGTAGCTCGATGACTCTGTAGTTAACTTATGGCTGAATCTAAGTATTCTTCCAAAGACCATATAACCTAAATCATATAACCTGAATCAATTTATTGACCTAGCATCTTTCAATAAGGGTAAGTGTGCAGTACATTCCAAAAGCATGCCTTGTGTTATTTGTACTGGACAGTAGCCATTCAATCCTCAAACTAGCTGTATATTTTCTATGGGGTAAAACACAGGGTTCCACCCAGTTGTATGAATGCAGAGATAATGTTTTAAAAATCTTCCATGGCAGCACTTGCATGAATCATGCCCATGATGATATTTTTGTCAAATTTCATTAAGGTTTAACAGACTTGCTCAGTGAAAGTACAGTGCAAGTTATGTCTTTAAGTGTGCTTCTATAAATCTAATACGAGTACCAGGGTTCACTGTCTTCATAATTCAATAAAAGGCTCTAGAGAATGATGGATGTATGGCAATAACATATTCTGTAAACAAATTAGACTTTGTTAATAAATCTAGGTACAGAAGAAGTTTGGCACATGTGAACTAGTGATTTCTTGTACTGTAATTTGATGGAAATGCAAATAATAGCATGAAATAATGATATAATGTATAATGTATTAGTCAGTCAGAAGATGAATAACTTCATTAGTCAGTCAAGACAATTGGTTAATTAGTGTGTATTTCAATGCAAAAGCAAAATGTGTTCCTTTTTCAAGTTTAAAAGCTTTACTCTGTCATTTCTTCTTTTCAAAAAATAATTAAACATGTTTTTTTTTATATATTTTGATGCTAAAATTGACAGGAAAAAAACTAAATCTGTCCAGACAGGCCTTGGTACAGACACATATTGAACATTAAAATATTTAATTATATTGTTTCCTGTTTAAATCCCAATGCTTTCCAGTATTTGTGTTGAGAACTACACTTATATACATAAATGTAATTATACTGTACCCAAATTTGTGGCACCTATAAAAGACGAAGGCCTTCCCTACCTCCTGTACTATATAAACACATCTATACACTGCAGCCCTGGATTAGGTGTTGCCTAAATTCTGCAGATTGTGAGAATCAGAAGATACTGACTTATGTTATGTGGCAGGCCTAAAAATCACTCTGGTGTGCTTTTCTTGCTGCCCAGCAGGAGAACTTGTAATCTTTGGAAAACAAGTAGCACATGATCAACATCTGCACAAGTCCTGAGTGCCTTGCCACCTACAAGCTAATGGGAAGTTTTGCACTCATCTACCGTAACCATGGTCACTAATGTTTTTTGTTGAATTGCCAATGAATTTTGCATGTTTTTGCATTAATTTTGTTGTAACCATAGTGACAAGGTTTTGTTACTATGGCAATAGGGAGGGAGCGGAATTGAGTGTTGCTGACACGTCAGGTTCGGAAGGGCGACAGGAAGAGTGCACGCTCCTGATGGCATTGAAAATAAAGGTTTTCAGGTCATTGCTCAGCCTTCCCTGTCCCTTTGGGCACTGTGGTATTGCTCATAGATCCCTTTCTTCCACCACATAATAAGAACAGTGGTCCCTGTGCCAAGTGCCCCTGAGGCAATGCCTTTTTTTTTTTTTTTGGAGCGTTGCTACCTCAGATTTGTATGAAGGCATATAGAAAGGTGCAAGAAATTATTCTGTACTTATGCTTTGGCCCAATTGTTTATAAAAAAAAGACTATTGTTCCTGTTCCACTTCAACAGCTGTCCATAATTATATAGTTTGATTTATAGTATTGTTACCTTTATCTTAGTTTAATAGTAGTTCTGCCCTAAATTTTGTTATTGTATAAAGATGTTTGGTATAATATTTTTATTTTCTTTTAAGAAAAGGTATTGTACTGACACAGTTCCAGACCTATTTAGAAGGAATGTAAAAAGAACTAAGATTTCTTATTATTTCTCTGCACAGGCAGAGTACCCTGATACAAAGTACAAAACAAACAAGTTCCCAGCAATGGCACTTAAGTTCATCTAATTTTTATGCCACACATTCCATCCCAAGCTAGCAGAGAGAGAAACCATGTTGAACAAAAACAGACATTTAAAGAAGCATCCTTAACTGGAGAAACGGAAACTTTCATATATCACAGTTGTTCTTACAAAGACCTATTAAGTTCTTAGTAGATTTCCAGGAACTTAGAAAATGTTAAACCCCATTGCCTAGACAAGATCAATTCCACCAGGTGCAATCAAAACATCCCAGGATATAAACACGATTCCAAGCTGCAGGTTTGACATTTTTAGTTCAAAATAGTTCAGTATGGTTGGCTGCTGTGAATTCGTTGCTGTGTATCTGGTGTTTTTTTAGGGAGAATGGTTGTGAAAGATTTATACCACAGACCTCACATCATGGATTGTTAGTAGTTTCCATGGAGCTCCCAATCAGCCTTTACTTATCATCTCAGTAAAGGTAAAATAATGGTTTGTAATGAAATAACAACAGTATTATTAGTGCACTCAGTTATTTCATCCAGAGATGATAACATGTTTAAATGTGTCTATCTCATTTAATTATAAGCAATACCAATATTCCTTCAGCTATTTTAGAGGCAAACCATAATTCTTTCCAGTTCTTTACTTGTAGTGCTGGATTGCAAAGTATTTTTTTGGACATGGTGAAATGTGTCTGGAGGTAATAGGTCTATAAAGATGAATTCCTGTGTTATGCACACTGCTTTAACCTTCATTTACAGCCATTAGTAATTCCCTTAGCAATCTTACAAACAAATGTGTCTTAAAAAGAAACATGAAACTTTTTCTAATGCACTTAGCTACTCTGAAATGTTATTGAGCGTTGTAGACTCACAGCTCTATTTACAGAAACCTTCCCCTTTGTTATAATATTACTTTAATTATTACTAAGTGGTGGTTGAACCGTGTAGTGGTTGAAAATAGATGTGTATGTGTGTGGTGGTGGTTGGGTTTGATTAACAATTGGCCTATCTTTACAGAACACTGTGTACGAAACACTAAATTAACACTTAAATACACTCATACCTTTTTAATGTATTTTCTTTATTATTCATTTTAAACTAGCAGACAACTCCAGAAGAATTCATATTCTTTTATTCTGGGACTTGTAGTCACGAACATTCTGAACTAGTTGCTCACAGAATTATTAATAACCAGGGGTAATATTTGGTAACAGATCCATCATTAAGTGATCTGGATTTGATAAAGTTGCTATGCCAGTTTTGGCTCTAGATCCAGACATTGAAATGTTCTTTCCATCAACCTTTTGTGTCTTTGTCTTAAACAAGTGTTGATGCCCTGTGTATCAGCCTGGTAGACATTAAACACTATTAGTCAAGGCTTGCGTCTGGCTGCAATATGGGAACATTAACCCCAGAGTCACATCACCTTGCAGTTATTTAAAAGGTCATGACAGAGGGTGACTAATACCTTTTGCCACCAACCCCTCAAGTCTGAAGACGCGTGTTCAGTCTTTAAATAAACAAAAGGGTCCATTCATGTGGTAGGCTGTAAGGCACATGCAGCTGAACAGTGGCGATTGCTCTTTGGACCACATTATTGCTGGTTATTGGGTTGCTAGTCAGCTGAGTTAATTTTTTTCTTTGTGTGTATTAAGTATACAGGGCTGGTGTTCAGGACACCACATCTTTTATAGGTATATAATATTTTCTGTACATGTGTGGTTAAAATAAACTAACAAACTAACCCTAATATATACAGGGAGTGCAGAATTATTAGGCAAGTTGTATTTTTGAGGATTAATTTTATTTGAGGATTTAATTTGAACAACAACCATGTTCTCAATGAACACAAAAAACTCATTAATATCAAAGCTGAATATTTTTGGAAGTAGTTTTTAGTTTTAGCTATTTTAGGGGATATCTGTGTGTGCAGGTGACTATTACTGTGCATAATTATTAGGCAACAACAAAAACAAATTCATACCCATTTCAATTATTTATTTTTACCAGTGAAACCAATATAACATCTCAACATTCACAAATATACATTTCTGACATTCAAAACCAAACAAAAACAAATCAGTGACCAATATAGCCACCTTTCTTTGCAAGGACACTCAAAAGCCTGCCATCCATGGATTCTGTCAGTGTTTTGATCTGTTCACCATCAACATTGCGTGCAGCAGCAACCACAACCTCCCAGACACTGTTCAGAGAGGTGTACTGTTTTCCTCCTTGTAAATCGCACATTTGATGATGGACCACAGGTTCTCAATGGGGTTCAGATCAGGTGAACAAGGAGGCCATATCATTAGATTTTCTTCTTTTATACCCTTTCTTGCCAGCCACGCTGTGGAGTACTTGGACGTGTGTGATGGAGCATTGTCCTGCATGAAAATCATGTTTTTCTTGAAGGATGCAGACTTCTTCCTGTACCACTGCTTGAAGAAGGTGTCTTCCAGAAACTGGCAGTAGGACTGGGAGTTCAGCTTGACTCCATCCTCAACCCGAAAAGGCCCCACAAGCTCATCTTTGATGATACCAGCCCAAACCAGTACTCCACCTCCACCTTGCTGGCGTCTGAGTCGGACTGGAGCTCTCTGCCCTTTACCAATCCAGCCACGGGCCCATCCATCTGGCCCATCAAGACTCACTCTCATTTCATCAGTCCATAAAACCTTAGAAAATCAGTCTTGAGATATTTCTTGGCCCAGTCTTGACGCTTCAGCTTGTGTGTCTTGTTCAGTGGTGGTCGACTTTCTGCCTTTCTTACCTTGGCCATGTCTCTGAGTATTGCACACCTTGTGCTTTTGGGCACTCAGTGATGTTGCAGCTCTGAAATATGGCCAAACTGGTGGCAAGTGGCATCTTGGCAGCTGCACGCTTGACTTTTCTCAGTTCACGGGCAGTTATTTTGCGCCTTGGTTTTTCCACACGCTTCTTGCGACCCTGTCGACTATTTTGAATGAAACGCTTGATTGTTCGATGATCACGCTCAGAAGCTTGGCTATTTTAAGACTGCTGCATCCTCTGCAATATATCTCACTATTTTTGACTTTTCTGAGCCTGTCAAGTCCTTCTTTTGACCCATTTTGCCAAAGGAAAGGAAGTTGCCTAATAATTATGCACACCTGATATAGGGTGTTGATGTCATTAGACCACACCCTTCTCATTACAGAGATGCACATCACCTAATATGCTTAATTGGTAGTAGGCTTTCCAGCCTATACAGCTTGGAGTAAGACAACATGCATAACGAGGATGATGTGGTCAAAATACTCATTTGCCTAATAATTCTGCACTCCTGTATATATATATATATATATATATATATATATATATATATATATATATATATATATATATATATATATATATGAACTACACCCCAGCAAGAAACTAAATTGTATAACTCTCAAAAGCTAACAGATATGTCAATTTTTATTATAGGTTTATTTATCATTTAAATTTATTTAGGCTTTGAAGTTTTCACAAGTACATGTAATTAATATAATAATGTTATAATATTTTATGTAAATGATAGTGTTAATAGTTTTAAATACTGAAAATGAACTAATTAATTACACAAATATACAATTATTTTGTAACATTTTTATATTTCCAAATTCTCTTCCCTTAGACTTTTGCATTAAAACAAATGTCTTTTTTTTTTTTTAATTTAGAAGCTACTTAGCGTGGGGCTGTTTTTTGATGGGGCGGGGTCAGATTGAGGAGGGATTTGATATAAATGTATAAATGTCAGAGGTAGTAAAAGGAAGGAAAGAAAGGAAGTGCATTTGTTATCAGCATGTAGATCGTGTAATGTGTAAAGCCAGAGTTTTAACATACATTAAGATATCAAACACTCTAATGCATACAATGGTAGCTACCAACATGCTGTATGTGAAGACACTTAACATACTGTGGTCCTGGGAGCTTCCTATTATGCTTCAGGTGTAGCTGTTTTGCATATTGGGTGTGGCTTTGCCTTTTTTTGTTCTACCATCATTGTGTGTCTCTTTTTCTCTCTGTCCACCTAATGTGCTTATTTAAAGTCACAAGTAAATATTTTATTCCACTGTTGCTAACTAACATGATTGGTCTACCTCACCTGGGTACCAGGGTTACCTTTTTAGAAACTCTGTGCCCTCTACCTTGAGTTGTGTTCCCTTGTGTAAAATGCTAGCCTTGTTAACAATTGTTAATTTTTGTTGCTTTGTAAAGTGCTCAGCAATCAGTCTCTTGCAGGGTGAAGTTTCTGAGTTCGAGTCACACCTTTGGGATTATGAATGCATGCCACTATGGTGGTTGGTTCTCCCTTAACATAGTGAACCCTTCACCACTGAACTTGTACAGATCTATGTGCAGATGCACAAATGACATTCTAGTGATACTACCTCATGGAATGCCTAAGTAATGCAGGCGCAGGATAAAATGCATGGCATGATTAGGATGTCTCTCGTTGCTGAAAGCATGCAAATCAACAAATTTATAAAAACAAATTGTATGCTTTTGACAAAAGAAAAAACATACTGTAATTATTCTCATAAATGGATCAGAAAGCTGTTGTAATGTTGCGATGAGCTTTAACAGGAAACATGGAAAGGATGTCATTTAAATAAAGTTGCAGTTTGTTTGAAAAATGTGTCTAAAAAGGTCTTTGCGAAACACTATAGCATCCTGAAACAAGTTTGTCTAGTAATGAACTTTTTTGCGTCATTAGCCCATGTCTTAGATAAATCAAAGTTGAGCATCATATCCTGGCCAGTTCAGAGTGTTCCAGGGTTCTCCTTTTAGTGACAGGGCACTAGTCAGTGAAGTTTATAAGGTTATTTCATTCTCCAGAATTTAAAGGGAAAAACTTAAACTGGGGTGAGTTTGAATGTCTGTGTCCTCGCTGGCAACTCAGTGGGGAACAGGCTGTGCCATAGCCCCATGAATCATGGACACAATGTGCTGAGACACTTGTTTTCAAAGTAAATAAGAAGAAAATTGTTCTTTCTGTAAAATGAGTCAGCAAAGTATTTACCATACCTCCAGGTTTTTTTAGATTATTTTTAGTGAAGTCTCATCCCTTCTTTTGGCATGCATGAAGATTACGGGTTTGTACCAACTGACGACATTAATGGTTAAGTATGAGGTTTATGGTTAACTGGTGAGGCAGCAATATGATTTGTATAAGATATACGGCGTCAGCCTAAGTGAAAATGTCTATGTAAATATTCGAGTGCAGATTTCCGGGAAAACAAATGATTTTTTTTTTGTTCATTAACGCTGGTCACCGCAACTCTGATCAAGTTTTTGCAAAGCGTATTTTGTTTCAAAATCTATTTAATGGCAGAGTTGAAAAAAGTTCGAATGAATTGTGTCAGAGTCATGTCTGATAAAATGCAAACACTCTTTCTATATTATACTAAAGTGAAAAGATGATCTCCCATCTGTAACAACTGGTTGTACTTACTGTACTTACTGGTTACAAAATATGAAGAATATAAATAGTGTCATATTCAGTGTAATTTATTTAAAAGCTAGGACATTTTGTCTTAATTTGTGGCAGAAATCTATGATTGCAGATCACAGACTATTATATTTAACATTTCTATTTTTTTCTTGTGAAACACTGAACAAAAAAGAATGTATGCCGTTTTAAATAATCTTTACCATAAAACACTTGCACTCTTTGAAAGGTTCGTAAGGCACGTCTTTGCAAAAAAAAAAAAAAAGTTTTGTCCAGAACATTCTGTTACCAGACCTCCTTCCAAAAAAACTTTAAGGTCCAGGGAATGAGATTTGTGGGTGAGAGAAGAAAAAGGAACATTGGGAGGGACAGGCAAGAAGAGAAATGGTGGACATGCCTAAGCCTTTGAAGTAACACAACCAGTGGAGAAGGTGCAAGCTAAAACATTGCTTGTACTAGAAGCACAGGGGAGGAAACAGCTGTGATGAACAGACATGTCAGTTGCAACACTGCACAAGCCTGCGTCCCATGTTTTCTTTTTTCCACCTCCTCCACTATGCTTGGCAAAATCCTTGCATAGAGCTGCCATGGAACACTGATAGGGATGGCAGGTTCTTATCAGATGAACCAGCTTGTCTCAGATGGGATAACAGTGAGCACAGAGAGGTGAAACCAGATGACGCACTGGATTTACACCCTCTCATTGGCATCGCTCACTTTGTGACTGGTTCCCACCCTTTTTTCACCCTCAAAAATCCACAGACAGCTTGTGTTACTAACACTATATTCTCCATGTCACCAGCTGTCATGTGTTTTTCAGTGCGATTACATTGACAGAGTGAATGAACCCTAGTTTAATTGGGTGCATGTGAACTTTTGGCCTGACTTGATTCAAAAGATGCAAAATGTTCAGGTTTGGAGTAAATGAAAAATTATACAGTAAGTAATGTGCAAGGACAGCCAATTCACTACTACACAGCAAATTCTGCCTAATTTTTCACTGCACATGCTATGCGTTGTTAGAGGCAGTGTGAGAGAGAGAGAGAGAGAGAGAGAGAGAGAGAGAGAGAGAGAGAGAGAGAGAGAGAGTTGCGTAAATATATGAATGGTGCAGTACTGCTCAGAAAGTTGGCGATATAGTGTAAACGCTGCCTATTCAGGAAAAGGAGTCAGATAAAGTCGTTAGCGGAAAAAAGCAGTGCTATCAGATTTTTACACTGATGCACGCATGGATATAAGGTGATTTATCATGAAGGAATGCACTTATAAAACGTGTGTGTGTGTGTGTGTGTGTGTGTGTGTGTGTGTGTGTGTGTGTGTGTGTTTTATGTTATTTGAGTCAAACATTGCGTCACAATTTTTGTCATAATTTCAAATCCATTTAATTTTAAATCCATTTATGAAAGGTCATCTTGTTGGCCTGTGTCTGGAATATGAGTCTCTCTCTATTCATATAGCAAGTATCTTGACATTCTATGACTGATAACAACTTTTTGGAAGTCTTGCCAACATGGCTGACAAGAGGACTACAAAATGGCATTGTGTAAATGTCATATTTATGGTGTGATGGAACAGTGCTAATTAATTTGATCAATGGATTTGCACTTAGTAGCTCAGTAAAACTGCTAGATTTAAGTTACGTTTCTTAATTTACATAATATTGTGTGAAGTAATTGTATAAGCTTCCTTAATTTCTCTGCAGCATAGCACATTTTACAATTTTTATGCTTGCTTTTTGATTATAATGTCTGTTTTCTGATAGTCTGATAGCTTTCTTTGAGACTATTCTGAAATTATGCCAGCAGATGTGTCTGTTAAGAAAAAGGCTAGTCATTCCAGAAATGTATCACAACATAGATTATACTGTGCTTTGTGCTTTGGTTACTTCTAATATTTTCTATGAATAGTGCTTCATTTAGGTGTGGATTGATATCTACAAATGCTGTCAATATTAATTTGGAACTATCAATATCAGTGTCAACCCTTGTAGTACCTGTTCTCAAGCATGTCAGAGGTTCTGTAGCTACAGCATTTGTTGCGAGAATCACAAAACTAAGTGCAATAATTCTATTTGTTTTGGCACAAAACATCTGTGAGCCAATCAAAAGTCTGCTGAGTGCCAGTACTCTTAAGCAGGTTACCTGCTGCTCGAACATGCAGAGACTATTTTTTAAGAGTCAGATAACAGAGGGTTGCGTTTCAAGGTCCTAATGCCTGCTATGGCAAATCAGTGCAAAGACTAAAAGACACACAAATCAACAGATAAGGATCTGTGGATAAAGGTGGATCTCCAAGAGATTCATTTCCAGGTATTTTCATGTGTATTCATATCTGCAATTTGATCACAATTATTTGCACTTTCAATCATTATTTTTATCATATTCAAAATCCACAACACTCTATGGCAATGCGTAGTGTTGTAAAAGTTGACGCCGTAGAACCTATTTGTGCGATGACAGGTGGAAATTATGAGCTTTAGCCTGCAAGCCAGACGGTTTTGTAAGTTCTGGACGAAAGACATTCAATTTATGATTCCCCAAAGCATGCATCCATGTAACTAGCCCTGTCTGATCTCATACAAGGACACAGGGATGCCCATCTATCTCGGAAGTTCTTTATGGCTGATCTTCGGGGAGGTACACTGGCCCTAGAAAGATAAGACACAACTCAAAACTGTTGCTTGTTGTATGACAAATAGTTCCACTCTTGACCTCTTGTGACTCATGGCTGATACTGGAAACAGTAACGGAAATCTCAGTCTTATGGACGAGGTGCACAGCTCATCTGAAAAGGGCTGAGGGAAAATGTTCCATGTTTTTCTCTCTGGATGCAAGCGAAACTGACCCGCCTTTGTTATTGTTTAAGGAGTGGGAGTGTGTTCACTGTGATGATATAAGACGTGTGGTGTTGTCTTTAATCACGGGCCCGCTGAGGGTCCATCTGACACCTCCCTGAAAGATGACCTATGAGGAGCAGTGCACGAGAGCCAGCATTTTGACCTTTTTTGTTGCATTAACACACTCCCAAAACATTACATTTCAGAATGGGAAGAAAATCAATGAAAATCATGACCTCATTGTGTATGAGTCAGGAAAGGAAAAAGCGGTCTGATTCACCAGTCCTTATCAGGTTCCTCAAATCATTTTATGGTAAATTTGACAAATAAACAGTAGTCTTAAGTGATATGTATTTATAGTCACGTTACCCTTTAACTTCTTTTGTGTGCACTAATTACTTTGAAAGCTTTCTTGACATTCTGTACAGATGCTGTCTAATGAGTCGTGTTTAAGCTTCTCTGCTCTGGGTGTAAGATTGAGACCAGGTGTGCCTAATTACCCCACAGGCAGAGACTTCATACATGGCGTGTCAACTTATTTAATCCTTGCCAGCATGTTATCTCAGGAAAATTTCATCGCCACCCTAATTATGCCTTTGACACTTTCATTTTCGTTGCATTACATAAGTTTGCCAATGACATTACACAAGGTATGTGTTTTGTTCATTTCACGCTTTATTTGCACATCATTATGTGATGCAATTCCTAATATAACAAAACGACTGGCATTACTTGTTAAGGTAATTAGACACCTGGTATTAGACACCTTCTAAATTTAACCAAGATAAGAAGTGGCCCTGTTATTCCACAATCCGAATCTAATCTGTGCGCTTTAAGCACTTGTACATAGAGAGACTATCTTACAATTCTGATGGTCTCTTCTTTCCATCTGTCTTAAGAAATCAGTAATCCTGTGCATGGAATGAATTAGCCAGAGCTATCATGCAAGCTGCTTCACATGTACCTTTCAAAGAATGAACTTGATGAGGCTCTGGGATCAATAAAACTGCAGGGGAGGTGTATGAGCTGAGCTGACTATGGTGGGCCTCTACACTTTGATATGTGCCAGAAAATGATCAGGCTCAGAGCAAGCAGCCATGTTCTGGACCAGCAGATAACAGTTTCTTGATTCCGGATATCAAGAGGCATACTATACTCACTGTAGCCAGTCATTTTAGAGCCCTTAGCTAAATATCATCAAAATAACACGTTTTTTTTTTCTGTATTAAAAAAAAAAATAAAAAATAAATTAAAAAAATAAATTCATGCCAGCAATTAATCATTTAAATCCGCTTGACAATGCTCTACGAATACTGATACATTTACGAATACTAATTTGGCATAGCTAAAAACAAGTTTAAACAATTCAATCTGTCAAGTACTCTTGTGTCCTGATTCCTCAACGCATGAGTAATTAATATAATATTCATCCACAACTGCTGCAATATTAATGATTTTGTCTAAAGGGTGACTATTGTGCAAGCAACATAATCATAATGTTATGAGCCATTACAGGAGCTGTTTGCAGAACACTACAGTCTAACTTTCTTAGAACCAGCTAAAGTATCCAGGAAAACCCTATGACTTTGGCAGGAATTTTGACAGTATATTGTTTTGATTTGAAATGTGGCTAGATGGTAATTCATGTGTGAATTGAGCTTCTGATTATGGACAAACAGATTCTAATATCACACATTTTAATCAAACATAGTTTACTGCAAGCAATGTCATAATCTGATATAGCAGTTGTGCACTCTTCACTATCAGACACCTGACACCTGTGTGTGGTGTATTCTTTTTTCTGCAGGTGTCCAACTAGTTTAATGACTTTAATTTTCATAGTAAATGAGGCTGTCATTTAAACAAACAGTCAAAAAGCAGCAGTGGAGTTTTCATGTCCATATTCCTTAATTTGACCAGACTAAGATGTCTATTATTGCCAATTAACAGTCGACAGTCATACAGTAAGTACATCTTTATGAGGTGACTTTCCCCATCAGCGATCAAGTGTGAAAAATAGTTTGATGACAGGATTTCTCTTGTCCAACAGTCTAAACCTGGCTTTAGAAAATGTTCTCTGTTTGCCTTGTAGGTAATCTGCAGGCAAAATAAAGCAAAACAAATGATGGAAACAAAGTGCCACTTATTCCGGCATTTTTTTAGTATGCGGAAATTACTGATCACTTTGCATCTCATAGGTGTCACGTTTCAGCATGGTACTTTTCTTGCCAAAATTAAATTCCAATTTACGGTTGACCTGGCATGATCAAATAAACAGTGACTAAATACGTATCAAGCTTTCTGGGAAAAACAGAACAGTCTCTGGTGCCTTTTCATGACTTGCAGCCAGAAGAATAGTTTAATGACACAATTGATGTGACGTGTTCCAACAACTGAATTCAGAGAATCCATGGGTGACCTGTTCAGCGTTCCCACACTGGGCTTGTTAGCACTTTGTTCTGTGAATAAGAAACGCTCAGTCAGAGTGCTAGAATAATGGTGTGCCCATATGTCTCATAATGCATTGAGAGGCAGAATTTGGGGGAAACCAAGCTTTATAGCACCAGGTGGCAATTTCTTTTCATGCTTGCCTTTCATTTTAATATAATTTAACAAGAATTTCAAATTTATACTGAATTTTAAAACTTGATTAAAAAAAGCTGGCAATGCAATACTCTGAGAAGCTGCCAAGTCCCTTTTAATTGTGAGATGACCTTCAGGTACTGTCTATGTCTGATAAGGCTAAAGTGCTACAGGGACTTTGTATTAGGAGACAGAAGGAAAGAGAAAGTCCCTATCCTTCCCCTAGTATCGTCTGAATCACTGCTGCCTGGCACAAACTTGACAAGGAAAACCACTGACCAAAAGGGGAATTCTCCAACATGATGAGTGATGAGCATGATCGTTCCATAACATGGCATGCTTTTCTTTGATTTGCATGCAAGGAACTTTCCTTTTTGTGTAAAGAATAGGTGAGATTAATCTGAAAGTGATTATTTGCAGCTCGCTGGAGTACATGCACAAAGTTTGGAAAGTCCCTGTAGGCAATTTAGTTTGAACTTCCCAGAAAGGTTATAGCAAACCATGATGCAAAGTTGTTTGTATATTTTTACTTTTATAATTTCAGGCTTATAACCCTGGATATATCTGTGAAATTATATACCTATGTCATTTTTATGGTTTCCCTATGTGTTTTTTTATTTGACAGGTTTGCCCAAAGGTGGTTAGTTTCCAGTGGTTCCAAAATAATTTCATGATAAATGTAAGTATTTGTTTTTACTTTCAGACCTCTTGTGACGAGTCATGTGAGTGATGAGCAACAGCTTTCATTCATTTGTTAAAAAAAACCCATTTGGATTATTTATTCATTTTGCCATGACTGAAGTGATCCATGTAGTTGATTCACATGAACACTTGGTTTAACAGTAAAAGTAAATGATTTTTTCTTTTTTAATTTAATGTAACATTCAGTTTACAGCATATCACGTTAAGGCACTGAATATGATATTCATCTAGATCCTGGCAAGTCTTTAATCCCATAAGTGTTTTTTTCTGCTCATTTGGGTACGCAATAAAGATGGCTAAATATAGGTATTAGGTAACAGTCATTACAAAACCAATGAGAAACCTGCTCGAAATTTCAACTCTTCCTGTTTGCCCCCAATGCATCTAAGCCAGTCTTAAGCACTGTTAGCTAAGCTCTGGCGTCTCTGAGAGATTAATGAAAACAAATAAAAAAGCAAATGAAGAATGTCCTGGTAAAAATCCCTGTGGAGACAGCCATGCCAAAACCAAAACACCTCCACCTCTGTATGTCCAGTCTTGTCTCAGGTGTTTCTTGTAGGTGGTTTTCTTGGAGGTGTGGTAATTGCCTTAAGGTATCGCAGCATTATGAAGAAAGCATGCTGGGTAAGTGGAAACCCTTAGTGTGTGTGTGTGTGTGTGTGTGTGAGAGACTGTGTGTGTGAGAGAGAGAGTGAAGAGAGTGAGAGTATGTGCCCATATAATCGCCATATGACACTTTCCACCTGTCAGTCTATGGAAAATGATCAGATGCCTAGGCAGGTGGCTTATATTTATGAAAACAAATGTGACACTTTCCTGTTTAAATTCTAAAGTTTCTATACATGGATGATCATGACATTTCTTTTTCTAGAGAGATTTCTTGTTGCCCTTAGTTTATCAGTACATATTTTTGAAAATTTATGTCAGATTTTGTGTAAGCGTAAGCTGATTTTATAGTATATGCATTCCTGTCTTCGTGCTTGAGCGATTTGTTGTACCAGTTTCCTTGTATTGTTGTTGCCAAATAACACATGCAATTATGCAATATATGAGGAAATATATCACTCAAATGGAATTTTAATGTATCTAATCAATTCCTCATGAAATATATCCTGCCCCTCTGTGGCATTTTGGTATGTTTCTTTCTTTTATAAAGTCACACTGATAAGCTTATGCTTTGCACTAGCTGTAGTTTGTGCCAGCGTTTCAAATTTATAACACAAGATGTGATTTTACCTATACATCAAGCATAGTAAATATTGAAAAGGCCTTTACATTTCCAAGATATATTTCAATGCAATGCACATTTTGCTGTTTGACTTATGTTATCGGTTAATGTATGTTAATGTAACCTTTGGGAATAAGAGAGTGATCCCTCAGTACATACTCAACATGTATGTTCTGTAGGTCAAATTACACTGACGTACTAGAGCTGTAAGAATAACAGGAATAATTGCCACCAAACCCAGCATCTGCAATGTCCTAGGGACTGTTGCAGAGTTTTGAAACCATCTGGATCTCTGCAAAGTTCATCTTTGTCTGTGGTTGCATTGTCATGCTAATAATGCTTTCCCAGCTCTTGTGTGTGACAGTAATAACTGAGGCAGGGGTGTGGTGAAACACCATAGGGGAGTAAGGGGTAGGTTGGCAGGCCTGTGCTCCATTACGAGGCTCTGTTTCTCCCTCTAAACAGTGCCTCTGTTAGCTTGGCAACTGAGAGTCATCTCGTCGAGACCTGCGTGGAATTCATTCTGTATTCTTGCTCATGTTCTAGTAACAGATGAGATTACAAAGTATGAGGATTTGAGGTCCACCTATTCCCCTCCCAACACACACTTACATTGCTCCCTGTTCTGTCTGTACAGTGCTCTGTGCCCCCACCTCTATACCCCCATTCTCTCTTCTCAAAAGGTTGCATCAGCCCCAGCCTGGAGTCGTGATAAAAATACACAGGCGGGTGGTATTCAGGGGATTAGGGTTACATTGCAAACCCTGCTTCCAGGAGCCAGGTATGTCTAGAGCATTAGAGACACATCTCAACTCATGCAAACTTAAGAGCTATGCCCTCTGGCTCATCCATTTAGCACAAGATGATATCTTTAGAGGAAATAAGAAAAGAATTTCATTGCATGCGACCAGTAAAATGTCTATGTATGCATGATGCAATTCTAAATGTCAAATAGATTGTATCAAATTTAATCAAGCATGCCAAAAGTAAAGAGTGGTGAGAAACTTTGACTGTACTTAAAATAAAATATATTTAGTGACATTTAATTTAGATCACTGTGTTGAGGATCATTTATGCACACTCAAACTTATACACCGCTTTATATCTTTAGAGTTATAAAATAGTTAACAGTAATTACACACAATATCAGTAAAAATAGGTGGTTTTTGACTATGTACATTGAGACAAGTTCCAAATTCTGGTGGATAATGAGGTCTGCATTGTAAAGTATGTCTAGTGCAATGATTATTGCCTAGTGGACAAAAAAATTGCTTTAATAATCTCTGCACTGTTTACACTACATGACTTATCACTTGTAATCTGTTGTCTTGTGAGCATAGCAGGGTGCACAGTATGCAAGCAATCACAGATGAGACTCGCACAATTCATGATCTTTCATCTGGCGTGATCCCAGCCAAGCACGTCTGATCCCCAAATCCTGCTTTCTCACGAAAATAAACACAAGCGCTGTCAGTCATCTAAAATAACTGCCAGTGGTTTATATTTCTGCACTATTTTATATGGAAACAATATAAAAAAAAGAAAATAGAGGAAAATGTGGAGAAAGAATTGGTTGGCAAAGATGAACTGCCTATTCTACAAAGAGACCAGTACATATAATTACAATATATAAAACATTTGATGCTATGCATTATCAGGTATAGTGTTTCAATTTTTATTAAACTGTTCTTAACATTTATAAATGACGTCAAATACATTCCTATTGAAATACTGTACTCATTTCCTTTTAAACTACATTTGGTCGGTGCTCAGTGCTGTTTTTGCTCAAGCTCCATTAGCAAGAAAATTGAACATCATCATAGATAAATGTTTAAAATAATAATAATAATAATAATAATAATAATAATAATAATAAAATAACTAAATTAAACTTTTGTTCTTATTCGACATTTGTATCAGAGTGAAACAAAGAGAAACAATGATGTGTCATATTTTGTATAGGATGCCTTTGGATGTGGTAGCATTAGATTTTTACCTAGTATATCCAAACATGTCCCAACATGACAGTACCCTGTGACAGTAATAACTGAGGCAGGGGTGTGGTGAAACACCATAGGGGAGTAAGGGGTAGGTTGGCAGGCCTGTGCTCCATTACGAGGCTCTGTTTCTCCTCTAAACAGTGCCTCTGTTAGCTTGGCAACTGAGAGTCATCTCGTCGAGACCTGCGTGGAATTCATTCTGTATTCTTGCTCATGTTCTAGTAACAGATGAGATTACAAAGTATGAGGATTTGAGGTCCACCTATTCCCCTCCCAACACACACTTACATTGCTCCCTGTTCTGTCTGTACAGTGCTCTGTACCCCCACCTCTATACCCCCATTCTCTCTTCTCAAAAGGTTGCATCAGCCCCAGCCTGGAGTCGTGATAAAAATACACAGGCGGGTGGTATTCAGGGGATTAGGGTTACATTGCAAACCCTGCTTCCAGGAGCCAGGTATGTCTAGAGCATTAGAGACACATCTCAACTCATGCAAACTTAAGAGCTATGCCCTCTGGCTCATCCATTTAGCACAAGATGATATCTTTAGAGGAAATAAGAAAAGAATTTCATTGCATGCGACCAGTAAAATGTCTATGTATGCATGATGCAATTCTAAATGTCAAATAGATTGTATCAAATTTAATCAAGCATGCCAAAAGTAAAGAGCGGTGAGAAACTTTGACTGTACTTAAAATAAAATATATTTAGTGACATTTAATTTAGATCACTGTGTTGAGGATCATTTATGCACACTCAAACTTATACACCGCTTTATATCTTTAGAGTTATAAAATAGTTAACAGTAATTACACACAATATCAGTAAAAATAGGTGGTTTTTGACTATGTACATTGAGACAAGTTCCAAATTCTGGTGGATAATGAGGTCTGCATTGTAAAGTATGTCTAGTGCAATGATTATTGCCTAGTGGACAAAAAAATTGCTTTAATAATCTCTGCACTGTTTACACTACATGACTTATCACTTGTAATCTGTTGTCTTGTGAGCATAGCAGGGTGCACAGTATGCAAGCAATCACAGATGAGACTCGCACAATTCATGATCTTTCATCTGGCGTGATCCCAGCCGAAGCACGTCTGATCCCCAAATCCTGCTTTCTCACGAAAATAAACACAAGCGCTGTCAGTCATCTAAAATAACTGCCAGTGGTTTATATTTCTGCACTATTTTATATGGAAACAATATAAAAAAAAAGAAAATAGAGGAAAATGTGGAGAAAGAATTGGTTGGCAAAGATGAACTGCCTATTCTACAAAGAGACCAGTACATATAATTACAATATATAAAACATTTGATGCTATGCATTATCAGGTATAGTGTTTCAATTTTTATTAAACTGTTCTTAACATTTATAAATGACGTCAAATACATTCCTATTGAAATACTGTACTCATTTCCTTTTAAACTACATTTGGTCGGTGCTCAGTGCTGTTTTTGCTCAAGCTCCATTAGCAAGAAAATTGAACATCATCATAGATAAATGTTTAAAATAATAATAATAATAATAATAATAATAATAATAATAATAAAATAACTAAATTAAACTTTTGTTCTTATTCGACATTTGTATCAGAGTGAAACAAAGAGAAACATTGATGTGTCATATTTTGTATAGGATGCCTTTGGATGTGGTAGCATTAGATTTTTTTACCTAGTATATCCAAACATGTCCCAACATGACAGTACCCCTGTGCACATAGAAGATATGAAGACATGGTTTACATGAGTTTCCATGAGTAAAACACCATGAATGTCCTACTATATAGCTCTAACCTTAACCGCACTGAACAGCTTTGAGATTAATTAATATGCTGACTGTTTCCCAGGCCTCCTCACCCTACATAAGACTTTAGTAAAGCAACTACGACTGAATGAGCACAAATTTTAACAAGCACACTCCAAAATCTAATGGAACATCAGCCCATAATGGTGAAGGATATATACATATTATAACAACAAATAGGGACTAAATGTGGAATGGAATGTGTAAAAAGCACATTTAAATCATATGGTCATGCGTCTGCAAAGTTTTGTTCATATAGTGTATGTTAGCGAAGGATTTCTATGACTTGACCTCACATTTGTGGTTGGGTGCAAGCTGACACAGCCCTTATAACAGACTTCAGTACATTCTTCATTGCCATTGGCGCAAAAGCCGGGTTTGGCCCCTGCCCCCTGGGGATGATTGATTGGTTTATATTACCAAAGTATTATGATAGAAACACAACAAAAACTTTTGCTAATACTTTAGTCAGTTCAACCTATTATTTCCATTTTAAATGCAGGACAGGCTGTGGAATGCCAGACAAAGAACTAAAATGCTGTATATTACAACACAAAGTCGGCTGTCTGGCTACAAGGTGATGACTGTAGAAGTTGTCACAAGTCCCCTAAATTATAATATGACAGAGAATTTGAATAAAATTGAGACTAAAACTAATTTGTATTATGTTTTACATAATTAACTATAATGAAATTAATATTTAAGTCTTTGCATTTATCTGAGCGAAAAAAAACATTTTCTATAAAAAATAATAAATTGATTTTAATAAACAATGGAGTTAACAAAAGCTGTATGCCAGACAAAAAGAATGATATGGAAGCTCAAATGAATACACCTTTGTTAAGGCCACTAAAGCTTTAAATAAGAGCACTTTTGCCTAAAGAGTCAGCACTCAACATGCTTGTTTTTGTTACCATGTAAAATCAGACATAATGTGGATTAAATGGTGCACTGTGGAAAGCAAAGACAAGTCAAGCATCTATTATTGGTCTGTTGTGTTCTTTATGTGCTCAATTTATAGACCTGGTCTTGAAGAAGTCACGAATCCCCCTGTCTTATCCATCTGCAGGTAATAAAAAACAAGACTGCCTGTAGTTCTGTGTGAAGCAATGCTGGATTTTCAGTGTTGTAGCAGTCCTCTGACCTGGCAGGCATTCAACAGAAAGTTTTATGAATATTTTAATTATGGACCTTAAGAATGCAATAATTTTGCAGATAAAAATGTATAAAAAAAAATGTATAACATGCAATTTATCATTTTTCCCCCTCTCAACTGCATTGCAAAAACATCATTTCATATTATCCATAATCACTATTTGTTTTAATTCTAGCAGATTTATTATGCAGTCGTGAAAGGTTGAGACATTTCCTAGAAGTCCAAAGGAAATAGCTATTTTAATACTCTACCATATCTGATAGACCCAAATTGGGGTATAATGTGGTATAATCTTGGGAAGTGCAGATTACCACAAGTTCTCAGGACAGAGCCTAGATCATCTTCCATTACTATTTATAAACAAAAGAAAGTGTTTATTGAACAAGGCCTCTGATAAAAAACCTTGTCTAGACATAACATTCTGTCACTGACCTGTTCTTACATGAGGTCAATGGGTTGCTTGTCGAAACGGTTAATGTGTCAAGTACAACTTGAGAGTTGTCAGCCAAACCACAACACTGTAAAATCTGAAGAAACAAGCAAACAAAAAAAGTGTTTCTGGTCAGTATTGTCTGAAAATAATGATGCACAATAATTTATTGCATCATTCTGTGAATAACCTTTGGATATTTCCCTTTTTCCTGGACACGGATGGATTTGTGGGTGTTGATAGACCACTAGTGAATTTACAAATAATACATGTCTGGGAAGTTTGTATTTATATTAATCTGAAGAACTGAAGAAGGTTACACTGTGACATGCAGGAAATTAGGTCCCTGCAATGTTCTAAACACATCTGCTCTAATGATGACTTGCCACACCATAGTTAGATTGTGGCTCACACAAGGGTTCCAGATAGACAAAAAGGTCATTATGGAACATTGAGCATTAACATTATAATACCATTTTTTTTGTCTATGTGGAACCATTTATTGTTCCATAAATGTATTATGGAACAATTAGTGTTAATGCTCTTATGAGATTCAGAGAAGTGGTGGTAAAGAGATGCTGGATGATTGGCCAACTACTGCTGAAGTGATAAGGGAGACAGCAAGGAAGGTACTTAGTATGTCATCTGGAAAGAGTAAGGAAGACAAAGAGACATAGTGGTGGAATGGGGAAGTACAGGAAAGCATAAGGGGAAAGAGGTTGGCGAAATAGGATTGGGATCGGTAGAAATATGAGAAAAGTAGGCAGGAGTACAAGAAGATGCAGCAGCAGGTGAAGAGGGATGTGGCAAAAGGAAAAGGCATATAAGTAGCTGTATGTGAAGTTGGACACTAAGAAAGGAGAAAATGATTTATACCGATTTTCCAGGCAGAGGTCCAGAGCTGGGAAGGATGTGCTGCAAGTTGGAGCAATAAAGGATGGAGATGTACTGTAAATGTGTTGACTAGTGAAAAGAGTGTGTTAAGAAGGTGGAGAGTATTTTGAGCAGCTAATGAACAGGAAAAATAAGAGAAAGAGAAAGTTGGATAATGTGGAGATGGTGAAGCAGGAAGTGGATAGGATTAGTAAGGAGGAAGTGAGAGCAGCTATTAGGAGGATGAAGGGTGAAACATTGGTTGTGCCAGATGACATATAGGAGTTTGGAGATGTTTAGGAGAGGCAGTGGAGTTTTAAACAAGAATGTTTAACCAGATTCAGGAAGGTGAGAGGATGCCTGAGGAATGGAGAAGGAGTGTGCTGGTAACATTTTTTAAGAATAAGAGAGATGTGCAGACCTGCAGTAACTACAGGGGAATAAAGTTGATCAGTCACACCATGAAGTTATGGGAAAGAGTAGTGAAAGCCAGGCTGAGAGAAGAGGTGACCATCTGTGAGCAACAGTATAGTTTCATGCCTAGGAAGAGCACTACAGATGCAGTATTTTCTTTGAGAATGTTAATGGAGTATAGAGAAGGTCAGAAGGAGTTGCATTGTGTATTTATCTAGAGAAAGTGTATGACAGGGTGCCTGAAGAAGAATTGTGGTATTGTATGAGGAAGTAAAGTGTGCAGTAGGAACAACAGAATTATTAAAGGTGGAGGTGGAACATCAAGGATCGACTCTGAGCCCTTTCCTGTTTGCATTGGCAATCGACAGGTTGATGATGTTTGCGGATGATATTGTGATTTGTGGTGAGAGTAGCGAGCAGGTTAAGAAGAGCCTGGAGAGGTGAAGGTACTTGCTGGAGAGAAGGGGAATGAAAGTCAGTAAGAGTATAACAGAGTACATGTGTGTAAATGAGAGGGAGGGCAGTGGAGTATGCAGGGAGAATGTGGTGAAGATAGATAAGTTTAAGTACCTGGGGTCAACAGTGCAAAGTAATGGAAAGTGTGTTACAAAAGAGTGTGAAGTGAAGAAAAGGGTGCAGGCAGGGTGGAGTTAGTGGAGCAGAGTGGTAGGAGTGAGGGTATCTGCAAAAGTAAAAGGGAAAGTTTATAGAACTGTGGTGAGAGCTGCTATGTTGTATGGTTTAGAGACAGTGGCATTGACTAAAAGACAAGAGGCGTAGCTGGAGGTAGCAGTGCTGAAGATGTCAAGATTTTCATTGGGAGTAAAGACAATGGACATGATTAGAAATGAGTTTATTAGAGGGATCATGCATGTTGGACATTTTGGAGACAAGGTGAGGAAGGGTGCAATTAAGATGGTTTGGACATGTGCAGAGGAGTGACATGGAATATACTGGTAGAAGAATGCAGAGGATAGAGCCACCAGGAAGGAAGAAACGAGGAAGGCCAAGGAAGAGGTTTATGGATGTGGTCAGGGAAGACATGCAGGTGATTAATTTGATCTGCTGTGGCAACCTTTAACGAGAGCAGCCAAAAGAAAAAGTAGTGTTAATTCTCATACGAAAAATAATTCTGCAGGATTTTCAGTTCTTTTTTTTATTCTTGAATCTGATTGCCCAGAAGGTGTTGGTAAATCTTAACAGCAGTAGAGACACTAAACCAGCTGCAAGATAAATCTGGGGTTTATGTTTATGTACTCATTGTAAAATGTTACCATTTTTGTAGTAAAAACTAATTAACAAGGAATGCAGGAGAGGCTTTAGGTTAGTATACTTTACGATTTCTAAGTAACACAAAACCTGAGGGTCTTTTTATTGTATTTACATCAAATAAAAGAAAAGCAGAGAGACTGTTTATAGCTGTTATAACAAAATAAATAACAAGAATTAACGTTTTATTGATGTTTCAGAAATGTAGCTTTAAATGTGTAAATGTGTAAATGACAGTAAAATTACAAATAAATGCATATTGTAAGACATGTTGTGTCAGCCTATGCAACACTATTCAATAGTCAAGTCAGGTTTATTTTTATTTATAGAAATAATAGGTGTATAGGTCCTATAACATTACTTGTTTTGATTTATTACTTATATATTTTCAAAAACATTGAATTATTGAAACATTATTAATGCTGTATTTGCTATTCAGTCATTGATTGTCGCTCTTCATTAAACATTCGGATGGACTCAAATTCTGGTGTACCTTATTTGCTTCGCAAAATGAAATCAAATTAATAACAATAACCAATAAAAATGTCATGTAGGGTTTCATTCAGTTTTCAGAAAACTAAACCCTTAGCCCCAGCTTTCAGCTCTCAGCAAACCATCAAACCCTTTAGAGATAGAAATCCCACTGATTTAGCTGCACATGGCCCACTTGTTTCAAACTACCATGAAATTGTGTGGAGCCAGATAAGACCTGCTTAGACATGTCCCAATCTGTGGTGCCCTTTCTCGCCTTTGTCAGTAGTGTCTCTCTTGTCTTTGCCCCACCCCCTCACATATAGTGCACTATATTATATGAACTTTTCCAATGCAGTCACTCACTATAGCTTTTCTTTCTCTATATTTGTACTTTGAATAATATGCCTATTCACCCAAACCATTTGAACCTATAAAAAAAGCTCAATACATGATGTAATATGTTTGACAGGAAAGTTAAATGCCTAGGATTGCAGTGTTTAGTGCATGTACATGCTAAATAGGCCTGATCATTATGTGATTTGTTAGTTGCTTCCAAGCGCTATGAGTAATTAAGTTGTTATTCATTTTCTCAATAACAGCACATGTGCAATTACCCTTTGGGTTTTCCTTGGAAGAAGTTCATAACCGCAATGTGCTCATCATAAAATCAATTAATTTCAAATTAACCCAAGGCTTTTAAAAGTCTCATCGTTGCAAACCCAGGTAAATATTATTTCGGAGTCATAATTTGCAAAATGTCCAGGACTTGATTTAAAGGGGCCACTCAGAAAAATATTATCCACTGTCTAACCACTCACCGTGTTATCTCTTAATTCTATTTTTGGCTATGGCAAGACTACTGGATGTGCACTTTTAATGAACCAGCACACTGTTCTGGACTTTTTCTAACTATATGACCATTATTATTTACTAATCTAAATAGCCATAATGAATGCAGTAATGAAAATGGGAAGTCCAATCAGGTTAACAATCACCAGACGATGGATGCTGGTTTCATTTAATCTTTTATTTTCTTGGCTTAGCTGTCAGTTTTTGTAATCATCTGGTGTAGAAGTTCAATCAATCAGTCAGTGAAGCAAGTGAACAATGAATTAAACATTCATACTATCACTCAACCAATCAAGTAACCAATTTGCTTGTAACCATGCATTGCTTGTACCTTAGGATGAAGATCACTTTAAAGGATTTCCAGACAAATAGTTACTGTATTATAACGTGTATTATATCCTGAACAGATCATTAATCATATTTCATCTAATGCAGAGCTATAATTAACCATATTTAAGGCATTTATTTTCTAATTTAAAACATTTCTGTAAAATCCTCTAAAAACAAACGAAAATGACATTAGTCCAATGCTGAATCATTTGGTTTTGCAAATAAAACAGTTACACAAAATCTGTAGTTATGAACATGGCCTTTATAAACATGTAAATAAACATTTTTAGCTACAATCTTTTAGGCATATTTTTGTTCTTCTTTTCAGAGAATTGATTTGTGTGTTTTGTAATCAATAAAAATCGGCGTAATCCGTAAAAAGGATTTGGGTGCTGGAAATATTGAATATGGCTAGTAGCCTTTTGCTCCAAAACTAATGGAGGCCTTCAGTAATGCCACAAAGAGTTTCAGGTAATTATGAGTTTTTAAAGCACACAGAAAATAGTGTGAACGTGCTTACTGACCGCTAAGGCCTTTTAAATGGTAAAGGCAACAAATTTGGCTATTTCGATTTTTTTTTTTTTTATAGGCTTGATGCACAGAAATTCTAGAGATGTGGCTGCAAATATAGTACTCTATTGATGCTCACCTTGTTTGGTGCCCTATGCCTTTTATTACTCAACTGATTGCAGAAATTGATCCAGTTCCTCTTAATATGGTTTCTTTAAAAAAATTGGTCTTGCTTCTAATCAAGTTCAAGTTCAAATTCAAGTTCAAATTCTAATTTTATTTGTCACATACACATACATACAGAGTACGACAAACAGTGAAATGCTTTGTTGGACTGTCTAACATTTAAGCCTAAAAAAGAAATAGAATTTAACGATAAAAAAGTAAGTATATAAATAAAAAAGTATAAACTATAGAAAATATATGTATATACATGAATCTATACGGGGATGGATGCGTATAGCAGATATTGACAGTACAAATTATAGTGATTTAGTATGATTGTCTTTCAAGTGTCCATGTGCAGTATGGTGTGGTATAAAGTCACTGTGCTGTGCAAGTTCAGAGTTGAAGTGACAGTCCAGAGTTAAGGTGTCATATAATAGTGCAAAAAAGTTGTGCAGAAATAAGTGAAGATGGAGAAAGTCCAGTACTCAATCCTAGGTGTTTCCTGGTTTAAACTCTGAATGGCCTGAGGAAGAAAGCTCCTCATCATTCTCTCTGTGTTTGCTTTCAATAAGCGAAACGTATTCCTGAACGCAAGAAAGAAAATAGTCCATTGTTGGGATGGCTGAGATCCTTCAGAATCTTCCTGGCCCTGCGGGTGGAACGTTCAGTGAATGACATTGAAAGTGCTCATCAGTGGTGGTCAGTGTTGTGATTGACAGAGGTGGCTCAGAGGAAGGATTTTATTAAGGCTCACTGAAGTGCAAAAATGATCCTCAGGAAAATTCTCTGATCTTTTACGCAAGCAGGCTGACTGTAGCACTAATTTCTGCTGCACATCTGTGCAAGGCTCGGGGCCTGGAATCTGGTTATCTTTGACATCATTTGCCTGTTTCCTGCTGGAGTACACAGCATGGTCAGGGCTGACCCCCCCCCACCCTGATCTCTGTAAACTTGTCCATGGTCAGGCTTTCCCCTATCCTTTCCTAATCTCTTCAATCTCTGTCCATGACTGTGGCAATGAACTTTCCATTACTCAAGCAGGGCTACCTCCTTTGTTTGAGCTTGCAATGATTT
The DNA here is from genome assembly GCF_014805685.1 of Silurus meridionalis. Taxonomy (NCBI): domain Eukaryota; kingdom Metazoa; phylum Chordata; class Actinopteri; order Siluriformes; family Siluridae; genus Silurus; species Silurus meridionalis. The sequence goes on from NC_060886.1 coordinate 23,553,114, forward strand.
GCAGCCTGTGTTGATGGAAACTGCAGGGACTGATTAGAGATCACACACTTTGCATTTTGCAGTTCAACCTTTGGTATGCCTTTCTCACATTTTGGAACAAACAACTGGTTTATAATTACGAATTAGCTTGAACACAAACCTTAATAGCCCTATATTTTTAACATGTTCATGTGTAATTCTTTATTGAACTTTAAAGAAATATGAATTTCTAGGGTTCTGCAACTGCCATTTAGAGAAAAATTCATACACCAGGTATGACAATATAATTTCATTATATTCAATGTTAATACACTATAGCAGGAGCAGGAACCCTTGAATCTGTTGAGGTAAGGAAACAAAGCATATCTGATATGAGAATGCCATATACTCCCATAGGGGTTGCTTTCATGCTCCATACAGATGATGTTATGTATTATCAGATACTTCAGGGCATTGATCTAATTACTTCAGCTGTCATTTTATGCTTTATATAGTCCATGATCTCCATTTTCCTCACCTGAATTGGAACATAGGATAAGCTTTCCTAAAGGATAAGCTCTCTTGAATCAGGATCATTTACTATTCTGTGCAAATGATCCACATCTTAGGTTTCCTCTGACTGAAACCTGTCCAGAGGAATGACAATTCTAGCATGTTATTTCATGTATTTTTATGTATCCTGCAATATGTTGAAAAGTCTTCTACGCTGTTTGACAGCAAGAAATGAAAGAATAATAAAAGAGCTGAAAAAAAAATCTTACATGCAGTAAAGTTAAATCACTAAGGGACATAATTATGCTGTAAGAGAATGACTGAACAATTCAGACCCAGAGCTGTGAGAACTAAGAAAAGAAACATCTGAGGGATTACACTAAGCCTAAGATTGAAGAAGGAGTTTGATTGCTTTCTTCCTGATTTTGTTCCCACAACAAATAAAAGCATGAAAGTTTGGACAATACAGAAAGATAAGGAGCCGTACTTTCTTAACAGCTGACCCTACAGTTCCCAACCCTCCCCAAACCTTCCATTTATATTTTAGTAGTTCCATTTTCTGCTTAGGATGAAGAAAGGAAAGAGAGTTATGTAAAACCCAGCAGTAAAATCACAAAATTAGTATTGGCCTGCAAACCACTGCAGATGGCTGCAGCATTTAACCTTTCACTCTTGGTGTAACTAATGAACACTATTACATTTCAGGTTACTAACCCCTTGTCTTCTTTTATATCATTCTATATCTTAGTTGAAATGCATGGCATGATTTAATTGTATTGTCAGCACTCTGTTTAGTTTTTGAAAGTTGTATATAGAAACCTGTCACTTCTTGTAAATTGATCACTTTTGGGATCTGGTAAAATGGAACATTCGCAGCATGAATATGCAGCTGACAAATCTCCAGTAATTATGTGATGTGATCATGTCAACATGGACCAAAATCTCAAAGGAATGTTTCCAACACTTTTGGAATCCATGTCATAAAGAGTTGAGACTGTTCTGAGAACAAAAAGAAGAGTTCTAGCCAGTAATATTATAGTCATAATAAAGCTGCAAGACAGTGTATACAGAAAGGAAAGTGCACTAGATTATTTACAACTTATTAAATCAATTACAACAGCCACTAATTATTTAAAAAGGGCCAATATATATATATATATATATATATATATATATATATATATATATATATATATATATATATATATATATATATATATATATATATATATATATATATATATATATATATATATATATATATATATACATACAGTAAAACCCCGTTGTACAAGCATAATTCGTTCTTGAAAATTGCTCGTAGGTCCATTTGCTCGTACGTTCGAACTGATTTTACCCATAAGAATGATTGTAAAAGCGATTTCTTATTTCTGCACTTAAAAATTATTTGTAGCCTATTTTAAGAAACAAATACACCACAAATTACCGTAATGTAAACATAATTTAACACTTACTCATGTGGTAGTGGTTGATTGTGAGTGTAAGACGCGCACCACACTCATAAGACATTTTTCAAGATTTCTAGTGAAATACAAATATAAAGCGTTGTTGCTGCACTGAACAACGAGAGCGGCTGAGTAATACATCATCAACTAAGCGACTGATGCAACCCTCCGCCGAAAACGGGGAACCGGCAGCGTAGGTTTGCTCGTGCCTTTGAAATTTTTATATATATATATATATATATATATATATATATATATATATATATATATATATATATATACAGTGAGGAAAATAAGTATTTGAACACCCTGCTATTTTGCAAGTTCTCCCACTTAGAAATCATGGAGGGGTCTGTCATTGTAGGTACATATCCACTGTGAGAGACATAATAAAAAAATAAATAAATCCAGAAATCACAATATATGATTTTTAAACTATTTATTTGTATGATACAGCTGCAAATAAGTATTTGAACACCTGTCTATTAGCTAGAATTCTGACCATCAAAGACCTGTTAGTCTGCCTTTAAAATGTCCACCTCCACTACATTTGTTATCCTAAATTAGATGCACCTGTTTGAGGTCGTTAGCTGCATAAAGACACCTGTCCACCCCATACAATCAGTAAGAATCCAACTACTAACATGGCCAGGACCAAAGAGCTGTCCAAAGACACAAGAGACAAAATTGTACACCTCCACAAGGCTGGAAAGGGCTACGGGGAAATTGCCAAGCAGCTTGATGAAAAAAGGTCCACTGTTGGAGCAATTATTAGAAAATGGAAGAAGCTAAACATGACTGTCAATCTCCTCGGACTGGGGCTCCATGCAAGATCTCACCGTGGGGTCTCAATGATCCTAAGGAAGGTGAGAAATCAGCCCAGAACTACACGGGAGGAGCTGGTCAATGACCTGAAAAGAGCTGGGACCACCGTTTCCAAGGTTACTGTTGGTAATACACTAAGACATCATGGTTTGAAATCATGCATGGCACGGAAGGTTCCCCTGCTTAAACCAGCACATGTCCTGGCACGTCTTAAGTTTGCCAATGACCATTTGGATGATCCAGAGGAGTCATGGGAGAAAGTCATGTGGTCAGATGAGACCAAAATAGAACTTTTGGGTCATAATTCCACTAAACGTGTTTGGAGTAAGAAGAATGATGAGTACCATCCCAAGAACACCATCCCTACTGCGAAGCATGGGGGGTGGTAGCATCATGCTTTGAGGGTGTTTTTCTGCACATGGGACAGGGCGACTGCACTGTATTAAGGAGAGGATGACCGGGGCCATGTATTGCGAGATTTTGGGGAACAACCTCCTTCCCTCGGTCAGAGCATTAAAGATGGGTCACGGCTGGGTCTTCCAACATGACAATGACCCAAAGCAGACAGCCAGGATAACCAAGGAGTGGCTCTGTAAGAAGCATATCAAGGTTCTGGCATGGCCTAGCCAGTCTCCAGACCTAAACCCAATAGAGAATCTTTGGAGGGAGCTCAAACTACATGTTTCTCAGCGACAGGCCAGAAACCTGACTGATCTAGAACCTGAAGATCTGTGTGGAGGAGTGGGCCTTAATCCCTCCTGCAGTGTGTGCAAACCTGGTGAAAAACCACAGGAAACGTTTGAACTCTGTAATTGCAAACAAAGGCTACTGTACCAAATATTAACATTGACTTTCTCAGGTGTTCAAATACTTATTTGCAGCTGTATCATACAAATAAATAGTTAAAAAATCATACATTGTGATTTCTGGATTTTTTTTTTTAGATTATGTCTCTCACAGTGGACATGCACCTACGATGACAATTTCAGATCCCTCCATGATTTCTAAGTGGGAGAACTTGCAAAATAGCAGGGTGTTCAAATACTTATTTTTCTCACTGTAAATACAGTGGAACCCACTTATCTCGACCTCGGTTAACTCGACAACCCTATTAAGTCGACGTTTTTGAAGTGGAACTGCCAAATTCTCGCTTTGTCTAAGCATTTTTTATCGGTTATGTCGATTCTTTTATGTCGCCGAACCCTAATATCTCGAGCACTGTGAAGAACTCGCGAAAGTGGCAGAAAAATCAAACCTTACAGATGCTACAGATGTTGTATACTGGTGAATCTCTGCTGTTAGTTAGTGCACATATGCCTTTTGTTGTTAAATGTTATGCGATGAACGAGAGGCGAAAGCCGCGCTTGGTAGGGCCGCAGCCCGGAACGTGGGATGAGCAGCAAAAGCATAAAATTAACAACAGCAGGATCGGGGGAATCCGCGATGCGCTTTGGAAAGAAAAGCGCAGCTGTTAAGAGAGTGCCGGTGGAAAGACACGTACCGGGATATGCATGAGCGATAACAACGGCCGCCGTAAACCAACATATACCAACAATAACGGACGGTGAGAGTGTGGAAGTTTAAATAGGAGCTGGTGATGAGTGCTAAACGAGCACCATATGTGCGCGATCGAAGCCGGGAGCTTCAGAGAAAGCGGCCAAGAAAGCACCTGCCACGCCGAAGGGGGCGTGGCAGATGGATTCCTGACAGTAACAAACATGTATCTCGATCATCGGCTATCTCGATGCTTTTTGGCAACCCCCTAGGACATCGACATAACCGGGTGCCACTGTATATATATATATATATATATGTATATGTATATGTATATGTATATATATATATATATATATATATATATATATATATATATATATACAGCAGGGAAAATAAGTATTTGACACAGCAATTTTATCAGTAAGGGGATTTCTAATCAGTCACAAAATTTCCACCAGATGTAGCCATCAAGCCAAATGACACAGGGAATAAGTATTGAACACATGAAGATAACAAGGGGCAAAATGGCATAGAAAGCCAGGAGATCACCTGAAATCTGTCAGTATTGAGAGAGAAACCCTGCCCCCTATCAGTACTAATTGATATCAGCTGCTTTAGTCCTAATTGATGGCCTATAAAGGCTTCTCATTACCCATGAGGCACACAGGAAAGACTTTATGATGGGTAAAAGCAAAGAACTCTCTCAAGACCTTTGTAATATTATTGTTAAAAAGCATTTTTATGGGAATGTTTTAGACGCATTTCCAGAATGCTGAATGTTCCTGTGAACACTGTGGGGCCATTATCCGAAATGGAAAGAGCATTAGTTCACCATAAATCAGGTGCCACGATCAGGTGCTCCACATAAGATCCCTGTCCGAGGAGTCCAAAGAAGAACCACTCGGGCAAAACCTCAGGAAGACCTTGCATCAGCAGGTACTGTTGTTTCAAAGAAAACTCAGGAAGACCTTGGGAAGACCTCAGGAAGACCTTGCATCAGCAGGTACTGTTGTTTCAAAGAAAACTATAAGCAATGCACTGAACCGCCATGGCATCCATGCACGCCATTACATAAGACTCCAAATTTTGTGTCAATATCCCACTTAGAATTCCCCTACTGATAATATATATATATATATATATATATATATATATATATATATATATACAGCAGGGAAAATAAGTATTTGACACAGCAATTTTATCAGTAAGGGGATTTCTAATCAGTCACAAAATTTCCACCAGATGTAGCCATCAAGCCAAATGACACAGGGAATAAGTATTGAGCACATGAAGATAACAAGGGGCAAAATGGCATAGAAAGCCAGGAGATCACCTGAAATCTGTCAGTATTGAGAGAGAAACCCTGCCCCCTATCAGTACTAATTGATATCAGCTGCTTTAGTCCTAATTGATGGCCTATAAAGGCTTCTCATTACCCATGAGGCACACAGGAAAGACTTTATGATGGGTAAAAGCAAAGAACTCTCTCAAGACCTTTGTAATATTATTGTTAAAAAGCATTTTTATGGGAATGTTTTAGACGCATTTCCAGAATGCTGAATGTTCCTGTGAACACTGTGGGGGCCATTATCCGGAAATGGAAAGAGCATTAGTTCACCATAAATCAGGTGCCACGATCAGGTGCTCCACATAAGATCCCTGTCCGAGGAGTCCAAAGAAGAACCACTCGGGCAAAACCTCAGGAAGACCTTGCATCAGCAGGTACTGTTGTTTCAAAGAAAACTCAGGAAGACCTTGGGAAGACCTCAGGAAGACCTTGCATCAGCAGGTACTGTTGTTTCAAAGAAAACTATAAGCAATGCACTGAACCGCCATGGCATCCATGCACGCTCATTACGCAAGACTCCAAATTTTGTGTCAATATCCCACTTAGAATTCCCCCTACTGATAATATATATATATATATACATACATACATACATACATACTGGTCCTGTTCTGTGTCGAGGTCTAGAAATGCCTAAGAAAATGAAAAAGAAAAAAAGTTTCATGTACCAGAAGCTTTTGATTTCTCACAGCTATCAAGTTTGCTGGCGTGGAGGCAATGTTTTGCATGTTTCAGGATCGCAACGATCATTTCATTTTCCACAAAGGAGGAAAAGGATTACTACAGCTTGGTAGTTAAAAAGTTTGATGAACATTTCATGGACAAACACAATATGATTCATGACGACCCTTGTTTTAACAAAAGGAGTCAAGGAAACAGCGAAAGTGTCGAAGCATTCATCAGTAGTTACGAGCTGGCAGAGTTTTGTGATTTCGGTGCTACTAAAGATGAGCAAATAGCCTATAGCAAAGTGTCTGAGAAGCTGCAGTTAGAGCCCGATTTGATGCTGGAGAAAGCGATACAGATTGCTCGCCAGTCAGAACAGATTAAAACACAAAGCATGGATATTCCAGGTGCTTCCGATGTAAGTGAAGGTACTGTTAGGTACTGGGTCTAACCGGTGGTGCTCACACCACATAGTGAACAGACGCCACCTTGTGGCATACAACTTCCTCGTGGAGGGAGCTCTGGAATGGAGGATTGTCTCAACTACCTCAGCAGAGAGACCAGCTGCTACAAACTGTCTCCCTCAGGATCCACAGCCATAGCCTCCACAACTCTGGCTGGGGGTGAACCAGGGTTCCCCCCGCCTGTGAGAGGAGATCCCTCCTGGGAGGAATTTCCCAAGGAGGGCCCTCGAGGAGGGACACCAGATGATGGTACGGTATGGGTAAGCTTTGCCCCCGAAAGCAAACCTCAGTATGCGTCCTTTAGATCTGTCGTGACAAATCAGTCCTCGCACTTAATCTGAGACACGACCTCTTTGAGAGTAAGCATCCTGAACCTGAGCCTCATGAGTGAGCGGTTCAAGGAGCACAGATCTAGGATCGGATGCAAACTGCCATCCTTTTTCGGAACAATGAAGTACAGGCTGTAGTAGCCTGACTTTCTGACAGAGGGGGGAAAACCATCTCAATGTCCCTTTTCCTCAGGAGAGGGCATACCTCCTGTTCCAGGACCAAAGCCGGCTTGGGGTCCCACCATGGTGGGACACACCCTGTTGAACCAGGGAGGAGATGACTCAAACTGGGGGACCGTGCTCTGAAACACATCTTGTGGCAGAGCCAATGGCCCTTCCAGTGGTGCTTGGGAGGGATGGGCACCATAGCATGAGGTGTACACCGCCCTCTAAAATGTAAGCCGTCAGGACTTACGCACCATGGCCCGTTTATTAGAGGTGAGGACAACTCTCAGGTCGGCTGGCTCCTTCTTGGGCCTAGAACTCTCTTTCTCTTTCTTGCGATGTCTGGATGGACCAGGCTGAGGCTGCCGCCGACAGCCCCAAGGGACCGTCGAGGGAGGTACTGCTGGAATGCCACCGACTGCTTTTTAGACTCCTGAAACTTGTCGACGACCAACGTTACAGCGTCGCTGAACTAGCCAGGAGAAGCAATCAGAGCATTCAGCAGCACAGCTCTATCCCTGTCAGGGAGATCTGACACGGTGAGCCACAGATGCCTTTCTTTGTCTGTGGCTGCTATGGACCGACCAAGGCCAACGCCATGTGCTTGGTGGCCCTAAGGGTTAGGTCGGCAGTGTGACGCAACTCCTTAATGTCGTCAGCTCTAGAGCTAAGTCCCTTGTCCAACTCCCACAGCAAGTCAGCCTAGTATGCCTGCAACACACCCATAGTGTGGAGGCAACCCACAGCCTGACCCACTGCCGCGTAAGCCTGCAATGGCTTAGTAGGGAACACCGGGGCCTTAAGTGACAATGCTACACCCAGGGCGAGAAAGCTAGCTAGTGTCTCTTCCACACATGGCATCGCCATGTACCCACACTCCTTAGCCCCAACTACATTCGCGTATAGCGAGGTATGCTGGGAAAAAGTATGTGCTGCATACGGGGTCTCCCAGGACCTGGACACCTCGGTGTGCAGGTCGAGGAAGAACGGCAGTCCCCGGTGCTGAGGCTGTGACACGGGGCGCAGGAAGCGCTCATTCAGCTTACTGGGTCGAGCTTGGACAGCACAGGCTGTGAGGAGTCCGCATGCTCACTAGCATACATCATCTCATCCTCCTAGGAGGGAGAGATGTGGAGCACCATGCTGCTTGCACTGGGAGAGGAAGCAGCCGCCAGGCGTGCTTCCCCCTAGAGAGCAGGCGCTCGACCCGGCAGGGGAGGCTGGAGAGCCCCATGACCGCCGGCGCCGCTTTGCCTCGGGAAGAGCGGGACTGAGCTGCGAGGGAGAGCACTCTCTTTGAAGAGCACTCTCCGGGAGCAAAGCGTGTGCATAGCCATGCGGCTACAATGTGAACAATCGACTTCCTCAAGAGCCGATTGAGCATGCTCCACTCCCAAATAAATAACGCACCGATCATGCATGTCCTTCCCTGTAATGAAACGAGGGCAAGGGTGAACACATAACCGATATGCTGGTGAGCAGAGTTGATGTTATTAGCACTGGGGACAGTGTCTTTGGAGACTTCAGACTGCTAGATTGTTAAGCAATCAATATTAATATAGGACGTGGATCCATACAGACTTTCTAAGTCTCATCAAATCCTGCCAAAAGTGGAAGAGAAGCTGCAGCATAAGTCTGGAATCATAGAAGAGGTCACTGAGGCAACAAACTGGTGTCCACCAATGGTACCTGTGATAAAGAAAAATGGCAAGTTGAGAATTTGCGTTGACCCTGAAGAAATTGCACAAAGCAGTAAAGCGTGAGAGATTTATTCTGCCAACAAAACACTATATAGATATATACACATTCTCCACATTAGAGGCGTCTAGTGGATTTTGGCAGATACCATTGGATGCAAGCTACAGAAAACACACCACTTTTAACACAACAGTTAGTCGTTTCTGCCTCCAGAGACTCCCCTTCGGAATTACTTCAGCTCCGGAGATATTTCAGAGAGAAATTAGTCTTCTGCTTAAATACCATGTCGGCATGGTAGCAGTAATGGACGATGTATTGGTGTTCGGTAGAGACAAGGAGGAGCATGATAGCAACCCCAAGGCAGTTTTAAAATCCATCATAGAATCTGGTCTAAAGTTGAATAAAAAGAAGTTATATTTTGGGAAATCTGAGATCAAATTTGTCCCGGAGCTCTCGTCAGCTATTCATCTGAAGACTGAGCTACTCACGGGCAACATTAGTGGACCTGGGCTGCAGCACAGACACAGGCATTTAACAGGGTCAAGAGCATGTTGACTATGGCACCAGCATTAGCGTTCTATGATGCAATCAGGACCACAGTAGTCAGTACGGATGCAAGCAGTTATGGCCTAGGGGCTACCCTGTTTCCCTGAGACCGAACAGCGCTATTCGCAAATTGAAAAGAAGTGCCTAGCCAGTGTGTGGGCATGTGAGCATTTCTCACAGTACTTTCAAGGTATGGACAAATTTTAACTCCAGACTAACCATAAGCTGCTTGTGCCCTTGTTAAACACATATGATGTTGACCGAGCTCCCTCAAGATGACAACGGCTGCTGATGCGCTTGATGAGGTTTAATGTCAAAGTAGTGCATGTGCCAGGCAAACAGCTTGTAGTAGCAGACACTCTTTCCAGAAATACACTGACTTATCTTGGTGAGTCTGACACTGAGTGTGACGTGACAAGATTCAGATCTCCAGGTGGTTTGCAAGCACATTCGCCAAGGATGGCCCAGTCAGACATCGCAATTGACACACATTGCACAGGTTTAATGCACCCAGAGCTCACCTTTCTGAAATTGACAGACTTTGACGGTATGAGGACAGAATTGTGATTCCTGGTTCACCAAAACTGAAGGTGTTACGTCAGCACCACACAGGTCATCAGGGCCTCACGAACTGCAGAGAAAGGGCTAACATGTCAGTATGGAATAGGCAGGGACATCACAAAAACAGTAGAGAACATTTGAGTTCTGTCAAGTCCACAAGCCCACACAAAAGAGAGAGCCCCTGATAGTTACAACACTTCCCGTGTCTTGTGAACTAGATGGTAGGAAATACCTGATAGTTGTGCATTATTGTTCTCGTGATATTGAGATTGCACATCTGCAAACAGTTTAAAGGCAGCAGGTGATAACGTATCTAAAAAACAATGTTCGTTCAGTGAGGGATTCCATTTGTGACAGACAATGCTACTCAATTCACGTCTACTGAGTTTGTGCAATTCAAAACAACATACAATTTCATTTACACTACTTCTAGCCTGTACTACAGGCTAATGGTGGCGCTGAAAAAAAGTGTTGCTATTGCGAAAAGGGTGCTCAGACAGGCAGATCCACAGCTAGCTCTAATGAGCTATCGTACTATACCTATCAATGCCGCAAGGTTGAGCCCAGCTACACTGACAACCGGATGTCAGATCAGAACTACATTTCCGATACTACCAAAGAACCTGATACCAAGTCCAATGGACTATGAGCAAGTCTGAATAAAGGACAAACAAACCAAACAGGCATATCAGTACTTCTACAATATTACGCATACGCACATATAGTATGTATAACTACACAAGCTCTCTATCTGACCTAAATCCTGGAAAAAGTGTAAAAGTGCCCACATGGACAAACTGTAACTGAGAACAGTAAAGTAACTGATGGACCCTACATTAAGATGGATTTCAGTTTTCTTTACACCAAACATTCATGCACCCACCTGCAAAAGAACCCTTGCTGGTATAGAAGTAAAACAGCCTGAAAGGTTTAAGGATTATGTTTTTGGGTAGTGTTAATAGCAACCATACTGATGAAAAGGGTTTACTTGTATGTTAACTTGGCAGTATAAGGAAGATGGTGGGACTGCAGAGTATGCAGAGAGTGATTGTGCTAGCATTGTGCATGTAAATAAAGCTAAGACTGTAAGTTCACTATATATATTTTTTTTGCTAATTTGACACAAAAAGAAGAATTTATTCATCCTAAAAACTGCTGAGGAAGTCAAAACTCATGGTGCAAAGGATATGAATTAGTTTTGTCACATCAATGTGTGATCAAAGGTCTTCTTATTTTCTAAAAGAAAAAAAAAATAACTTTATAGATTTAGAAAAAAGTTGTTGCAGTAGTACTACATCTACATTTCAAAAGGAAAATTTAAAATGTTCTGGAACATTTGGGATCCCACACACTATGAAATGCGATGCTCTGATGTTCTGCCTGATGTTCATGTGGATTTTACTTCGCCAGATAGAGGTCAATAGATTTCAAGTTGTTGATCATCAACAACGATTTGGGAACACCTCTGCGTGACCATACTCTGAACCACCTGTGTAATCTGTCCAATGGAAGCCCATGACCAGGAAGCTACAAAATCACATGCGGTGGAGACGTCGCTAGCTTCAGTTGTTCAGAAAGCACTGTGTGTGTGTGTCTGATCTTTCTTCTCTTAGGTTTTGCTATGGCAAGCCAAAAGGTAAGAAAGTAATGAAAAAAGGTAAATAATCTATCACGCTGTGTGTTACTCCTTGCCCCTGTTTCACCACGGGCATACACAGTTTTGTCACGTGTCTGGGGGCGAAGAATGCTCGGTCAGCTTTCGAGGGAGTATTGTGCATTGTGTACGCATGTCTATGCATATGTTCCGCTCCCGGAGAGCACACTTTGAGAAGGGTGCTCTTGCCAGTGTTCCTTGCAGTTCTGGTTAAGCCTCTAAGGTTCGCAAATGAATCTGGCAGAGGGAATAAAGTTGGGCATGTCCCTTTCTCCTTCCTCACCTGCCAGATCCAGCACCTTCTCTCAGGGTCCAAAGCCCGCTTTCTGGCTCCACCTTTCTTTCTCCAAGGAGAGGGATAAGAGGGATTGGATGTAATGGATGTGCCTGTAGACTTGCCTCTGCAGCCAGTCCAGTTTGGGGAATTTTTGGAGGTAGTGACTCGAGCTGTTGCTAATCTAAACATTGCTTCGCCAGCTGAAAAGCAGGAATTGCATCCTCAAAACAAACTAGATGAGCACTTAAGTCACTGCCTCCATGCTGGGACCTGACACCAAGGTGTCCAGATCTTGGAATAATCCTTATTTGGGCCAGCTCTTCAGCCCCAATGTCACTTTTTACTCTAATGTAGTGGGACTGAAGGAGTGCAGTTATGGGATGCTTGTGAGCTATCTCTTCCCCAGCACTGCATCATCCCTTAAGGTAGGTGTAGGTGTTGCCTACCAGGCCCTTTTGGACCTCCTTGGCTTTGGTGGGCAAAGCGTACACTGCAGCAAGTCAGGCCAGTGGCTGCTTGCACACCATGGCAGTCTTGCAAGCATACTAGATGAGTAAGTAGAGATAAGGAACGACAAAGTCTTTAAGTTGTGTCCTGATGGCCGTAGAGAGGCACTTGTGGTTGACTCTCTGATCTCAGTGACAGGGACAGAGCCTTACTCCTGGATGCCCCTGTCATAGCAACTGGCCCGTTTGGTGACACTGTCAATGCTGTTCTCGACAGATTCCGCTATCACAGGGTTGCTCAGCGGGTGCAACCCCAGCCAGGTACGAGTTCTCATCATGAGGTAAAGTAACAGAGCATTGCCAATCACACTCCCCCCCGCTATGGACTCTAGGCGGTGCTCCAAGTCAAAGCCCACAGAAGTGCCGGATCTGAAGACCGTCATCTTCAATAACAGGCCTTCGACAAAAAAGTCCTGATCATTCAGAACCTCTGAGAGACTGATTCCCTTATTAGACTATTAGGCAGCCTGGAAAATCCTGCAAGACATGTCTCAATGGGTTTGACACGGTAGATCTAAAGAATGCGTACTTTCATGTATCCATCGTTCCTTCTCACAGGAAGTTCCTGAGGTTTGCTTTCGGGGCCGAAGCTTACCAGTATCGGGTTCTATGTGTCGATGCGGCTCTGATTTTTCTGAGACTTTAGGGCATCAGCATCCTCACTATATTGACGATTGGTAAATATTGGCTTGATCAAAGCAGTTAATGGTCCAGTATCAAGATGTCATTTCCACTCACATGAAGGTTTTGGGGTATCGCATGCAGTTTTTTACTGCCCACTTACAGCTGTCATGATGGTCAGAGAAGGACAGCCTCTCACTGTCAAGCAGTTCCAGAAACTGCTAGGGCTCATGGCAGCTGAGTCCATGTCCACGGAAAGGGCCCCGTCTCTTGCTGGCCGTGCTTATAGACAACACATCCGTGGTCTTATACATCAACCATCAGGGGGGTCTGCGCTTTTGTCTCCTTTACAAGCTGGCATGACAGATCCTCCTATGGGCCCAGAAGAAGCTGCTTTCTCTGAGGGCAGTATTCATCCCAGGGTGCCAAAACCAGGGAGCAGATGCCCTTTTGAGGCAAGGGCCGAGGCCCTGGAAATGGAGACTCTAACCAGAAGTGGTGGAGCAAATGTGGAGGAAGATTTACAGAGCACCAGTGGACCTGTTTGCAACTCGAGAGACTTTTCCTTACTCACCCAGCTTGGACTGGATGCTGACCTAGAGTGCCTTTGTGGGATCTGGCAATGGTTCTGGGGATCCTGTTCAAGTCTCCCTTTGAGCCCTTGCACAAGGTGCTCTTGAGGTTTATCGCAGTCAAGACTGCTTTTCTTCTAGCTGTCTCTTCTTTGAAGAAAGAAAGTTGAGGACCTTCAGGCCCTATCCGTGGCACCCTCTCTTCTGGAGTTTACCCCAGACATGGCCAGTGCTTTTCTCTACCCCAGGCTGGGGTGTATTCCCAATGTGCCCTCTGTTGCCCCATTGCTAGTCGTGCTACAGGCATTCTATCCTTTTCTATTCTACACTGCGTCCCGGTGCCACACTTCCTGCATCCCTGCTAGCACTTCCTCTCTCTCTCCAAAGCTAGTCTCCACCACATGTGTTTTTTTCTAGCTTCCTGGTCACGACGTCACCCCGCTGGTGACATCACATGCTACATCAGAGCATGCAATGAAGAGCATGGTCACCTTCCCAAATGTGTTGTTGAGGCAAAATCTCATTCCACCTGGGAACGAGATTTGAAAAAAAAACAGGACTTGAAAAAAAAGTCTTTGCACAGACACTTAACTGGAACAGACTCAACAAACACTCAGTTTATTTATATATTTTTTACCTTAATGTACCTTTATTTTTTTGTATTTTGTAGTATTTATTGCATGCCTTATTGCCTATGTTTGTGGATACTGTTGGAAGCTGTAAATTTCCCATTGGTATCTATCTATCTAATCTATCTAATCTATCTATCTATCTATCTATCTATCTATCTATCTATCTATCTATCTATCTATCTATCTATCTATCTATCTATCTACATTTATAAAGCTTCAGCAAAATGTTTACTCCTATGTTTGAGCTGGATCTGGTTTGCTTTTCAGAGTAAGTGAATAAATGGCCTTGTGGTAAAAAAGTCAGCACAAAAAGTGCTGCCATTTTTTTATTCTCTGCCAGCCTACATGCTCAAATTCTACATTTAATTCATAAAAGAGCAAGAATTTCAACCTACATACATTTAAACATCCTGACAAATTCCTTGGTAAAGCTCAGTCATAATCATGTTTACTTTTCAGAAAAAATAGCTATATTTGGTCTTGTTTCAGCACAGGTTTAGGTATAACAAATTAAAGATCCTGTGTGAGGTTTGTCTGGTTAACCTCTGATTAATTGCTCCAATTCCAGTTCAGTCAGTTGTGGTAGGGGCATGCTACTGTAATTTTGCAGCAGCTGTCTTTAGCATAACCGACTTGATACACAATCCAATTGGCCTTGCCACCGCATACCAAGGTACTTGTAATAGTTGTTCTCTCTGAGGCTTTGCTCCATCAATGCAATTTTGAAATCCATTCCAAACAACATTATGTTTGAATGATACCATGTGAGAGAGTTTTGTCTTAATTTGTACATGTCTAAACTTGATGGGTGACTTGGCTAAGGCATAGGATAAGACCACAATTCATGTAGCAAGTAGGTCACCAGCACAACACAGATTGAAATAGCTGTAAAGGTCAGTCACAGTAATTTTCATACTTTCTGAAATGATTTTGCCAGACTATATTAATCACTCAGCAGCCTTAGTTTGCCCCACAGTGGCCTGAATTCCATGTGATTTTAATTTAATTTAAACTGATCAGCAATACCCACCCTTAACCACTGGTTTAGTCAAGCCAGCGCAGGATGGGGAACAGAATGTGGGCATAAAGTATGATATAACCAACTCAGGGTTGGACAAAAGGCAGCTCCTGTCCCACAAGCCCAGCATTATATGGTTCATCCACTTGACGTAGCAATGAATTCCCCAGCCCGTGGAAATGTTTGTGGGATTCCATGGTATACCTCTCTTGAATCTAGTGAATTAATTTTCCTTTCACCACAGATGATTTATAAAACAATATACAAATATATAAAAAATAAGAAATTTACTTTTACCATTTTTTAAACTTGCTTTTTTCCAACAAGGATTGTAATATGATCATTTTCTTAGACTAAATGAAATCAAGAAGAAAAGACTTAGAATAACTGATTGAAAGGGTTTGCTTCAATCTCATTATTTGGCTTCATAATGGGGCTTAGCAGCAGAGTGAGTAGAGCCGCTAACTCTCTCTTCTATCTGAAAAGTGACATCTAAATGGTCTTCAGGAGAAAGGTGAAGGAATTGATTTCACACATATGTTACACTGCTTTAACCAGCATTATTTTAAGTTGCACACTATAAACCAGTGTTAATGCAAACAGTCCTCCAGCCCCTTAATACCATTTGCTATGGTTTGATTAAGACGTAGAAAGAAGACAGGTCTTTTAAGGCAACTCATTGGACATTCACTTCAGAGGTAAACTGCTCTGTGGGACATTGGAGTAAATGGGCTGCTGAAAAAACAAGGTGGCATGCTACGCTACGATGGCTGAACTTTCGAACCTGTAGCTTCTCTGTTCTCTTCTTGTCCCTGGATGCGAATTCAATGTGTCTTTTTGTGGTTACTTGAAGATTGAATCTCTATGCTTGGACTTTCGCTGAACTTTTCTCATTAGCCTTAACAGCACCCACCAGATTCTCACTCCTCCGAAGCCCTTAGGCCATCCACGTAAGAACCCAGGTTACAAAGCCCACTCCATTGCCTAAAACCGCAGACAAACAATGAAACAATAGTGCACATACATATTAACATTCACTTACACTCACACACTTGTATGTCAAAGTGAAAGGAAATGATTAAATGCTCTTTTTCATATACCCATACTTCTCTAGTACACATTCACAGCACTTGGCTCTATCTCTCTGCCACAAGATAAGATATTGATACAGTGTTTGAAGTGCAATCCTGGGAAATAATCTGAACCTTTAAAGGATTTCGATTGCCCATAATTTCTGAACACATGGATTCAATTGTTTAGGCTCCAAAGAAGGTAATTCTGTTCGTAGTGGGGTACGAGCCTTAATGGAAGGACTGAACTTGTCTTTTGGAAGCTTGACACAATCAGTATCAGAATCAGGTTTATTGCCCAAGTGTGTTGACACACACTAGGAATTTGTTTCCAGATGTTGGTGACTCTCAAAAGTAAAGGCATAAATTACTATACATTTAGCTTATATTCACCATTTGGTATTTATTTTTTCCTGAAAGAAATAATAAAACTTTTCATCCAAAAATTGAAGTGTCATATATTTCAAAGATAAGATTGTGTAAAGGTTGACACAAGTTTCTTTAAGATGGGTATACCACTTTCACAAAAAACAAAACAAAAAAAAAACACTTTTCATTTTTATATACAGTGATGCAAAACAATATCTGTAAAATCACTGTGATCAGTAACTGCTGCAATGTGAACTGCAGAGCCAATAACTTCAAGCCAGCTATGTGTGTGCTAGGCCTTTTTTTATAATTTAATTGCTTGAGGTGTTAAAAAGCTGACAAATCTAGTGACAATGTGTTTAGAACACAAAAAGGATCAAACTTACCAATTGTGGGTGACAATTGAAAATACACTACAAACTACAAGAAGAATGTATATTTATATTACTTTTAATGACTTTACATTCATTGTTTCATGTTGTATGTTTTGTGTTATGTGTGATTTGGTCTAATTATGTATACTTCAGATTTATGTTCGTTGAGAGTCAATATTCATGTAACTCTTTTACTGTGGTCACTCCTCTGCCTTCCTGTGACACCAGGAATCACACCAACTACTTATTTTGGTTCTAATCTAAACACCAGCTCTCGACTCCAGCTTTGGTGTACTCAAGTCTTGCTGCACCTTAATACAAATGTGACAGATAAAGGCTTTCTTTTTTGCTTCTGTAATGGAATGAGTTTTTCACTCCATTTGCAAAGGTCCAAACACAGAGTTTTCTCAACACCTAAGACTTCTGACTAAGACATGACATTTTATCCTCAGTAGTTACTTTTCCATTAACATTCTTGTGTATTACTTTATGTGAGCTGCTTTGAATGTGCTATTTATTCTTATTACAATTGAAGTTATTATTTTATTTTTCTGCCAAGATCATTCCAGCACGTACGCTAACCTTCTTTAGTCTCTCTCAGGTTATGAATCCTTAAGAATCTCTAACTGCTCTGCTAATGCTTTGCAGGACTGTGCTTATAGCTGTTGTATATTTGTTAAGTTTTGCTCAATAGATTTTTCTGCCACATGATTAATTGGAAATGTATTTGCAAGGGTCAGCATGACCTTTAAAACTAGTACTTGGAATTTTAATGAAGAGTTATGGTAGAACATAAAGAACTGATCCAGAGAAGCACACACAATTAATGTGAAAATGGTTAGACATTCACATTTTTGTCAAAGTCATAAAATTTAATTTGTTCATGCTTCTGGGAATTAAGTAGCAACCATGATGTGAATTGTCTTGTTCCAAAAGGAAAACTATCGTATACAATGCCAAATGCTTTCATGATTTTTGCAAGCTTTGTTTGTAGATTTCCTTGATGAATTAAAACAGTAGTAAAATATTGTTGCTTTTAAGCATTTAAGGGCTGGTTATGGAAAATGGCAAAAGCATTATGGGCAAAAGTTGGCCCAGTGGTAAGCTGCCATATAAAGTAATGACACTATTTAGAAAAGTGGGCCAAAGGTGTCCCATTCAAACGTGATGTACTGTACGGACCAATGAAGTAATAAGTGTGAGTCAACAAGGATTTCTTTTACCATTAGGGTTAACTTATGGTTTGTTATGTCATGCTTATTTTTGTTTTGCTGTTTTATTGCTGTTTTATAATTACACAAAAAAGTGCAATGAAAACAAGGTTAATAAATAGGCAAAGAACATACAACTGTCTGCCAGTGTCATTAACATAGATATTTATGACAGTGAATTCATTTAAATTCTGTATGGTGTGAAATGAATGGAAGTTTTGCAGAAGTGCAGTTGACTTTCCCAGATAAGCAAAAGATCACGAGGGACGTGTTAAGTATTAAATAATTATTTAGTTTTACTTGGGCGGAGATGTCAACCTGCACTACAAACAGGTCTCCTGAGAGATGCTGAATTATCGTCATTCCCCAGCAACAGATCGGGACAGCTGGAGGTGGAAGGAGGATTCGAACTGTCTGCTTAGCCATCTGGAAAAGCACAAGAGCCCAAGGTTTACAGCAATCTGCACCAAAGTGTTTTTCCGTCTGTGCTCTTTTGCAGTGATTTGTATTGTGCTGTTTGTAAAAGAACTTCCTTTTTTCTACTTCTAAAGGCAAATCTGAAGTTCTAAACTTCCTGCTTCCTGTCTTAGGCATTTATAAGGGCCAATGGTGAGATTTTGGGATCTCCTGCGGCTCTGCAATGCATTTCCTTTTTTTAGTTTTCTGCTGATAATACTCAGTAGGAAAAGAGGCTGGATAGAGGTAGTTCACAGACAGAATACTGCTCCTCTAGGGGCTGCCCTCTGTAACCTTTATCACATAAACATTCAGGAGCTAGCTTGCACTCTGTCTGAATTCTGCACCTGGCAGTGTGCATGCAAAAGCAAGTCTTTAATAATTTCCACACTAACTTCATAGAGTGTTTGGTTAACTCTTTCACTGGTCACATTAGCAGCTGTACATAGAGTAATTAAAAGTTGAAACTTATAAAGAACTATTAATCCATATTTCTCTTACGCAAATGTAAAAGAACTGCATGCTGTAGACCACCTTTTCAGGCTTATCTGCCAACACCAGGGTTGCCAGTTTAGGTGATAGTGGCTGCCTTCTCAAAAATCGCCCACTGACATCTGTGCTCTTGAAAGATTGTAGCCAGGCAAGAAAGTAAATGAGCTGATTTGAAAATGAGCAAGAGAAAGCAATAAAATGGAAATGGGTTGTTTTTTTTTTACATTGAATGCAGACTTTTATTATTAATAATAAATAATTTTAAAGCATTGCAATGGAAATGAATGATGCTGCTATGTGGCTGGTCTGGAGTCAATGCTGGCATGTAGATGAGGCCTGGGAAAAAGAAGCCAGAGCAGAGGACTCTAACCCTGAGTGCTGGGTGCTGAGTGATGGCTGCCAGGGAAAATTAACTTTAAGTGTGTGAAAACTTGGGTCTGATAACATGTTTTGGGCCCTTTCATGGTATCCTGTGTGTATATAAAACATAGTTTCTAAGCAACAGGCCATCTACTTCAAAATGGTATGTTGTTCACATTTTTGTTTTAATTTATAAGTACTACATTGTTGATAAAGCAGCAACACAGAAACATGGGCATAAATGTTAAAGTGGAATGTTGCTGTGGTAGAATGTTTTTTCTTTCATGATAATAATTAATATTTTACTGAAGACTAAATTAAAACAGTTGAATGAAGGACAAAAATTGTGTTAAATCTTTACTTTATTAGATTCAAACAGCAATTTTAGTGCAATCGTTCCCCCTTCCCTGTGACAAGCTGCTCTGTGTTTCACTTTTCCAGCCTCCCACTCATTTCTTTATTTTTACTCTCTGGCTCTAATAAATTTGCTGTCTCACTAACTAACCTGTCCCTTACGGGATGTCCCGTCTCCCCCGGGGTCATCTGACTCATCGGTCACCATGACAATCCAACAGTGTGTGTTATTTGTGCAGTGAAGAGATTACATGTCAGGCTGGAGGGGTGGAGGCCATCTGTCAAACTGCATGCTGGCTTTCAACAGAGACCTGGGCCTTAAGCTGCTTTTTTCATCACCTTCTACACTATTGTTCTTTACACACACACACACGTGTGTATATATATATATATATATATATATATATATATATATATATATATATATATATATATATATATACACAAACCCAATTTCAAAAATGTTGTGACTGTACAAATTGTGAAAAGGAATGCAATAATTTACAAATCTCATAAACCTATATTTTATTCACAATAGAATATAGATAACATATCAAATGTTGTGTGACATTTTGAAATGTCATGCCAAATATTGGCTAATTTTGGATTTCATGAGAGCTACACATTCCAAAAAGTTGGGACAGATAGCAAAAAGAGGCCGGAAAAGTTAAATGTACATACAAGGAACAGCTGGAGGACCAACTTGCAACTTATTAGGTCAATTGGCAACAAGATTGGGTATAAAAAGAACCTCTCAGAGTGGCAGTGTCTCTTAGAAGTCAAGATGGGCAGAGGATCACCAATTCCCCCAATGCTGTGGTGAAAAATATCAGAAAGGAGTTTCTCAGAGAAAAATTGCAAAGAGTTTGAAGTTATAATCATCTACAGTGCATAATATCATCCAAAGATTCAGAGAACCATACTGGATGCCCGTGATCTTCCAGCCCTTAGACGCCACTGCATCACATACAGGAATGCTACTGTAATGGAAATCAAAACATGGGCTCAGGAATACTTCCAGAAAACATTGTCGGTGAACACAATCCACCGTACCATTCGCCGTTGCTGGCTAAAACTCTATAGGTCAAAAAAGAAGCCATATCTAAACATGATCCAGAAGCGCAGGCGTTTTCTCTGGGCCAAGGCTCATTTAAAATAGACTGTGGCAAAGTGGAAAACTGTTCTGTGGTCAGACGAATCAAAATTTTAAGTTCTTTTCGGAAAACTGGGACGCTATGTCCTCCGGACAAAGAGGATAAGGACAACCCAGCGCTTAGTTCAGAAGCCTGCATCTCTGATGGTATGGGGTTGCATGAGTGCATGTGGCATGGGCAGCTTACACATCTGGAAAGGCACCATCAATGCTGAAAGGTATATCTAAGTTCTAGAACAACATATGCTCCCATCCAGACATCGTCTCTTTCAGACCTTGTATTTTCCAACATGACAATGCCAGACCATATACTGCATCAAATTCAACATCATGGCTGCGTAGAAGAAGGATCCGGTACTAAAATGGCCAGCCTTCAGTCCAGATCTTTCACCCATAGAAAACATTTGACATCATAAAGAGGAAGATGCGACAAAGAAGACCTAAGACAGTTGAACAACTAGAAGCCTGTATTAGACAGGAATTGTACAACATTCCTATTCCTAAACTTGAGCAACTTGTCTCCTCAGTCCCCAGATGTTTGCAGACTGTTATAAAACAAAGAAAGGATGCCACACAGTGATAAACATGGCCTTGTCTGAATTTGAATTTGATGGCTAAAAAAAGGTCTCATAAAATTTGGGCAGGGGCAACAGAAGTCTGGAACATTTAGGTGTTATCAAAGTTAAACAGTATTAGAAACGTTTTGCAAGTGTCTACAAATTGTAAAAAAAATTCAGAATGTTCAAAATAAGATTGCAAAACAGTTGAATATCTCATCATTTTCTTTACATAATATTGTCAACATTTTCAAAGAATCTGGAGAAATCTTTGTTCACAAGAGACTAGGGCAAAAATCAATATTTAATGGCCATGATTTTCAGGCCCTCACGCAGCACTGCATTTCAAACAGTCATTATTCTTTATTTAAAATCATTTAATGGTCTGATTAACACCAAAATCAATGTTTGTGAACACAGTTTGCCATGTCATCCACAAACGCAGGTAAAATCTAAATGATGCAAAGAGGAAGGCATGCATGAACACATTCCAGAAACGGCATTATCCTCTCTAGGTAAGAGATTTTAAATGTACAAACTGTTCTGTGGCCAGACAAATAAAAATTGTAATTTCTTTTTGGAAACCTTGGGCACCACATCCTCTGGCTTGTTATCAGTGTCCATTTAAAAATTTGTGTCTCTGGTGGAATGGGCAGCTTGCCCATTTGGAAAGGCTCAATCAATGCTAAATGGTATATACAGGTTTTAGAGCAGAAATGCTTCAATCTAGAAAATGTCAAGGGAATGCAAGGGAATGTCTTGCAAATTGGAGTAAGACAATGTTAAAGTCATACTGCATCTATTGCAATAGCATGACTTTGTAGTAAAAGAGTCCGGTGCTGCCTGCAGTCTAGACCTTTGACTAATGTTAAAAACATTTGCTGCATCATGAAACGAAAATACAACTAAGGACACCCAGAACTGTTGAGCAGCTACATGGAACAACATTCCTCTCCCAAAACAGAGAAGATGTAATGCTACATGGTGGTAAACATAGCCCTTTGCCAATTTTTTTGAGACCTGTATATTATTATTATTATTATTATTATTATTATTATTATTATTATTATTAATAACGTTATATTATAATATGTTCTTATTTGTATATTCTCAGTTTAAACATTTGATGTTTTTTTTTTTGTTTGTTTGTTTTATTGAAAATATAATATAGATTTATGAGATTTACAAAATCACTGCATTGTCTTGTCATGTGTCAACCTTTTTTTTGCAATTAGGGTATTTATGAACATACAAAATGAGTGTGTATGTATGTATGTACACACTACTGGTCATAAGTTCAAGAACACTTACATTTTACTATTTTTGCAGAAATGTATGCAGTTTATTATTTCAATGTCCTCTGATATTTGGGCATAGGACAAAAACAATTGGACAAAGAAAGGCAATCATGGATTTGTTTTAACATCATTTAATAATATTTTTTCTCTTATCAAGTTCCAAAAAAATGTGTTGCATTTGATGGGTTGCTTTGCTTTCACGCTTCAATTCAGATCACTCAAACAAGTTTGATGGGGTTTAAGTCTGGAGGCTATGCTGACCATTCCATGATTTGATTGAGCCTACCACTTTGTTCTTTTTTTTATCTATGTTATGGGTCATTATGTTGCTGTACCATGAACACCTGATCAACTAGAGGTATATCAGTGGGTGCTGCATGGTCCTGAGAAATGCCGTGGTTGTAGTTTTGGTTCAGGGAGTCACTGCAAGGTGCCGACTCTGGATCCAGCAATATGGCCCCAGATCATCATGCTTCCTCCTATATGTTTGAAAGTTGGTGTCACATACCATTTGTCCATAAGACCTTTTTTAGTCTTTAGTAATCCACTGGTGGTGCTCCATGGCCCACAAAAGCCTTTTTTTTCTTTTTTTCTCCATCTTAGCAATGCCTATGAAAAAATTAAAGACCTACACTTTTAAGAGTTTTAATAGTCTGTCGGTCTTCTTTTATTAATTGCATTTCTCACCATTATGAGAGCAATAGTCTACTTCCTGCAATAAAAACTGTGGGTGTTGTAACACAGTCTGTTCCAACAGTGCTTTTATACAGACAGAGGGTTTGAAAATTATCAACAAATGTTAAAAGTATAGGAATTGTTAGCATCAACATTCAAGGCTTAATATTCTCCCATTGCTGAAGAACAGCTGTAGGTTGTTAATCTATTTCTTCTTTCCTGAAAAACCCACCACTGGCTGTTAATCATCTACCTTTTGTACCATTTCAGGTTATTTACTGGACTTAAATAGTTAAGATTTTAATATAAACTGGAAAAATGGGTGTACACACAATGCCTGTCAAGATGTTGGAAGCAGCTAGTCTTATATCATTTTTTTTTTAAACAGAGTGAATGACTGGAAGAAAGTTCTGTCGACAGATGAGTTCAAATTTGACATGTTTGGCTAGAGAATAGGAGCGATGATGTTACAAGACCACCTTACATTCAAAGTCAAACATGGAGGTGGAGGCTTAATAATTTGGGGTAATTTGGGAGCAGGGGAAAAAGGAGACTATCCTCCATCCTTGAAAGAAAAGGAATACTGATCCAACAAGGCTACCAGACCAAACTTTAACACCATGCATTTCTGTCTGGACTGTAGCTAATTGAAACCAACTTAATCGTTCAATGACCTAAAGCAGATGTCCTAGCTCTGCAAATGTTATTTAGAGAGCAAACAGTCAGCTGGAGTGTTATCTATCATGGAATGACCTGCCCAGTCACTGGACCTAAATCCTGCTGAACTGTTCTGGGATGAACTAAAATGCAAGGTCTGAAAGAAATCTCCAAGTAGAACATCTTTGGCAAGTATTACAAAAGGCATAGCAAAGTGCTTGAGCTAAAGAAAAAAACTAACTGTCCAGATGCCAAGAGTGTGTAAAGCTTTTATTAATGCTAAGGGAAGACTTTTAAGTGAAAATAAAGTTTAGCATTTGTACATTTATATATTTAATTGGTCAAAGTTTATCTTCATACTGTTAAATTACCTAGTTTGTTGCATATAAACAGAAAAGAAACGTGCATGCACCTCTCAAAAATGCTAAAAGAATATTTGTTTCCACACTTTTGACAGGCACTGTATATGAAGTTATGTGTTCTTAATTAAAAAGAGAGAGAGAGACTCTCTCACAGGACATAAAACACAGAGATCACACTTCCTTCATTATGATTTGAACATTGTTAACATTAGCTGCAGCTCTTGATTTGTATCTGCTTGATGTTGTAAAGTGTACTACTGCTACATAATTGGATTATTTGTTTATGAGCTACCAGTTTTAAATGTTGTGGAAATATTATATAATAACATGAGATATAGCTGCTTCTAAAAATTTCTGCATATCCTCTGATCTGCTTTTAAATCTTCCTAGCTGTAATATTTGTTCTAATTTGTATTTCTTAGCTAATTGTATTCCTTTATTCTTAGCATACTGTATTTGTCCTAACACATTTCTTACATCTTTTACATAATGTAAATAAAATCCAATGAATACTTGTTTAAACAGGTACATGAATTAAAATCTTTTTTTTATTATTATTATTATTTGATATGCTACCAACATTTCAAAGAAAAAGGTCAAAAATTATACAAATTATAAACAGAATCCACATGCTAAATATAGAATGCCATTAGCTGAATAAAGAAAATGCTAAATCTATTTTTCGAAATGTGCTCAGAGAATGGACCCAGCCAGTTAAAGGCGTTATTATTAAGGTTAATCATGTTTTTTAACGCATTTCACTGACAGGGACATGGAATGCATAAGATGCAGATTTGCTATTGATTGTAGTTACTTTCAATTACGTGCTGACTTTCAATTCCCTTTCAGGAACTCGAGCTGCCTCAGAACGCTTTTGTAATACGTCGGCATTCCCAAAGCGTTCGGCCACAGCGCCTTATTCCCTCAGGTAACTTGGATTACATACATAACCCAGAGGCATTCCCTTTCAGGAACTCAAACTGCGTCGGAATGCTTTGGGAACGCAGACGAATTACAAAAGCATTCAGAAGCAGTGTCTTATTCCCTCAGGGAACTATGGTAACATACGTAACAAACAAAAAAGTGTGGGGCATTTGAACTAAAACAACAGATTTGCATTGCAGTTTCCCTTCCAGGAACTCGAACTGTGTCAACAATGCTGAATCACGTGTGAAATCTGTCCAATGGAAAGCGCGGTGTCACTGGCAGGTTGCCACAAATCCTCCGTGATTTCCTCCTGGTATCGTAGCGGACCTGGAGAATTTGCGGCTCCTAGAGCTGCACCTAGGGGGGGCATAACCCTGGCTCTAGGCCTACCAGAGGTCAGTCTCAAGAGACTGATACCCTTAAGAGACTAACAAGCAGCCTGGGAAGCTCTGCAACACATGTTTCTGTGGGTCCTGCGTACTGTAGACAGAGGCTATATGATTCAGTTTGGGTCTCGTCCGCCCTGATTCTACGGGGTGTGTCCCACCCTGGTGGGTCACGAGCAGGCTCATGTCATGAAACAAGAACTAAACACTCTCCTGAGGAAGGAGGCATTTGAGGTGGTCCCCCATCAGACAGAGAGTCCAGGTTCTACAGCCGGTAATTCATAGTTTCCAAAAAGGATGGAGGGTTGCGTCCTATTCTAGATCTATGTCAGCTGAACCGCTCACTAATAACGATGCAGGTTGTGTCTCAGATCAGATCTGAGGCATGGTTTGTCACAATAGATCTAAAGAATGCATACTTTCATGTATCCATCCTTCCTTCTCACAGGAAGTTCCTGAGGTTTGCTTTTGGGGCCGAAACATACCAATATCGGGTCCTTCCATTTGGTTTGCCCTCTCATCCCACACCTTCACGAAGTGTGTGGATGCGGCTCTGGCTCCCCGGAGACTTCAGGGCTTCCGCATCTTAAACTATATCGACGATTGGTTGATACTAGCTCAATCTAAGAATTTAGCGGTCAGAGGAGGACAGTCACTCACTGTCAAGCAGTTCCAGAGACTGCTGGGTCTAATGGCAGCAGTGTCCAATGTGGTTCCACTTGGCCTCCTGCACATGAGACCCCTTCAGTGGTGGCTCAGGACCCAATCAAGGCTCACATAGCTTAGGTTTAATCAAGCTTATGCAGTGAGTTCTATGTGCCTTAGATGTCAGGCACAGGAGAGAGTGGGTTCCTATCTCAGGGCCCATGTGTTGGAAGTTCCCGGTCATCGCGTAATGCTCACGATGACCCAATTCTCATGGGGTGGGGAGCAGTCATGAGTAGCCACTCCACCCAAGGTCTGTGAGAAGGGCCCCATCTGCTGTGGCACATCAATTGCCTAGAGATGCTGGCCATGCTTCTTGCTCTGAAGCATTTCCTGTCAGACCTCAGAGGTCAAAATGTGTTTGTCCACTAGGACAATACCTGCACTAATGCTTTTAATGCAAGCTGGCATGCAAGATCCTCCAGTGGGCCCAGGGGAAGCTGCTCTCCTTGAGAGCGGCATATATCCCAAGCCATCTGAACAAAGCAGCAGACGCCCTTTCAAAACAAGGGACAAGGCCTGGGGAATGGTGGCTCCACCCCCAAGTGGTGGAGCAGATCTGGAAGTGATTCAGCAGGGCTCAAGTAGACCTGTTCGCGACTTAAGAGACATCGCACTGTCCCCTCTGGTTCTTCCTTACACCTCCAGCCACCTAGGGATGCCTTGGCTCAGGCATGGCTGAGGCTACACTTATACACCTTTCCTCCTGTCACGCTGCTTCCGGGGGTTCTGTAGAGAGTTTGCTGGGATGGAGTCCGTCTCCTCCTGGTGGCCCCACAGTTGCTGGGCAAACCATGGTTTGTGGACCTTGTAGCTCTTCTCGAACACCCTCCCTGGGAGATTCCTCTCAGGAGGGATCTTTTATCTCAGGCAGAGGACACAATAATTCACCCCCGCCCACAGTTGTAGAGGCTGTGGTTGAGGCCCCTGAGGGGGCACAGCTCAGAGAGTTTGGTCTCTTTACTGAGGTGGTAGAGACCATTCTCCAATCCAAAGTTCCCTCCACAAGGAGGTTGTAATGCCAGTCCTCTGAAGTCTCCCTCCAAGACATCTGCAACACTGCGGGCTGGTCCACTCTGATGACCTTTGTCAGGTTTTATAACCTTGACCTCAGTACCACACCTTGCCCCTCTGTCCATCGACCCAGTTGTGCCCTCACACATTTGACAGGGACTGGTCAATCTGGTGGTATTTGACATTCGTTCCCTAAGTGTTGTGGACACAGCTCATGTTTCTGAAAGTGAACATCTGGTTATGTATGTAATCCTGGTTTCCTGAGGGAATGAGACGATGCGTCTCCATGCCACACTGCCAGGATCCCTGCAGCGCTTGACATGCTACCAATAAAGTCTGGATGGTTATGAGTAAAATAAACATCTGTCTAAAAAAGACAAAGTTTATAGGCAATATTTGATTGTGTTATTTTGATGTTAAATTATTTGTTTCATATTTTTATTTCCCTTTGGTAAATCTTAATGTTCATTAGAGCCTTTTAGTGAAAGACTATATATTCATGGTAATAACTAGAGCAAGACTGTGAGTTGGACTTTTAAATATCTTGCTTTTATACTGATCATAATAAAATGATACAACATTTGTGCAGATTCATGTTACATATTAGTTTAATCAACACATTTTATTCACATATTTTATATTGTAAGCATTGAGCCATCCTGTACACTAACAAGTGCTAATTTGTTTAATTAAGATCTGCAGTTAAGAATAGACCATGGCCAACAGTTTTTTTATAATGTTCTTACATAGCACACCATACACAATAATCTGAGGATGAGCTGCAGCCCAGGTGTTGAATGTGTCTTTTTAAAGTTTCAGCTTGTACATGGTTACAAATGCAAGCCTTCAACAGACTGCTGCAATACCATATAAATTAGAGATTTTTCAAAGCTATAATCAGGCAGTGTTGCAGTCCACAGGCTACTTTGTGGTGCTGCTACAGACAACAACTACAATGTTTGAAGTAAAATGTATCTGTTGTGTTTGTTCAGAAAAATGAGAACTAGAGTTAGAGCACTGCTTCAACAGTCAAATATTATTCAAATGACCAAACAATTTTACACAACTATATTTTAGTTTGACTTATGTGAGGCTTTGATCAAGTCATGTCAAGAAGCTTTTTATTGTCATTTCAACCATATATAGCTGACGCAGTACACAGAGAAATAAAACAACGTTCCTTCAGAACCCTAAAAGATCTAAAAGATACCACTAAATAGACTTTCTAAATTTTTTGTTTATAGAACTTTCAATAATAGACATTGTTTTACTGATAAACAGATGCAAATTGCTAATGACCAAACCATAAGTGGCAATGAAAAAACTGCAGGATGACGAAGAAAAACCTTGAGGAAACCAGACTCCAAACCTGTCAGTGTCCGGGTGACACTATATATATTATTATTGTGTATAAGTATATAGCAATAGTGTTAGAAATATGTTCTTTATGAGTGTCCTATAAATATGAGGCATTGGTTGAACACATGACTGGCTTTATGATTACAGTAGCAGTTTGTTGATGCAACATCCATGTGAGTTTAGAAGAAAAAATGTTTTGGTCATGAACTGTTTTTAAAAAGCATGATATTTAACATGTATATGTGTGAAAACAATAGCAGAACATCAACTGCAACTGGCTCATACTAAATGAGATAATTTGATACTCAATCAGTATCAAGTTAATGTGGAAATACCAACTTCACATGAATAATGAACAGGATATGAAATTTCCTCAAATTCCTCAGTTTTAAGCAAACATATAAATTTTACTTTGTGCGTTTCTTAATTTCAATGTTATTGCTACCTTGTAATGTCAGAACAAACTGCTAAACTCATCTGGTTACCTGAGAAATAATTAAGTTAAATGAAGAGAAATGAGAGCATTTGATAGAAATTGTAAATGTAAAATGGAAGAGTATTACAATTTCAGATTAGCAGTAAGCTATGATAAGATCGCCAATTATCAAAAGTGCATGCTATGATTCTGAGGGAAGTGAAATTTGCCAACTGAACCTCCTGTTGAGAGCACCACTTCCTGTTTCCACAGCAACCCGCAAGCAAATTCACTGTTATGAATGCTGGAAGGTATATTTTTCTGTTTCCTCAATACAGAGAACCTTGTAGAGTCATTGTGCAGATGGAAAAGCATATTTTGACAGCTATAACACTGTCTAGCAGTGGTTTCAAACTGAAGTCCATGGTTATGTATGGTTTTGTGCTTTGCTATGAAACTGCTGAGTTAGCCCATCAAAGAAAAAATAAGTAATTGAACTGAGTCATAGCTTTCATTTCACACCTCTATTCTATTAGCCATGCTGTATGTAATCATTATACTACATTATTCACACTAATCATGACAGATGTTTAATGTACTTAAAAACTGTTATGTCACATTTACATTTGTTGAAATCTTGCTGAAATTTAAATGCAATTTTAGGTTTTTGAAGGTTTCTCTGGAAGTTAATGGTGGTTAGATATCCAATATCCTTTGTGACAACTGTTATGCAGATGTACATTTGAAGATTTGTACATTCAAAGATTGTATTTTCTGAAGCTGCAGTGAAGCTCTCATGCCCTGTTGCTCCCTAAACTGAAATGGTCTGAAAAATAGCTGGCTATTATGTTTGCTTGAATTGTGTAAAAAAATGTTCATTATAATGTTTAAGGCCTGTTTATCTGCATTGTCTATTACCATGTGTCCATCATTGCTCATGTGACAAACCCAACAGATGCTGCATTAAATTATGGACAGACACAGTTTGTTACTAACTGGGGAGCACTATGACTGCTCAGTAAGACGGTTATTTTCTGCTCCATAAACTCTTCAGTGGACTACTGTCCAACACCCAAAGGCCCAGTCAGCCAACCCAAAGCAGCAGCTCTGCTTCTTCAAATCCACAGCTGGAAACTAAACCTTTGTTTATGTACATTCCTCCAGAGGAAAACCTGTGAGAATGCAAATGGGCTCTTATGTCTGAGTAATTGCCTTGGGCAGCATGGCGTGCCCATTGAAATGCAATAGAAGGATATGGCATGCATGTACTGTATCTATGTCTGTATGTACAGATAGAAAGTAAGGTAGCATTTTTGGTTGGCCCTCAGATGTCCCATTGTTAATTTTAGTTGATAAATCATGTTGCACAAATTACATTTTAACCATCAAGCTTCATTTGGGACTGGAGTGTCTGCTTCTTTTCACCTATCTTAGCCCACCCTATGGCCTGGTCTCAGGCAAATTTGACTCCTGCTTGGTGGTCCTGAGCTGCTGTTTCCTAGACCATGCCCTTTATTCTTTCAGCTGGCCCTCAGAGAGGAAAGAGAGAGAAAGGAAAAGAGAAAAGGATCTGGGACCTCAGAGTGTTTGTACACCCGTCCAGTTCTTTTTAAATTTGCAACAGCTGTAATGATGTCAGTACACAGTGAGTAGAATATTCCGGCACCAGTGCAAGGCTTTTGTATAAATGTGTGTACTCAGGTGCGGTGTGTGTGAAGTCAGAAGAGCACAGCAGCCAAGCAGGGGTCCGAGGGGAGCTTTGTCTCAGGGCCAATCCCACTTTGGCACAAGCTTCTTCCCATGAACCCGAGCTCTAGAAACAAAGTGGGGGAATAAATTATCTTTCTCTGAGCTTGTGGTTTACTATTTTTTTTAAACTTGCATTAAAAATCCAGTTAGGAAAGGACATTGCGGGGGCACGAAATATAGGCAGTGTCTTTAAATATAGGACAGTTAAGTACAAGGTGTATGTAAAGAAAACAGGCAAAAGACAAACAATGGCAACAGAAACTTTGTGTAGTCAGTATGAATTCTGGGTTTTAATCAAAGATAAAAAAAATCAAAATAAATTCACAATTAATGCCTAATACATTTTTTTTATCAAAAATATTATGAGTAAGAAACAATTTAGTTTGTTGTGGAACATTTGACCTTTTTTTTATATTAGAATGTAACATAGCAAACTCTGACAGTATGAATTGCTTTGTGAGCAAACTGCAAGTGCATTTATTATAATCGAATAGGATTGTAAAGAAGACCAGGATTTCTTGGCATAAGCTTGTAGGTTTGTCTATCAAGTGGCAGTTCAAAGGTTACAGGATATCATGTGGAACAAAGAAATTAGCAAATAGAAGCAAGAAGACTACACACTAAAATTACAGACTTTGTGAGTAAAGCTTTACTCATGCAAATAAATAAATATTATAGTATGACTAAAATGCTATCACAATATGCTGAAGGAAACACACTATGAACATAAGAGCAAACAAAGACCAGAAGACATGACCAAACACAAGTAAAAAAGGAAGTCAAAAAGGAGAGTTCCATGACCTTTCATTTGCATTCTGTATAATGATACCAGAGTTTTTGCTCAACATTCTTTCATTCATACATCTTCAGCAACTGCTTTATCCTGGTCAGGGTTGTGGTGCATCTGGAGCCTTTCCCAGGAACACTGGGTATGAGACAGGAATTCACCCAGGCTAGTATGCCAATACATTGTAGGACACCACCTACCGAAATATTTTTGAGAGATGAAGGAAACAAGAGAATCCAGAAGACACCAACATGATCACATGAAGATGAGAACCACTGCACAAAGAGAAACCCAAGCTTGAACTACAGAATCGAGATTGAACTACATTCTTTTAAAATGTGAGGCAGATCAATGAAATATTACTCATTTATCAATATTGTCTCCAATTCTAAAAGTTTAGCCATTGCTATGTCCAACTAGTTCTCAACCACTCCTCACTGATCCAAGTAGTAAAGTTACAAGTTACTAAATTATATATATTTATAAAGCCACCATTGTTTTCAAACTGCTTTTTTCAATTTGTTAATGTCTACTACCTGCCTGAAAGTGCAAATTATTTGTCCTAATAGTAGCAGTTACTGTCCATATTAAATTTTTCCAAGTAGCTAAAGGGCATTGTTATACTTAAAGACCCTTAGTTTGACAGATTGGATTATAATAAAATTTCAGAAATGAACATTTAATTATTAAAATACACAGCTCAGCTGACTTTGAGACAAATACTGGAAGGTGGACAGTTAAGAAATATTATGAATTTTACCTCAATTTTGTTTTGCCAGTTCCGATTTTAACAGACATTTAATCATATGTGGCTTTTTTGATTTGGTGGACAGAGCTAGTTGGGGGAATTAAATTAGATATTTTTCTGAGTTTGAATTAAACCTAAGGGTATTTGTTGATTAATGCCATGTGTCCATTACGGAGGTTTATTAACCAGTATGAATGCCTTGGATGAATACTGCTGGAAGCCTAATTTAGAGAAACACTAAATCGATCCAATCTCCCTAGGTGTAAGGAAAATATTTATTCAGTGTTATATCATATGCAATTCTTATAAAGATGACCTGTTTTAGCCAGCATCTTAATCTTATCTAATAAGAAAAAACATGTATAAAATATGTATTTTTTACATACTAACAACATAACAATTCATAATTAGAAATGAAATCTTATATAGACCTATTTTATTCTGGATAAAAATTCTGTATGAATCCAGGAGCATCTAAGGTAAAGAAAGCAAATCAAACCGTTTTGTGTTTCTCTTTCTTTCCTCTGATGGGGCAAAAGGGAGAGTATTCAAGAATTCTGAATTATTGCTTCATCCTGGTGTGCCTACAATAATGTGGAATAGCGCACCCATTCAGACCAGACTACAATATGAAATTTTAATGTGATTCTAACTGCTCTAAGAGCATAACCATGACATCATTCTCTTGAAAACTAGCAGCCTGAAGTTCTTAGCAAAAGTTATTTTGTCCCATCACTTCCATTTAGACTACTCAGCAGTTACTACTGATGTTTATTTAATGCCAAAAGCCTTTTAAACTGTCAGACATTTGCCCTTGATAACATAGCAATGAAGGGCTCCCAAGAGAGATATAAAAAAGGTGCAGCGTGTTTGTATGCACTTACACTGCCCATCCTGCAAAGTGATCATGGAGGGAGTTTTCCTCAATAGTATGCCAAGCTGACAGTAGCAGATCCAGTAGCTGATGCCCTCTGACCTGGGCAAGGCTTAGATTCAGGCCTGAGGAAAGACAGCCAACATTCTGGTGAGAGTCAAGCATCAGGATGCAGATCTTGCCTTTCCATCCACACCCGTCTGACGAGAACTCGGTGCTCAAGTAGAACAAAGCAGCTGTTCCCATTCAGGAGCCAGGGGTTTGGCCAGAGAGCTCAGCTTATGCCAGTCTCACACAGAGGGTGGAGACACGCCAGTGCCTGATCCGGGAAAATGGCCTTCAAAGCAGATCTCCTGATGCCTGGCATTGATCCAGTGCGGCAAAGGCAACATTATGCAGATTATCTCCTTTCCAGGCGAGCTACAAAGGAACGACTGTTGTAACAGGCGGAGAGAGAGAGAGAACACATTAAAATGAACAAGTGCACAACCTTTTTTTTGAAGCTGTTGCTTTGAAGGAAATGAAAATAAAGAAAATGAAGTGCAGAATAACTGAAGCGCCTGTCTCTGAAGCTCATAAAAATGTATGTGGTAAGGTACATTAGCATAGTGTATCAAAGTTGAGGACTACATACTCTTAAGCAAAAAAAAAATCGAGTGTTCAGCAAGCCAAGGGCATTTTATTACTCTATAGTGATCTCTGACCTTGTTTTAGTTCTGATCTAATAAATCTTTGGCGAAACAGTTTGTTCAACACTTGATTTACGCCCTAAATATTCATCATTATGCTGGCTTGGTCCTGAAAGCAATGAAAATAGCTCAAACAGGCAGTGGCCTGTAAACTCTATTTTCTTTGGGTAGGCTGTCATAACAGTGTCAAGAGTAAACTTTTCTCTTTTTAACCGAGGAGTGACTTTTTTGTGAAGAACCAAAAGAATGCCCTTAATGAAATCTGAGATAGCCATTTCAAAACAAATAGCCTGTAAATTCTTACAAAAAACAGAATAATGATTGATCAGACTGAAATGTTAAACAGATTTTCAGGTAGGGCTTTATAGGTGCTTTTTACATATGTAGGGTTATCTTAACCTAAAGTATTTGTGAATCCCCAGTGGCAGAGGCCCTTATGGCCTGTACCATTGTAGGAATTCTGGGGGATCTTGAAGGATTGAGCCACTGTAAATAAATGCTAAAAAAAGGACTGGCCAAACCCATAAAAAAGGATGTGGAATGTTGTACTGACAAGTGAAACTGCAATCATAGAATATAGAGGAAAAAAAACATTGCATTCCTCTGGCTGGTGTGCAGCCTCCACCAGACGGAAGTGCAGAAATGTGTGTGTGTGTGTGTGTGTGTGTGTGTGTGTGTGTGTGTGTGTGTGTGTGTGTGCGCGCGACAGCGGCTCTTTGCTGCTGACCAGCCTGTAGTGCCCAACCAGCTCCCTCCACCCAGAGCCACCACTATACAGGCTTTTATCCTTAGCCTCTCAATCTTACACAGCCACTAACCATGGATTAAACAGGCCAAATGACCAGAATATAAAATACTCAGCCAACCCAGGCTTGTCTTAAAAACACTTATGCCTCTGTAAGGCCTTGAGTCTTTGAAAGAGGAATTCAAGGGTTTTAGGCCATTTTGCATGGACAAATTGTGCAATTTTTATTTGTTTCAAAATGCCAGTTTTTGCTGTTGCTGTTTCTAGCTTGTAAAATAAGGTGGCAATGCAAAGCCTTGAGCAGAATAATCTCTTCTTGGATTTTACTATCTAACTCTCAATTCAACCTGACTTTTTCTTTTGTAATCCAGTCTGCCTCTGAATTGCAAACTCATACCAATGCCAAAGAACATTCCTCCCTGTCACTAATTATATAAAAAAAGGGTTTGGTCTTGGGGGAGATACTGGATTCAATATCACCAGTATCCAAAGCAAACAGAGCCTGTGCTGACAGTGAGATACAGTGTTGCATGCCCATAATGCCAAGCTTGGCCCAGGGAACATCTGTAAATAAGACCATTATTCTCATTGCAATTATGTTTTCAGATCTCAGGGCTGTAAGAGATATGAGACCAAAGGGACTGTAAATCAACATTAAATATGATTTTTTAAGCTACAAAATGGGGAAAGGATAAGAGGACTGTGGATATACTTTTCTTGTACTAAACAGAAGCTGCAGTGGGTAGGTTTACAGTGTTACAGAGTTATTTCCCTGTGGGTTTCATGAGGGTTCTCTGGTTTTCTTCCATCACCCCAAACAAGATGAGAATATTCACAGGATTGGCTAATCAAAAATGCCCTTAGCTGCAAGTGTGTGTGCTTGGTGCCCTGCAATCAATTGGCTTCTGATTCAGTGTGTGTTTCCACTTTATGCCACGTATGTATGCCTTAGTGTTTCGTAAAAAGGTTTTAGATCCACATTAACCATGAGCGGCACAATAATAAACAACCTGAAGACATTTTAAAGTGGCAAAAATTTCACCATTACTTTTCATTACTATTACTTTAAAGAAGATTCTTGCATCTCAAAATGTTATGGGTTTAACTTCAAAATACTATACACAATGTCTCACCATACAGACCAATGTTTTTTTGTATTTTTGTAGTTTTTCACCCATCGTAATTCGCCAAAGCCAACGGAAAACAGTCCTAAGTGATATAGTTTGCAGAGTAAATTTTGCAGGATGATTGCCATTTTTACTACCCAAAAGAATTTATACAGAAAGACTTGCCCTGAAGTCCATCTATCAAGTGGCAGTATACTGTACACTTGTGGGTGAGTCGTCATAGTGCCAGGTTCTCGGGCTGCCATGAGGAAGCCAACATTACATTGGAAAACTTTTGTTTTTCCTCGCCCACTTAATTCATGGTTCTATCCCATGACCATAAATTATAGTATATTTTCAGATAAGAACTGGCATAAAAACCTGGCAAATTTACTTTACCGTGGAGAATGCACTGTTGTATACTTTTGATCAGGCATTGATTTTATGACAGCACCAAAGCTAATTTCTACTTTGATGGATTCTCACTAAAAACATTAGTTTACACACATAGAGTTTACACACACTAGACAAAGGAACCCTGTACTTAAAATCTCCATGATATTGCTTAGGAACCATGATTTGATTCTGTACAGTGGCATACTAGCTACTACAATCAAAAAGTCAAAATATATATTGTGTTTAAGGTCTTAATTGATTTCTACAACAGCCATTCACATGCAAGGTATGCAACACCCCTGCTGAAACTACACACATTTGACACTAGCTTAGTGAGCAAGCTAATATGAAGACCAGTGCAAAGTTAGCAAGAATCTTTTTTCAAATATGGAGGATTTTTTCACTACCATCTTCATTCACACCTGTCACATTTTATGAGGACAATGTCCTAGATGAGGAGATGTCATGTGGTGTTGCTGCACAAGTTTCATCTGAGATCATTCATCAGCTCCACTTATGACGAAGAGCCACCCTAGTAATAACAGCAGTGCCAGGAGGCATCTGACGCATTGGAGTGGTAAATAAAATGATATCACTTACTCTTACTTGTAGCTAGATATTCTAGCATGGATTAGCCCCCGAATTAAAAAATCCCCTTCCAAAAAAAGAAAATTTTTCAAAAATCACTTAAACACTAACTTGGACTAACTCAAATGCATTTTTACTTCACTCCAAGTGATTGTCTGAAAAGTAAATAGTATGCAGAAAGATGCCAAGCACGCAAAAGTCAGTTGCAAAGCACATTAAGTTCGTCCAATTCTCAGTAGACAGACTCACTACCCTTGTGGTGATCTTATTTCTTAATCTGAGTATAAACTGAGCAACACATATTTCAGGTCTATCAAATCTTGACACAAAAAAGACAGACAAATAAATATGCACCACAGTACACTGCATCTGGTGAAATAAGATAAGAGAAGATACAATATACCTTTATTCGTCCCACAGTGGGAAAATTTCTCTGTTACAGCAGCAAAGAAAAAGAAATGTGCAAATATGAAGGTCATGTCATATAATAGGTCATGCCAGATATTGACTAACCTACATTCCACTACAGGCGAGTAATAAAAAGCTGGTAGAATAAAAAATTTAAAAAACATCAAACTGTAAATGTCTTAATGACATATGTAAGAACTCACTGGAGATGACACATAAGCTTGCTCCATGGCTTGAGATCTGTGCTCATGTCTAATGTATTCCAGACAAACCACAGAAAAGATGTGATGAAATATTATGAGAAGCTATCAAAAAACATACAAAACCCATATATATATATATATATATATATATATATATATATATATATATATATATATATATATATATATATATATAAACATATTTAGAAAAACACTGCAAGAAAACACTCCTTCAAAATGAATCCCAGTGTGTTAGCAATAGATTTATAGGGCCAAGTGAGCAGTCTTATGGGACGCAGGGTGGAGAAGCAGGCAGCATTAGCAGCAGACTGTTTAGGTAGGGGAGTATTTAAATAACAAGACAGTGAAGTCTACGATAAACCATTGCATAATGCCACCCAAAGGAGAGCATTAAAAATTTTGCCAATAATTACAGTATTGAATGGGTACTAAAGAAAGTGATAGAAAGAGTGGCAGCAATGCTTTTCCTTGTTAGTCGACTTTTGGGTCTTTAGACCGTCTTCGTGGTTATCACTTGTTCATTCTCATCATATGTTAAAGTGTTGTGTTTTACAATTGTCTACACTTTATATACTAGATAGATTTATAAAAAAGAATAGAAGATGAGATGGACCCATTTAATGTAGAGTGAAAGGTCCTTTGTTTATAGAGAAGCTTATTTATTATTACATAAAACAGTGTAAGGAATGCAACCATTATCTTTATCAATATCAGTATAATCATAATTTATACATGGTACTTTATTTATACACAACCCTCCATTTTTGTGCATGCAAACACACACACACACACACACACACACACACACACACACACACACACACACACACACCACCAACACCACCATGCTTGAACATGTTTCTCTATCTACATATCATGCATGCAAAGATTTTTAGGTTCTTTTGTTCAGGCTTGTATCACTTCGTTTCCAAAGAGCTGCTTCCAGCATTACATCACACACTCCAACAAAAGGCATGATGTTGTGGATTGGGTCAGGTAGCTGGCTGAAAGGTGTGAGATTGTGTCTGACCTTAGAGTTCAAGTAGAAAGGTCAGACAAAGGCTGTTTGGGATATATGACATATGAATGGGAGGGAGAATTAATGGAAGGAAGGGCAATATGAGAACAAATTACATGTCATACTCTAATACACAGTTATATGTTTTCATTTCACATGACTCAACCGTAATCACAAATTTTTACAGACAAAGTATGACCATTTACAGGCAAATGTTTCAGGATTAAATAGCATGATGTACAGTTAATCTGACAGAAGACATAACTTGTGTTAAATGATTAACACATGGCTGAACACAAAGGAATTTAATGTTCACACAACCAGTGTCAGCCAAAAGGCCTAAAGACAAACTTGAAAAAAAAACTTAGCAGACAATAATTCAATAACTCAAATTCATAAAAAGCATGTTACTGGGATTTACTCCCAGGCTCCTCTGCGCTACACACAGTTAAGGCCAGAAGGGAACTTGACCGCAACAATATCTAGACTCCCTAAAGTATCCCCACATTGCAAACTATATAAAATATATAATAACAAAATAAATATTATATATAAATATATTTAAAAAAAAGATACCAGAATCATAAAAACATAGATTTTTTAATTAGCCATTATCTCTTTTAATGTTAAATTTTTAATTAAAAAAGTAGTTTTAAATTTCATACATTTATTATTAGATAGACAAGTTATTATTTTGTTTCACAATTAATTGTAATGGCTTTGGGACTTATTTTCTCCCAAGCCTTTATGTAATTTTTCATTAATACTTTATTTTATTATTATAAGTTGTATGAGAGTGCTTATTATTTTATATGTTTTTGAATGTGTACTATATATGATTTTTGAATATTCCATTCCATTCTAGTCAAGTCAAGTCAATTTCTATAGCGCTTTTCACAACAGACATTGTCTCAAAGCAGCTTTACAGAATTTTAAGAGTTAAGGTGAACGATGTGTATTTATCCCTGATGAACAGCCATGTGGCAAGGAAAAACTCCCTAAGATGTTATGAGGAAGAAACCTTGAGAGAAACCAAATGTAGGGCGTCACTCCGCCTTAGACTTCCGCGTAGGGTGTCGCTCCGCCTCATCACATCGGCCAGAAAGTGCTTGGGGCAGCCACCTGGAGGCTCGCTCCACGTTTCGTTCGGCCTTTCCTGTCCTCCAAGGCGTTCTACCCTGTGGCAGTTCACCCCAAGCCCCGCTGTGTCCGCCGCTGGCACTTCAATTGCCACTTCAAATACGTCTCTAGATGGTTCGGGATGTTTGCGGGGTCGGCATCTACTTATTTAAAGGTCCATAATCTTCATAAGGTGGGACATGACTGGGGCAGGAGCAACCTCAGGATGGGTAGTGAAAGAGAAGCAGTGGAGAGAAATTAGCGTAGCTGCTGTTCATGATATTAACAAGCACAAGTTGATAATGTGCATTTGATCAGATGTACTGAAGCACAAGGTTATGATATGTGATGTGTGTTATGTGTAGGATTCGCAGAAAAAAAAAGCTTTCAATCTGCACTTAAACTGGGAGAGTGTGTCTGAGCCCCGAACACTGTCAGGAAGACTATTCCAAAGTTTAGGAGCTAAATGTGAGAATGCTCTACTGCCTTCAGTGGACTTGTAGCATGTTAGAAAACTGGATAGATACATGGGAGCCAAACCATTTAGTGTTTTGTAAGTAAGTAACAGTAGTTTGTAGTCGATTTGAAACCTAACAGGTAGCCAGTGTAGGGATGATAAGATTGAGGTTATGTGGTCATATTTTCTCTTCCTTGTGAGAACTCTGGCTGCTGCATTCAGGATAAACTGTAGCTTGTTTATTATTGATGCAGGACAACCACCTAGTAATGCATTACAATAGTCCAGTCTGGAGGTAATGAATTAATTTTTAAAAGACAAGTTAATGTCTAAAATAACTCCCAGGTATTTTACTGTTGAACTAGTAGTTACAGAAGATCCTTCTAAATGCAAGTTGAAATGCTGGAGCTTCTGTGTACTAGTTTTTTGGGCCGATGAGCAAAATCTGTCTTATCAAAATTGAATAATAGAAAGTTATGAGTCATCCAGTCTTTTAATTCTTTAACACACTCAGTTATTTGATCCAATTGAGCTGTATCATCTGTTTTCGATGAGATATATAGCTGGGTATCATTAGCGTAACAGTGGAACCTAATCCCATGCCTTCTAATAATATTTCCTAAGGGAAGCATGTTCATTGTGAAAAGCAGGGGTCCTAGAACTGAACCATGTGGCATGCCATAATTTACATGCATAAACCTGGATAGCTCTTTATTTAAGTCTACAAAATGGTAACAATCAGACAGCTAGGATTTAAACCAGCTTAATGCCTGTCCCTGAATGCCGTTGTAATTTTGTAAGCAATCTAGGAGAAGATCATGATCTGTAGTGTTGAATGCAGCACCAAGATCTAGTAAAACTAACAGAGAGATGTAGCCTTGGTCTGAAGCTAAAAACAGGTCATTA
This sequence comes from Silurus meridionalis, assembly GCF_014805685.1. NCBI lineage: Eukaryota > Metazoa > Chordata > Actinopteri > Siluriformes > Siluridae > Silurus > Silurus meridionalis. Next base: position 23,594,441 of record NC_060886.1, read on the forward strand.
GTGATTTTAACTAGAGCAGTTTCTGTGCTATGATGGGGCCTAAATCCTGACTGAAACTCTTCAAAGATATTGTTCTTTTGTAAGTAGGAACAAAGCTGGGCAGAGACAATCTTTTCAAAATTGTTAGACATAAATGGGAGATTTGAAATGGGTCTGTAATTTGATAGTGTGTTTAGGTTTCTTAATGATGGGCTTAATAACTGCTCACTTGAAGGGTTCAGGGACGTGACCTAAAGATAGTGAGGAGTTAATAATATTCAGAAGAGGCTCACCACCTGTATGTAACACTTCTTTCAATAGTTTAGTTTGAATGGGATCTAACTGACATGTTGTTGATTTAGCTATGGTAATAACATCACACAGTTCTTCCTGTCCTATAAACAAAAAACAAAAGACAAAAAACAGGAAGACAAAAAAAACAATTCAGGTTTATTTAAGGAGGAAAAAAATAAATAGTGTAGTTTAGTTTAAAAACTGCAACAGAAATACAAACATGGAACCTGCGGCAAACAAATCAAACACAGGAAGCTACGTCACCACTGGCTAGTCCCCACTGGCTGTTATAATAACCTCCATTCTTCTTAGAGGACGTTCCACTAGATTTTGGAGTGTGCTTGTGGTGATTTGTGCTTATTTAATCACAGGGGCATTTGTAAAGCCAGGTATTAATGTAGGGCGTGGAGGTCTGTGGTGCAGACAGCGTTCCAATTAATACCAAAGGTGTTTAATGGGGTTCCAAAGGGGTTGCGCTCTATTGCAGACCACTCAAGATCTTCTATTCTAAACCATGTAAGCCATATCATCATGGAACTGGCTTTGTGCCCAATTCAAGTGAAGAGCAAGTTTAATGCTATAACATAGAAAGTCATCCTCACAATTGTGTGCCTCCAGCTTTGTGGTAAGTTTGGGGAAGAACCACATATGGGTGGAAAAGTCCAATAACTGCATAGCATCCTATACTATGTAATACTGTCAAGTATTACTTTGTTTAAATGTTAACACTTATTTCATATGACATCCAGCATTGTTCAGAGTGTTCAATGGCTGGAGTGATGGCATGTGTGCAAGTGTGAGTATGCGTTTTTAACATGCATGCATGCCTCTCTCTCCAACTAGCCTGCTTGCAGATGCTCGTAGTTCCACATAAATCCTTCTACACCCAAGCTCATGGCTGCCTAGCACCTGGCATGCCACAATCAGCAGTACACGAGCTTTGGCTATCAATGGTGCATGGGCACAGTGCCACCACTCAGCCAAATCATCAATCAAGTCATAATCCCCTAATGCCTGCAAGGCTAAACGGCCCTCTCCCCTTCATACCGCCTGTAGCCATGATTGCACTTCACGGTAACAGAAGTTTTGTTTTTACCTGTCTGTATAAATACTGAGTCAGCAATCTCATTCTGACCCACTTGATAAACGGCTTCTTTGGTTGGGAAACTGAAATATAACACCAGCACAATATGACCTGTTATTTTTTTTCACCTTCGCTCGTAAAACACACAGCAGCTTTCCTTTACCAGCCTATTCAGCAGCAAGCAAAGCATCAATTATATCTGTGAATAACTTTTCAAATTTGCATTTTTTCTTAAACCTAGTAGATGTGTCTATGGCTTATATATACAGTATCGCTAACATATTTATTGCTTAGTTATGTTGTTTGATCACAAGGAAATAAGGATTTTATTTTATTTGGAAGGAGCTACTGTACATGTATGGTGTAATAGAACCTGTTGCAAACACCACTCCATTTCATGCTATCACCTACTGTATGACTGTTATTCAAGAAGCTGGCTGTCAGGATGGAACTTTCCACTGCACTATGAAAATCCTTTAAGAGGAATCTGAAAGCCTGTCTGCCAGTGCAGTATATCATTGGATATTAGCCATGCTTTTCAATACATTCATTATAGTTAGAACATAGAGTCAATAAATCTTGCTACACATCACGTAAAGGAAACTGGAGAGTAAGAATTAAAAGCCTTTCTGTCTTTGTGTTTTAATATAGGACATGAAAGCAATCTAAACTTCCCCTATAAAATCTTACACACATGATTCTCAAATCACTAAGTTAAATGATTTAAAACACTAAAATGTGTTATTGTTTAATCTTATATTGCAAACTATTTTAGATTTTCTCTAACATCCAAGTTTATAATTGTTCTGAACTCCGAACAACAATGCGTTCACATTTCTTTTTTCCACATACAATATATTTACAACATACGTACACAACAAATGCAGGCTTACAATGTCACAACATCTGAGATAATTATGCAAACTATTTGAAATAAATCGATTTCCTTTCTCAATGATCTGCTCTCTACATTAACTCAAACTGTTCATTTTTCCTATGATTAATTATTCATCACAGAGAATAAATAATCATATAATTAATATAAAGTACTTCCTAGAATTTTCTTCAGGGAAGCTTCATTCCCTTCAGTGTGTTCAACATGTTTGGATAATATATCTGTTGAGGGACAGGGATTTGGCTGCAGATGTTATCTTCCACATGACAATGATTTGAGCTTTCAAGCAACTCAATCTCCTGAGCCAATAAGCCTTTGAAAACAAATGCTGACTACTGAGCACTGTTTCTTGGAATTGGGAAAGTTTTTTGGCTACCAGCTGTGACTGATCCCATTTAATATAGAAAGATATGATTTTGGTAGACATATTGTACAAGTCCAATGTATGTAAGCAGCTTAATAAAATAGTGAATGATTGTTGTCCGAAAAAGTAAGTAAAGTCCATATGTTAGTCACCTGCACAGAGCCTAACCTTTATGTTCACTTGGGTTTGGTTTGCACCAATTATTATTTGGGAAGTGCCTGATGATTTGGTGAGAGCATCATATCTTAATCGAAATATTACAAAAGATTGGAGTGCCAGATAAGCTTGATATTTACTAAAATAATTTTCAGATTTATTGTTCTCTGGATAAGGACTGTCATTATCCATTTTGTAATTTTTAAATCTTAACATTTAGTGTGTATTAAACAATTAAGGTGGTGAAATGTGTCTCACACAACACTTATGTTGTGTATCCCCGCCATATTTGTTTAATATCGACTGATTTAAAATTATACAGACATAAATTACTTAAATCTAAACATTGTGCTACCCATGTAAGTACCCATACTAATTTTTCTTGCCGCCTATCAATTACTTGTATTTAATTTACTTGTGTATGAGGCACACCTGTCATAAAACCTATTCTACTACAGATATTTGTTTGACAAGGCTGAGTAATACTATGCATACACCTAAACCTAATGTTGTAAAATTTTAGTCCAAAAAATAAATAAAAATCTGACAAAAAACTGTTTTGTTTTTTAGCTGAGCTCAGCCATGTGTCCTAAAAAGAGTCAGATATTCCATCTGAACTGATGACATGTTACTTTCATTATAGAAATGCTTATGCAATATAAAAATGCGTTAACTACTTCAGTATTCAGTTGAATTAACACATCTGTGAAACAGTTTTAGCAAAAAACTAACAAACAAACAACCAAAAAAAAATACCCCAAACAAAGGGAGATAAACAAAACAAAATGCTAAACAAATAGCATGTCTGCTTTTTGAAATCTAAGTTTATTTAAGGCCAACACCAGAAGGATGCAAAACCTGGTATAAGTTAGGCCACTATAATTTGTGAAACACGGTTTTGTTTTGTTTTGGTGTGGAAACTGCAAATTCTTTGACTATAATAAGTCAAAATTTGGGCACTATTTTCTTTTCCATAGAGATTGGTCTGCATTTAAATATGGCATGGGTTAAAACAGTCCAAGGAGCATCTGTTAAAAACAGATGTGTGTCTATGCCATCCTGTCTACCTCATATGAAGCTGTGCATGCATATTAGCATTCTGGTGGGAGGAATGGTAATGTGATCCTGCGGTATGTCTCTGCAGTGGAGTCCAGGGTTTGTAAATATTTATTCCGCTGCATACTGATACACATGCAACCTCCGCTCATGTTGTTTCAGGAGCATACTCTTCTGAGTGGCGATCAGTGAAAAATGCCAGAGAGGAATTCCTGTGTTTGGGATCATGCCACATTCGTCGTTTACAGTCCATGAACTAGGCAAAGGGTGTGGATTATTAGAAAGAAAATAAAGACTGTTTCGTGGTTACAAGTGCAGGAGTTTATAATCTAGGACAGAATAACACATACATAGTTACACATCAGCAAAATCACCAGGATACACAATGTCTGTGTCAACTTTCATTGTTTAAATGTCACTTTTAAAAAAAGAACAAAACTGCAGACAGAGTTCATAGCTACGATGATAAAATGATGTGATGAATACAATAAACCAGCCAGTTGTGCCAGAGACCACAACAGAGATGAGAAATGGAAGGTGGAGCACTTCTCCCTCTGGCCCATGAGCACATTCATAATCAAAAAGACTCATGGCATACACAACATTTGGCAGATTCACCCCAGGCTGAGATATCAACCAAATGCGGTGTGATTCCCTACTGAACCAGCTCCAGGTCCAGCCCTGTTTACGTGACAATGCTGTGCAAGGCTTTCAATAACACATTCACTTTTAATTTATTGCACATACAGAGTAACTTGTCTTTTCCAAATCCATGTTCAGCTCACTTGAGCATTCTCTATGTCAAAATAACTTTTCACCCCCTAAGAGCTCATGAAAACAAATATTAATTTAATCCATGACGATGCTGAATAAAATATTTTATGCTTTGACAAAGGATTGTTAGGTACTTAAAAAACACTTTCTCTGTGGAATATCATTCTTTACAAATAAAGGCACTAAAATCAAACCTCCATTGTACTAGCACATTCCTATGCTCTAGCAGTTATCATGACATTCATCAAACTAATTGTGCCATAATCAAAATGATTAAGCATTATTAATTGTAATAGCGCATTCTTCACAAGCCCATTATGATTTGTTGTCCTGATCCACTGTATTCCAAAATAATGATCTTTTTAGGAATTCGATGGAATTCAGTGGGAGCTGCAGTTGCAGTACCTGAGAGCAGTGGATAGGGGTTCCCCTCAATCAAGCTCCAATAGAATTTTGGAGATAGGATTACTACATAGCACAGCTTTGGAAACAAACTTTATTGTTACAGTATGTTGCAACACATGGAACCATGGCACCAGAAAGACAAACAATTTTTCCATGCTTTCAATCTTTCAGTGGGTATGTTTGGAAGCACATTTGCCCTCTATGGAAAAAAGTTTTACCATCATAATAAATTATGAAAAAGCTTTGAAAAAAATATTATTGGTAAAGATATTTAGTGGATGCTTTCTAAAAAAAAAAAATACAATAAATCATACATGTATGTACTTTTGTGAAAGATAGAATGGGATACAAAAACATGGGTTATGAAAAAAAGGAAAACATTATTCAGAATGAACTGATAATAATTTTCCAAACAGAAACAAATATATATATGAATAGGTCTAAAGCTGAACCAACTAGATTATAACAGACATAAATTCAGAAGTTTATTTCTCTTATATTTCATCAATCGATCATACTGTATGCAATCCAACACTAACAATCTTAATCCTTAAAGTGTTAGCGTGCAATTTGACCTATTTTCAAATTACCGTATTTTCCGGACTATAAGCCGCTACTTTTTTCCCACGTTTTGGCTTAAACAATAAAGCAGCTAATTTATGGATTTTTCCTAGTTTCACAAGCTTCAAGCAAAAAACTGAGCCCCATAACATTAGACCAATGAAATTTCAAACGGGTTCAGGTGAACCAATGAAACTCTTTATATTAAATCAGATGCGCTCCCACTGAATTGGGCCACACCACATCATAAATATGGATGAGGTTCCTCTGACGTTTGACCTGCTGCTCACTCGGACTGTCTAAAAGAAATGCTAATCATTTAACACGCTGAAAACAACCAGGCATGAAAAAAACACACTTCAGCTGTGTTCTGAGCTGCACGGCATCGGGAGAAAAGCTTCACTGATGGTGATTTTTAAACCCACGACGATGCCAAAAGATAAACTCTCGAAAGAAATAGTTGTGAAAGGAAGGAGGAAGACAGTGAACAATGACTTTCTTGGTAGGCTACTGTTTAGATAAAAGCCGTGTAACAGACACTGTCTTTCGTTAAAACCTGTGTAAGTTCATTAGTTTCAATGTAGACACGGCTTATAGACAGGTGCGGCTTATTTATGTTCAAAATAAAAATCTTTGTCAAATTCAGTGGGTGCGGCTTATATTTGGGTGCGCTTAATAGTCTGGAAATTACTGTATGAAAAAACACTATTTACTTTTTTTCTGTTGGAACACGATTTCATGGCAGCTATTTTAACACAACAAAAGAAACTGTCACCATTTTAGTAAATTCTGAAGGTCTTAAAAAGTGACATCTGTGGTGCTATCGGTCAAATTTGACCCACCAAGAATGCTGACTGTTATATGAATCATATAAAAGTTTAATTACCCACACCACAGACACAGCTTACCCCCTCACCCACCCTGCCTTCTATAGGGACTCCCAAAGGAACCCCCCTGGGAACACAACATTTCTTGTGGCATATTAATACTCATAATTTTTACGGGTGCGGTGAAAACAATATGCACATAATTCTCTGAACTTGCTGTCCATAAATAAGGCTCATGAGTTTTATCAGTTTAATTCTGCAGCAATACCAGTCAAGCAGTGTCTTTCGGCTGTCCTCTTCACTAGATGTGTCTTCTTGTTCAGGATCATACTCTACATCATCCTCATCTTTAGATTACTTTCATGACCAAAGATATGGTCTATAACCTCATATACACTGAATCTATGAGGTGTCTATGAAGATATGGCCCATATCTTTGGACATTAATGTGATTTTGAGGACAGAGAGCAAAGTGACACTGAGGAGGATGTGTCCGAGGATGATGATGATGATCCTGAACAAGAAAACACATCTGATGAAGAGGACAGCCCACTGGCAGAGATGAAATCTTCAAATAAAAAAAATGAAGGTGACATTTCATGGTTGTCAATCCCTTATGACAACCAAGGCAGAGCACCAACTGAGAACATCATCAGAATTACCTCTGGGCCTACTAGATACACATGTGTGTCACATTTTCAAGAAATCAAGACATCATTTGAGTTGTTCATACCACCATCTGTTTAGAAGATCCTGCTTGAGATGACAAACACTGAATGGAGAAGAGTGTTTGGGAACAGATGGGTGGAGATTGACAAAACACACCTGAATGATTACATAGGGCTGTTGGTTTTTCCTGGAGTGTACAGATCCTGTAATAAGGCTGCAGCCGGCTTATGGGATGGAGAGTCACCCCGGAGTATTTTTTGAGCTACCATGTTACTTCAGACCTTTCATGTGTTGTTAAGAGTTATCCGCTTTGACAATCGAGAGACAAGAACTGCTGCTGTGTACATGAAAAGCTTGTTCCCATTAGAGATGTTTGGGACAAATATGTGGCACACTTGCCACACATGTGAAACATATATGTAAGGAGCACACTATAGCACACTTTGCTAATGTTCAGTATTCAAGACAAAAACGTTATTTTTAACACGCGCACAAACTGACACAAATTATGTTGTCATTGTTCAATGTTCAATTTGAATTAGCAATTTTTAGCAAAATTAAGTTCGATAAAATTTTATGTGAAAAACATTTTTTACCTTTTTCCAAACATAAAACTGTGCAGGTTAAATTTGACCCATAACACAACAGATGTCACTAGGGTTAATAATATTAAGTAAAAAAACCCACAGGTGATTAATTTTGGAGGTATTTTCTAATATTAATCTATTATAGTCAGATAGCAGAATACTATTTGTCTTCACTGTAACAAATATAATGAGGGAATTTAAACATATTTTAAAAGAAAACAAGTGGTATATTCTTAAAAGAAAAAAACATTAAAAACTGTGTTTAAATGCATAACAAGTTAGCTATGAGGTGAAAAAATGATTGGAGTATTAAATGATATTTATTGTTCTTTGAGCATTTTGGGCTGAGTTAATTCATGGGTCAAATTTGACCATCTAACAAGAAATATGTTGGCAGTTTTCTAACACATAACAAGGGTTATTTAATGAAACACTGACACATATTGTACATTTTATCCATATATAGCTTGGAACAATGAAACAATTTGGTTATTGTTATCATCTTCTTAGCAACTGTTCCCTCCGAAACGTCATTATCTTACAATAATCTCACAATGTACTACATGCCATACGGATAGTTAAACACAGCAGTCTTGAAATCAGTGTTATAAATTCCGGTTTACCATCAAACACTACATGTTATTTTAGGGTGGCTGTTACAGGAAAATAATCAGTGATGGAGTGATGTGATGTGGCCCAATACTGCAGACATTGCCTATTGTTTTGCTGCTAAAGGAAATCCTCAACATATCAACAATTATACACATTTTTCAAATAAAAATGGCATAACTGTCAGGCACTCAACAATGTCTAGGTTTAATAACTAATATATCAATTGTAATTTCTGATATTACTCAGATATTGTGCTTTTAATTCATGTACATAGAGCATTTTTATTTTATTTAGATGGAAAATTGTTATTAATTTGTTATTTATTATCTATTTAATTATATGCTTAAAAGAACAAATTATTAAGGTTAAATCTTCTGGTATCACTACATGACCAGATCCCCCTTTTATTTAGTGAAATACTTTTTTCTTTTTTTCTTTTTTTATTAATACTATTTATTTGGATAAAAACACACCTGTTACCATTTAATGGCTCTCTGGGGCTCATGGAGAATTTTTAGTACTCCACACATTGCTAACGTGTTATTTTTTTTTTTTACTCAAAATGTATCTAGAATGAAATCTGAGGTCACCATGCCCTGTTTCTTTTCAAATAGTTTATTCTCATACAAAATGGTTTCCTCCCTTTGTGATGAATGAAGTAGGGGTCCTCCCTTCTTGCAAAATGGACTTCCAGCCTTTCAGCACAGGACAACATGCACAGGCACAAATGGGAGATTCCTTCAGTCAACAACACTAGACAATTCTGCTGAGTCAAAAATAGTCTCACATATTACAAAAGGTATAGCCCAAGTCTAAGATACGACATCTAATTCATCAATCAGTACCTGCGCTTAAGTAAACACTTAGCTTTAAATCCCAGAGTATGGTGTTTAGACATGTTAGTCATCTCCTTGTTGACATTCTTAAAATAGTTACCAATAGCATTGTTGCAGTGTGCGTGTACATGTTTCTGTGTGCTTCGAGACTGCCGTTGGCAGGTGCGCCATTGTTCCCCAACGAGTGGAGTATTATAGGTGAGCCCTGCCTTTGTTTTGATTCTTCAGCTCCCCTGACAAGCAACAGCCATCAGTATATGAGCTGTTTAATTTTCCATTTTATTGTAAAAGAGAGAACCGATACCTCCGAGGCTTCCCTGGGCTTCTCCGACTAGCAGGATGTTCAGCTTTAAAGGTGTAATTTACTACGTGACAGTGCATACTTTTTTATTGTGTATGAATGTCATCCAGTATTCATTGTGCTAGAGGTTCAAGCCGAGACTAATTGTGGTTTGCCAGGTTTTAACAAGGTTCTATATGGCTAAACTCCATGCAAATCTTAATATCCAACTTTGTTAGTGAAAGTGATTTTGTATATCTTTTTATCTTACACCCCATTTTGATCAAATATTCAAATATTAATTGATCAAATATTGCTATGTTCATATTCTGTCATCTTGCACTATTGCTTTCACTTACATTTACTTTTATGTCATATAAGAAATGCCTTAATCCAGGGTGAAACATAAATGCTTTTAAGTTTCGATTAAAACATACATTCTAAATACTGGTTCCTGAAGTCATGGACTAAGAATACTAATAGTATTAATAGTAAAAATTCTTATGGAGTATGGTTGGAAAAGCAAAGCTCTCTAAAGATGTGCTAGTTCGGGTATTTCTTATAGAAGGTAGGTCATTTTGACTTCATTTGACTAATGTGAGTGACATCTTTCTATCTTAGACCTCCACTTTAAATGAAATAGTCAAATCTTACTTAAGTACATAACAGATTAACCACCATTAACTGACTTATCAGGTTTCAGTTAGGTGGTTTCCACTGCTAACATTTCCACACAAATTCCTATGAAAGCACCACTGAGTAATAAAAGTACTTTGTATCTTTCCATATTTACGTCAATCTATCTTTCCTCCATGACCTTTATATTACAATCAACGCTGTGGTTTTCCATGTTACTACAAGGTGATTTCCCTCACTGACGTTACTTTGTTTCTTTTCATGTTCCACCTCCACTTTGTTTCACATGAACAAATAGTTAAATTGTATTGCATGAGCTTAACTACCAGATATCTGAATCCATTCGACAGCTTTGATTCTTTGATGTGATCATTGTTTTGGATTTAGCCGAGCCTGTAATGTTCCTGACAACTCTGATTGTGGCTTGTCTGGTTTCGGCAAGATTGTTTCCATCACTAGTGTTAATCTCCACCCAAATCTCCATGGAACCTCTGACTAAAAGCAATTATTTTAAACTCTATATATCTTTCAATGTTCCGCCTCCACTTTGTTTTCGAAAGGGCAAACAGTTAAATCTTACCTAATTGCATGAGATGACCTACAAGACACCAGAATTCATCGGACAGCCTAAAATCTCTGTATCTATAAACATGGTTAAGGTTTTATTCCTGATCCTGGGTAACATGCATGGGTAGAGTTTAACGATTCATTTTTAACAATATACCAGCATCAAGGACTTAATATTCTTGGCAGGGACAAGTCTGCAAACAAATAAACAAACAACTAGATAAACTATAAAACTTGAGACATAAAACATTTACACATTTAAATGATTAGAAAGAAAGAAAGAAAGAAAGAAAGAAAGAAAGAAAGAAAGAAAGAAAGAAAAACTATTATCCACGTGTATGTGTGCATTTGAATTAATGCCATTTTAAGCCCAAAATGATGGCTTCTTGTTGAAACACAGTTGAGACAAATAAGCTTAACATATCTGATTTCTTCAGTGTAAATGCATAAAAAATTTACAGGAAAGACCAAAAGTTTGGACACACCTTCTCATTCAAAGAGTTTTCTTTATTTTCATGACTATGAAAATTGTAGATTCACACTGAAGGCATCAAAACTATGAATTAACACATGTGGAATTATATATGGAATTATATACATAACAAAAAAGTGTGAAACAACTGAAAAATGTAATATTCTAGGTTCTTCAAAGTAGCCACCTTTTGCTTTGATTACTGCTTTGCACACTCTTGGCATTCTCTTGATGAGCTTCAAGAGGTAGTCACCTGAAATGGTCTTCCAACAGTCTTGAAGGAGTTCCCCGAGAGATGCTTGGCACTTGTTGGCCCTTTTGCCTTCACTCTGCGGTCCAGGTCACCCCTAAACCATCTCGATTGGGTTCAGGTCCGGTGACTGTGGAGGCCAGGTCATCTGGTGCAGCACCCCATCACTCTCCTTCTTGGTCAAATAGCCCTTGATGCCTTCAGTGTGACTCTTTGAAAATCTTTGAATGAGAAGGTGTGTCCAAACTTTTAGTCTGTACTGTGTATATATATATATATATATATATATATATATATATATATATATATATATATATATATATATATATACATACATACATTAGGGGCTGAACATTTGTGCAAACAGGTTATTGTAAATGTTTTTTTTTTCTTTGCTGCATCACATCAAATGGTCAAAGTAACTTTCAATGTATGAATGCTAAACTGCTGGATGTCTTATGTTGGCTTTGCCAAACAATGTTTGCTTTATAAATAATTTGAGCTACTTTAGGGCAAGTCTAATATTTTAGACCAAGACAGTATTCATCCCACTTGGGAAGGTGCTGTTCTCATTTCTTGTAGCATAGCTCATATTCCTGTAACAGGCCTAGTTAATCAGTGACAATCCAGAGCCAGGCTGTCTGTCTGCTCGCTGCCTTGAGGTATCAGCAGGGTTTCTTCGTTTGGAGCCTGTGATCTCAAAAACTTTGTTTAATCAACACAATTTTAGAGAACACAATCATACCAAAATGCACCTTTGATCTGAATCTAGGATTGCTAAATATTAGATGTTTTGCCTCTAAAGCACTTATTTTTAATTTAGTGAGGTGCCTAACTGTATTTTAATATGGACTTCAGTTAAATTCAATGAGTTTGTAACATTAAATGATGCAATCCAACAAAATACACTACAGTTTCCCCTCAAAAAGTCACATTGACTAGATATTTGAAACAATTGTATTGTAAACTGGTACGTTTTAAACTATTAATAAAAAAACGAACACTGCTCGTATATAAAACCTCCCATTTATTTCCTACAGACTGTCACTTGATATTTCACATGACCTTCCATCCTGATTAACAGCTGATTACTAATTAGGGTTGCTTCTATGTTACTTCAGAACATTCATTACAGATTGTTCTACCATATTTTCAGAACAGAACCAAAACCTACTGTAAAATAAAGCTTGGATCACATATGATTTGGGGTGCTTTTGTAGATGGTCATTAATGGCTTTGGTGATACTTTAATCCAAACCCTGGCTGCCTTTGCCAGACACCACCATTTTTTACCAGACGAATGGTGGTAACATAAAATCATTAGCAATAGACTTGCAATAGACATTGTTATTGTTTTGCAGAAAAAATGACATTACTTAAGAGACCATTTTGTTTAAAGAAAAAAAAAAGGAATAAAAAGAAGAAAAAAGAAAGATGTGAAAACAAGAACTTGCCTATTTGTTCAAGTGCCTTCATGTGCTTTTTATTAACTGTGATCATGTTCATGTTTTGAGGCAGGTCATAAAACTTTTCAGTTATAAATTATGATAATATATCCAGCCAGATACTTGATAGGAAAACTGATGTTATCAGGCAAATATTAAGTCTGTTACTTACTTATTTTGACTTTAAGCCAACATCGGTGTTGTTTTATTATGTGGTCTTTCCAGTTCCTCTTAGCAAATCAATTATATTGCTTTGCTGTTTGTTTCTGCCTATTATAATTTTTTTTTTTATAAAAACCCTAGATATCCTTTTCTTTACCAATTTACATATTAGATATGATACTTGGTATGTATCATGCCCTTTTTTGAGATCGATCTGAGTATAAGATCAGAGTAAAATTGCTTTGTCCACATACAGTACATTACAGGTAAGAAATTATTATAAAAATGATTATATCTTTGTATTATATTTTTACTGGAAGGGAGTGTCGTTGGCTTTATTATTAGTGGGTATGAGTTTAATCCAGCAGTTATGATTACAATTCACAAAATAGCCAACTGTTTCCAATATTTATTCAAAATTGGTGTAGAACAAAGAAAACTGTTTATCAACTGTACTGTACTAACTATATTGTTTATCTGTGCAATCATTTATTGTAATTCGTTGTTTTTCTTTTTTGGCTTTACTGAATTTTAAGACTTATGGTTATAAAAAATACTATTAGAGAGTAAGTATTAACCAAATGTGTTCTTTATTTTCCATTATTTTGATTTATAGAACTTTTCACATTTAATTTGAAATACAGTGAAATAGGCAAGATTTGTGAGGTTTAATACGTTTAGAAAGATAAAGTTGTGAAATTATATTAAACAGTTTTAGCATTTTGTGCAGAAAAAAAAATTAACATCTTGAAATCTCAAAATTGTAACAAACTAATCCATTAATTACAGCATCGATTGTTATATGGAAAACATTAATAGGTTGTTTTTAATTTTTTGTGACTAGGGAAAGGGAGGATTTATTTTTAAAAAATATATCAAAAAAGAAAAAACCTCTTTCAATAGTTTTGCATGATGAATAGGTTCCTCTATGATTGAAATTTATGATGGAGTTTTTCTCCCCCAAGGAGAAACACATCTACCCTGTCTTCATATCATCATTCTATTTTGGGCAACATGAAGACAAGCATCATTGACAGCAGCAAATGTTGGAGCACACTACCTGTGATGAACAAGCTGAAAAAGCAAACCCGCACTGTATTAGTAATAAAGTGAAGCAGCAATGAACACACAATGGGCAACATTTGAATTATTTTAAACATTATTTCCCCCATAGAGTGGGAGAAACAACTTGAACATTGTTGACCTGAATATCAATGAAGTATACCAAATTTCAGCAATGTTTAAATCAACCATGCCTTTAAAGAATGTAGCCTTTTCTTCTTGTTAAACTATTTTGGTCTTATGTTTGTGAGTTACTTGACTGAGGCAAAAATCTGTCAATGTTATTTCTAAGAGCTATCATTGTCTTTAATCCAGGTGGGTATTTATAGAATGAGCATTTGTGCTGTCAGTTATGTTAAACACAAAGGGACACCATGGTGTTGCATGCCAGCTAACAAAGTACTGCAAAACTGATAATCCACTTATCTATGGAAGGCAACAACTGCAAGTTTACATTACATAAGAGTGATCTACTTGATAAACACTGGCTAATTTTTACTTACCTACTCCAATTAAAATCAGAACATGGAAGGATTAATATGATATGTTTCTAAGATCATTTCAAGTAAGGTTATGTAAAGACGATGCAAATTAAATTGGGGATAATTGTCTTAATTCTAGAGCTAAAAACAGTATTTCTTATTAACTGCCTTGTCGTTTTAAAGACAAGTCTATTGTTAGTTAATGTTTGTTTCTATAAATGTTTTAAAACCAGGTGATAGAAATGCAACGGTATTCTGACAAACTGTTGCCATTGGACCTTCTAAGAGCAATAATGTAAACCTGACTGATTTAAATGACTATATTTCTATGACTTCTATAGACTATACTTCCTCTAAAGTCATTCAAATCAGTCAGGTTTTCATTCTTGCACTTATGGAGTCCAATGCAAACATTCCTAAACTAAGTAAACCATTCATGCACATGTAGGCTATGGAATTTTACTACTAACGAGGGTCTTTCCATGACTGTACACAATCTGTTGACAAGTTCTCATTTTGAGAAGAGTAATGGCTTTTTTTAAACAAAAGGAAGTACTTCAAACAAACAACACCTTTACTTAGTTTTGAAAACAGAGATGACACATCATTCAGGGAAAACTCATTTCAAGCTTATGGACCTACTTGCTTAATTGTTTGTCATATTTTGCAATCCAAAACTTTGTTTTAAAATTTTTATTAAGGTAATGCATCATTTATGGTTATGCAATGTATCTCCTCACTTTACTCGCAACCCAATTTGACTTGCACTTCACACATCAGATAACGATTTTCTACAATAATTACAGATTTTTGAAAATCAGTCTAGCAAAAAGCAGTCCTATATCTCTCCTTCAAGCTCATCATATCATCATAAGGACTAGCTGCACTTAAGTGTAATATGAGAAACGAACAGCTGAAATGACTGCAAATGACTGAGCTGTTTGTTTTTTTTCTTTTCTAGACGGCAAAAACACAATGTGCTGGAAGATAACAACATTAACGTTTTTTTTTTTTGTTTTCCTTTCTGTATTAATGCAAAAACAAATGAATTAGTTGACTTATTATATTTGCTAGCTGCATTATAAGCTTAAACAAAAATAGAATAATTATACACTTGTTTGTGTTAAGATAATCACACTTTGGTGCAACATGGTCTCCCATAACTCGTCATGTAAGAGATTAGAATACTGTTTAGCAAGTAACTACAGCACTATTGTTTATTTAACTTTGTACAGACATTTTTAAAAATCAGTTGATCCTGGATTAAAAAACACAAAAACCTAACAAAAAAACATCACCACACTCTCCAATGCCTTCTATTCACACCCTGATCCTTCCCTCCTTACATACAAACTGTAGACAACAGGCCCGGGGGCCCAGAGCTCCCAAGGTCAGCAGGTTAGCGGTTCTCTCTAATTCAGTACACCAGAAACCTGACATTGAGAAGTGTCTGCTTATAATCAGCAGCTGCTTCCTAATGGAACCTGGAGTCATTTGTAGTGGAGGACTTTTAGATAGATTACAACCAAATGCCTGGAATGTGTTGAAATGACACTTTGGAGGAAGTTATCAGATTGAAGCTTATGTTTTCACATCCGAGTGACTTACTACAAAAATGTTTTGGCCCCTGTGTGCATTTATCATCATTGAAATCCATGTTCTGTCATCACTGCTTTAGATAAGTCACTTATTGAGTATACTAACAGGGAATATGTGATGCTTTACTATATTGTATTGTACATGGCCTGACAGCATGTTTACTTGTTTTTTTCTTTTTTGAGTAAACTTATTTTGAGACCTGGCTTATTCTAATTTTAATTGTGGCATCTGTGACATCTGATTTGTAGGCATTTCTGCACAAAAATGTCTTTAAAAGCTCACATACAAAAATGCTAAATGCAGAGAAAGTGCTCTGAGAGGATTGCGGCTCTCAGTTCTTGACTGTTCATCTGAAATATTTACATATGATGCGGATGATGTATGTGGCACACCAGAGCTCATGATGAACAGGAAAAGAACAGTTTGTACCAGAACAGAACAAATGAGTCCATTCCCAAACCACCCGAGTAGTTGAAAAGGGCCCAGTGCACCTGCATGCCATCCTGTAATTAATGTTTCATCTGTTTTTTCTTAATCCCTTACTCTCTCTTTTCAAATCCTTTTTATATTACCTGCAAAGGACACACGTGCTGACGGTCCAGCTGGAAACTACAATTGTGAATGTTTGTATGAGGCAGAGACAAGCTATTCATAATGTTTATATTAATATTTGCACAGTGGTCAAGTAAGGCAAGACAGGGGCTTGTCTGAAATAAAGGACTAAATTACTGCATTTGAGCTAAGTATTTTAATGTTTGCCTGTTCAGATTTTTAAAACTAAATGATATTTGATGTGCATATTTTAAGTTTATATACTGGTTATACTGCAGCACTGTTGTATAAGAAATGATCTAGCAGCAATTACATTTGTGGAGTTAATATAAATGCTCTTGTTTATATGCATTATTATTTTTTGTATTATTATTATCAAAGAGATCACATTTCTTGAGCATTTCTAGTAGGAGTCTCCAGGGTCACTGTTTTTTCTTACAGTCAGAGGTAATGCTGGGAATGATGGTTGAATGGCTTTGTGTGTTTCTTACTAAAATGGCAAGCTGTTTTTTTCATTAACTTCAGATGAGAAAGGTAAAAAAAAACAAAGCTTGGTAATGGAAACACTGGTTAGAACTGATATAACTTAATTGCTTAAAGGAATAAACTTATTTTAGCAATGTTAGACAACATTTAAACACACCTATGAAAAAAAAAGAAAGGAGGAATATAACACCTAGTAAGTGCTGTTATTAAGAACAACTCAGGTAGCCCATAATTGATCATTTTCCTCATACTGCAGGCCCAGTCATGTTGTCTTTTTTTACCTAATAATCTGTTATGTAATCTCTGATTGAAACATGACCTAGGAAAAACTGCTATAAAATACCTTAAGAACACCCACTGGTTCTTAGAATATTGAAGTGTTCTAGTTTTCTGAACAGGCTTTTTGTTTTGAGCTTCAGCAAATATATTGCAACTTCTGTACTCTTTTGCACATCTTAGCATTTAGAACAGTTTACTAATGTCGGTTAATGTATTATAAACCTTAGCTCTGCATTAAATGCTTTTGAGATGGATTAATGTGAAAAGAAATAAAATTTTAGAGCAAAACAAATAAGAGCCAGTATTTTCTGAATGCCCAAAACCGGAAATGCTTTGAACCAAACCTCAACAGTAAAATTAACTGTCTGGTATTAAGCTTGGGCAAACGAGTGGTTACGATTTGTCCGTAGTGCTGCTGTCTGACACGATTTAATGCATGTTCTGCCAAGAATGAAAGGCTAATACATTTAAAGTAGATATGTATAAAAACATTGAGGGTGTTTTTGCTGTTCTGTCAGCTAAAATAAAACTTCACTGCAGGCATTTGCTGCTCTTTTGATAAGTCTAATTGTTTCTTCCTTGGTCCATTGGATTAAAAGAATAGTCTACAATGTTAATTTACACACTTTCATTAGTTTTCCTTGTGCAATGACTCAGCATTCACCAAACTCTTTTGAATGACCTAACCCTTCTTTTCCAGCTGTAAGGTTATGCTTAAACAAAACAACCCCAGCCAGTGTAGGGTGCTGTCATCACATGACATAGATTTATGCAAACAAGCTATTGAAATCAACACAAGAATTCTGTTTGGAAACAAGAAAGATGGATTAACTTAAACAAACTGAAAGGATCACAATTTTCTGGATCTTTATTGTCTGTTTTGATTAAATCCAGATTCACCAGGGCTGCTGAGGAGATGTTCATGCAGTATATATGTACTGTACAGCTGTCTCCCTTATATTGTGCTATAAAGCTGAAGATAGATCGAACCAATCAGTATGAGGAATTTTTGTTGTCACATCTGTTCAAATAGAAATCAACTCTTTGAAGCTGTCTCATGATGAAAATATCACGTTATGCTTTAAAATTTTTGTTTAAAGATTTTGTAAAATATATGTTTATTGAAAGAAATGTTTTAAGTAAAAATGTATTTTGTTTTAAAATGAAGTAAAAAGTCATTGTACTATTGTCAGTCCCTCAAACTCCAACTGAAGCCCCAGATTATTATATATCATTTATTTTGTTTTATTAAATTATGAATTATTCAGGAAATACAGAGAACATAATAATGCTATAGCTATATATATACACACAGTGGAACCCGGTTATGTCGATGTCATAGGGGGTCGCCAAAAAGCATCGAGGTAACCGATGATCGAGATAAACGAAAATCAAAATGGCGGCAATATATTAACGTGCTTAAATTTCTTTATGTACATGATGTGCGTTAATAAATGAGAATGTGCATGCACGTGTTTTTGAACGTTTGAATGAGTTTAGCATCATCACCAGCTCCTATTTAAACTTCCACACTCTCACTGTCCGTTATTGCTGGTATATGTTGGTTCACGGCGGCCGTTGTTATCGCTCATGTGTATCCCGGTACGTGGGAAAACAAAAACAAAACAAAAGGCATATGTGCACTAACTAACAGCAGAGATTCACCAGTATACAATACAACACCTGAAGCAGCTGTAAGGCTTGATTTTTCCGCCACTTCCGCGAGTTCTTCTGCGGCTGCACCGAGATAACCGACGTTAAATGGCAAATTTTTCCCCCCTTGTGCTCGAGATATCAGGGTTCAGCGACATAAAAGAATCGACATAACCGATAAAAAATGCTTAGACAAAGCGAGAATTTGGCGGTTCCACTTCAAAAACGTCGACTTAATAGGGTTGTCGAGATAACCGAGGTCGAGATAAGCGGGTTCCACTGTATATATATAAATATGTCAGGCATTATGTGAAATAGGGTGGTCTTCTCTCTATTCTATTATTCTATTGTTCTTCAAGATAAATCAAACTATTATGCATATTCTCAACCGTATTGTTTCTCAAACATACAAGCCAATCAACTTCTTACTTATTGTATTGACAACCAGCATTGGCAACAATTACATTCAAAATCTTTTCAGTATGTCCCACTACTTTTCATCCAGTGATCACTTTGGTTTTAATGTTGGTATTGTCTGCTTGCACTCTTAGTTTTAAATCAGAGTTTGCCTGAGCCTTTGACAGGGGAACCACTCCTCAAACAATGGAGGCTTTACGGCTCATTGAGGCCCTGCTAGTCCAATGTAATTAAGGGAAGTTACTTGTCATCCCTCCAAAGACATAAACAGAGACCAAATTCAGCTGCATGCCAAGGAAATGCTTGAACATGATAGACAAAGGTATATACAGTACTGTGATCAACTGAGTGGGAAAATGAGCCAGGGAGTTATAAAGAGGTCAGAAATAAAATTTACATAATGTATTCTACCCAATTGTGAACACACCATTAAGTATAAAAATGGACAAATGTGAGTATCACTTCATTCCTTAGCAGAAAGGTACAATATACAGTTCTACAAGTATCAGAATCAAATGTCAGTTGTTAATTAATTAACAATAAGTTAATGTCTTTAGTTATTAACAACATTGCAATACATTTTCAACAAGAAAATAGAAGCGACTGTGATAGCTAGCTAGCAATGTTATAGGTTACCTGGGTGGTTTATATATCAACCAAAATTAGTTAGTAAACTGATGCTCTCTCCTTTAATAACTTCAATCATTTTTTTCCCTTGAAGTACAAAAACCTGAGAGACCTTTCCCACAATGACTAGATTTATTTTGTTCTTAAATGCTTCGAGGCACTCACCAGACTAGAGAGAGTGGCTGTGTATGAGAAAAATACCATGAAAACATATTTTCTGACCACAGCCTAATATAGTGACTTTGTAGAGGTACTGGTCATTCTCTTCAGAAGCAGGATGAGTAATTTTAGCCATCTTTCACCTCTCCTTATGCTTGCCAAAAATGTGGTTCCGAATATGGTGACCAGAATAGAAAAAGAAACAGTTGTACACATTTTCTAATCCACAAACCATTTGGTGCACAGACACTGTTGTCTTAAAACACTTTCAAGTTTTTTTTTTCTTAGAATCCAAAAAAATACTATGATGCGGAACATAAAGTCCATGCAGTTCAGTACCTTTTGGATCCAAAGATAACAAGCAGTGGAAAAAAGACTAATAACTTCTATTTGGATAGCTACAGATAAAAAAAAACAAACAAGAGAAATGGGTTACATATTTCAAGAGCTGCATTTGATGTGGCTACAGTGCAACCTGACAACATTTTGACTGGGAAAGGACAAAATAATAGAAAACAGATCCTCCTGATCTAATTCATCACTTTAATTGAATTCAACATCACCAGGATCACAATTAAAAGCCACAAGGCTTGGAAAGTCTGTGCTGCGTGCATGGTTATAACCCAGTCAGGTGAAAAGTGAGCTGTTCGGAATTACGTGAGTCAATAATCGCCTGTTGCTTATTTATCAGTTTAGGAGATTTTAGGCAGACCATTATTGACCATTGCTACTGTGAAAAACATTTTGTTGGTAGATAAAATTATGTCTGCTTTTGTTTTGTATGAGACTGTTTCTGTTGTATGAGTTCATATTTCATTAGCAAGGATGATTGATGAAAATAATCATCAATAAAGTAAATATATAAACATGCATACATTTTCATGCACACATATTTTACATTTGCCACTGAATATTAATGTAACAGTATACAGTGGTGTGAAAAAGTGTTGCCCCCTTCCTGATTTCTTATTTTTTTGCATGTTTTCTCACACTTTATTGTTTCAGATTATCAAACTAATTTAAATATTAGTGAAAGATAACTCAAGTGAACACAACATGCAGTTTTTAAATGAAGGGTTTTTTTATTGAGGAAAAACAAATTCCCAAACTACATGGCCCTGTGTGAAAAAGTGTTTGCAATCAATAACTCTCTTAAATAGGACCTGCCTGACAAAGTGAAGTAGAACAGATCCTCCAAAGCTAGACATCATGCCGAGATCCAAAGAAATTCAGAAACAAATGAGAAAGAAAGTAATTGAGATCTATCAGTCTGGAAAAGGTTGTAAAGCCATTTCTAAAGCTTTTGGACTCCGGTGAACCACAGTGAGAGCCATTATTCACAAATAGCAAAAACATGGAACAGTGTAAAACCTTCCCAGGAGTGGCCAGCCGACCAAAATTACCCCAAGAGCATAGCGACAACTCATCCAAGAGGTCACAAAAGACCCCACAACAACATCCAAAGAACTTCAGGCCTCACTTGCCTCAGTTAAGGTCAGTGTTCATGACTCCACCATAAAAAAGAGACTGGGCAAAAATGGTCTGCATGGCAGAGTTCCAAGAGGAAAACCACTGCTGAGCAAAAAGAACATAAAGGCTTGTCTCAGTTTTGCCAGAAAACATCTTGATGATCTCCAAGACTCCAAGGGAAAATACTCTGTTGACTGACGAGACAAAAGTTAAACTTTTTGGATGTCCTATTACGTCTGGCATAAAGGTAACACTGCATTTCAGAAAAATAACATCATACCAACAGTAAAATATGGTGGTGGTAGTGTGATGGTCTGGGGCTGTTTTATTGCTTCAGGACCTGGAAGACTTGCTGTGATAAATAGAACCATGAATTCTGTTGTTTACCAAAAAAATCCTGAAAGAGAATGTCTGGCCATCTGTTCGTGACCTCAAGCCGAAGCAAACTTGGGTTAAGCAGCAGGACAATGATCCAAAACACACCAGCAAGTCCACCTCTGAATGGCTGAAGAAAAACAAAATTAAAGCTTTGCAGTGGCCTAGTCAAAGTTCTTACCTGAATCCTATTAAGATGATGTGGCATGACCTTAAAAAGGCGGTTCATGCTTGAAAACTCTCCAATGTGGCTGAATTACAACAATTCTGCATAGATGAGTGAACCAAAATTCCTCCACAGTGCTGTAACAGACTCATTGCAAGTTATCGCAAACGCTTGATTGCAGTTGTTGCTGCTAAGGGTGGCCCAACCAGTTATTAGGTTTAGAGGGCAAACAGTTTTTCACACAGGGCCATGCAGTTTTGGATTTTGTTTTCCCTCAATATTAAAAAACTTCATTTAAAAACTGCATGTTTTGTTCATTTGTGTTATCTTTTAATGATATTTAAATTAGTTTGATGATCTGAAACATTAAAGTGTGACAAACATGCAAAAAAATAAGAAAAACACTTTTTCACACCACTTTATTAAGTTTCCTGTACCAACTCAAATAATATTCCTCCATTTGAAGGATATTTACAATGTCTTCGCAAGTATCATTAATCTTTGCTTTATCATCATAGTAAATGTGGAAAAAAATATAGTTAACAATATTATTTACAAATAAAGAAAATATCTAATGGTTGCATAAGTATTCACATATATTGCTGTGAAATCAGTTGCTCAAATATGAGCTCAAATATAAATATGCATCTTCCTTAGTCTAGTAGACAACATGTGCTGTCAAACTAAGCCCAAAACGAATCTCTAAAATTTAATCAGGCTTTTGTTATAAACACATCCTCCCCCAATCTTGTGAAAATCACACACAGCATCATTATATCTAATATTTTAGGAAATGGAAACAATCTGGCATATCTACAAATAGAAGTCCACCCATAAACAGTCAGTGGCCAAGTAAGGTGGGCATAAAATAAGATGACAAAGATAATTCTGAAGAAGAAGGAGAGCATTTTCAGTGCATAGAAGCAGGACATAGAACAAACTATTAAAAGCAAAAAGTCATTTTAGAGAATCATAAACAAATTTGAAAGAAGTTGGGCCAGAGTTTGTCGATATTTAACGATAAAAACAAGTGAAAACTTCTCATCACACTTAGAATGCCATTCTTGCTGTAAAGTGTAGCAACATGTTGAGCAGTAACCTATGCCTGTTTTTGGGGCTAACAGTTCAACAGGTGTATATATCAAAAGTTAATTATAGTGTACCATTTATGAGCTAAAGATTTGTTGGTGGACCAGTTAAAATGGAATTGCTGTGCACTCTAGTAAAAATAGAAAATGCCTGGAAAAAGTCTGCACCAGAACAAAAAAAGAAGTTCCCTTTCAGGAATTCAAGCTGTGTCTAAAATGCTTTGGGAACGCCTCGCGTTGTTCACGCTCTGAATCACGTGTAAAATCCGGCCAATAGGCAAGTCGTGACATCATTGGTGGGCGAAGTCATGTAAACCAGGAAGCTCTAAAACGGGTGAGAGAGGGTAGTGACATTAGCTTCTTTCTGTTCAGATAATCGGCTCTCGAGGGTGTCAACTGTTAGCATTTTTAGCCGTGTGGCTATGCGCTCCCTCTCTCGCTGAGGCAAAGCGCCGCCGAAGGTCGAGCAGAAGGCATGGTGACGGATGAGTCCTCTCCAGCCTCTCCTGCTGGGCAAAGCTCCCGTTCCCCGGGGAAAGCACTCGCTTCGGCGGTTCCTTCTTCCGGCGCGTGTAATGTGGAGCTCTGTATTTCTTTCTCCGAGGAGGGAGAATTTTTGGATGCTAGTGAGCCCACGGACTCCTCACAGCCTGTGCTGTTTGAGGAGCTCCTGGAGGTAGTGACGTGGGCCATCGCTAAGCTAGAGATAGCTTGGAAGCAGAAGCAACGCGTTCCCAACAAGCTGAATGAGCATTTCCTGAGTCCTGCAGCACAGCCTCTGCCCCTGGGCATACCTTTCTTTCCCGACCTACACACCGAGGTGTCTAGGTCCTGGGAGACTCCATATGCGGCCCGTACCTTTGTCCCGCATTTGCTATGCGCGAATATAGCAGGGTTCAAGGAGTGCGGCTATAGGGAGATGCCCAGGGTTGAAGAGAGACTAGCTGGCTATCTCTCCCCAGGTGATGCATCACTGAAGGCTCCGGTATCGCCTACAAAAACGAAGCTTGCCAATATCGGGTCCTCCTGTTCGGCCTAGCTCTCACCCTGCACCTTCACCAAGTGCATGAATGCGGCTCTAGCTCTGCTGCAGCTTCAGGGCATCCGGAGTCTAAATTATGGTTTACAGACCTGCTGTCCCTCCTTCGAGGGACCTCCTTTGGAATTCCTCACAGGAGGGATCTCCTCTCCAAGGCAGAGAGTTATGGAAGCTGTGGCACCTGAGTCATGCATATCGTTTGTGCTCAGACACACTAGGCAGAGACTGGTCAGTATGGCGTGATTGGACACTCGTTCCCAAAGCGTTTTTACTAGGTTATGTATGTAACCCTAGTTCGCATACTCCCTGCATACCCGCAGCGCTTACCTTCTCCTTTTCAGAAGCTAATGTCGCTACCATCGCTTACCCATTTTGTAGTTTCCTGGTTTTATGTGATGTCGCCCACCAATGACGTCACGGCTTGCCTGTTGGCTGGATTTTACACGTGATTCAGAGCATGAATAACGCGAGGCGTTCCCAAAGCATTTTCGACGCAGTTTTTGTTCCCTCAGGGAACTAGGGTTACATACCTGACCTAGTGATGTTATACAGTATGAGAAAATGACTACTATTGCATTTTGTCTCTGTATATGTTAGCAAAGTTGTTATTCAAGATAATGAACAACAATTCATCTTGTTTTTTTGACATTCAGCACTGGCCCAAATACATTTACAGTGTTCTTCTCAGTACGTCTGACTTTGTTTTCATCTACCCATCACTTTGGGTTCAATCTTGGTCTTGTCTGAGTGTTCTAGATTTAAATCAGAGTTTGCCTGAGCCTCTGACAGGGGAACCACTCCTCAAACAATGGAGGCTTTACGGCTCATTGAGGCCCTGCTAGTCCTACGTAATTAAGGGAAGATACTTGTGTTTCCTCCAAAAACATAAACAGACTACAAACTCAGCTTTTAACAGCATGCCAAGGAAATTCTTAAACACGATGGGGCCTAGCCAGACATCTACAGTTAGCACTCGCACAATGTCTACCCTATGAGAGTGACAGCTATTTAAATGAGGGCACACATCATAAGTTTAATACCACAATAATCAGTATTATGACATTCCCAAGTCATTAGTCTTGTGTCAGAGGTATGCAGAACTCTTCATTCTTCACACTTTGTCAATAAATCACACTTGTTAGGCAATTTTAAGCATTGTCAATATGATGACAAATTGCAAGTCTTGACTGAAGAATCCATGCTATTGTTGTTGGCTGTTAGGTAAGGAGATGCCACAGCATGTTTCTGTTAGATAGCCCAGGAGAGGAGGTGCTTTCAGCAATAATTATGCTGTTGGATAAAAGCCTGTCTGCTTTTCCTTGCAAATCCAGTAGAGGAGATGATCTCTGAATAACATAGTAGTTTAAAATAAGGCCGGAACACACACATCAGGCTATATTCCGGTCATCTTTTAAAAAGCGCAAACAGACAAGTACCCCAAAAGATAGAGCTATTCACTGTAATCCCAATCATATCAGAAAACTCAAGGTTTATCAACATTTTCTATCCATATTGATTTATTTTCTGTTTTAAAACGCAGTATCCTTTTGAAAAGGGTCTGCAAAGTTAAATGGATTTGGAGCTAGAGTCTTATCTTTTAAGACAGGATATTACTCTGTCACAGGTGCTGAAGCTTTGACAGACGTGTGCTTTGTGTGACTGATCGCCTTCTTTCCATCTATATTTTCCACATTAATTGGCGGGGGAGTTTTTTTTTTTTTTTTCCGTAAAGCAGAATTGGAGAATTAAGCAGGATTAAATACAAGTTCTTGTGGATAAATAAACAGATCTGTAGCTGGGGAGAGCATACAAGTTGAATAAGTGTAAACATGAGCTCATTTCAGATAATTATTAGATTTTTTTTTCTTCAAACTTTACTCAGACACTGAGAGGAAAATTTCTGCCTGTCATGTGGAGAAAAAATACACATCAGGAATATGAGTAATCCTGCTCTGATGATGGATCAGATTGGTTTGGAGTGGAAGGCAAATTTTGATTTATTAGCCTTGCAGCACCTAGAATTAAAATTTCTATTACCCAGAAAAGCTGCCTTGTCACACAGAACTGCTCAAAAAGACAGGCTCAGGATCCTGAGAGCAAGACGTCTATGACTGCTGTTTCTGGCTGAGCTTCTCGGGGTTAAGGGATTAGGAGAGACAGGATGACGGTGTGATTGACTGGACTGTGGCTTTCTGTAATACACAGGGAAAATGGACCATAAAAGTTATATAACTTTTAAAACTTACTATAAAACATGCATAGCTCTCCATCATCTCACATATGATGTCATCCACTGAGGTGGCAAACTTTCCTAGCTTCCTGCATGTTAATATGCCTTAGCAGCTGCCGTTTACTTGTTTACTTCCCTTGTAAAAAAATAAAAAATAAATAAAAAACAATAATAATAAATAAATACAAATTAATAAAGCAAACTCGACATAGGGACATTTAAAAGAAAAAAAATATTGCAAATCATAAAAAGACAAAACAGATGCTTGAATCAGGTTGTTCGTTGAGGTAATGCATGAGGATTGCCTGAATGGGTGCCAGAACATTTTAGTATTCAGGGATATTACATCATTGTATCCTTTTATGGAAACATAGGCACAAAAAACACATTTCGTTTCCTAACAGTACACCTGCACACGCACACGCATACAGACACACACACACACACACACACACACACACACACACATATTCTCATAGTAAAAATGCATTCTTTAAAAATATGAATTTACTTAAGTCTACCTCTTTCTCTGCTCTATATTTTATGCTTTCTTTTTTTGAAGCACCAGAGGCAGTTTGTGTGCCTGTGTTGAAGTGCCATGCTGTGCCATTGTAACCGTGCAGGCATCATGACGACCAGTGCTGCAGCTGCTTCCAATCCCCTGCTGTGTTCCCTGCCTGCTGAGCCATTGTGCCATTCCAGGGCACCACACAATGCCAACTCTACAGGCGCGGTCACAACACTGGGGTTTTTGATATCACCCTGGGCACACTGATCTCAAAAAAAAGCTTGCCAGAACAGGCTGGTCAAGACACGTGAATACTTGCAGACACCCCAACCCACCCCCACCTCTCAATTCACAGTCAGGGAAGTGTGTAATCAGATCACAGCTCAACCTGGCAGGGTCAGGGAGCATTAGATGGGCAAATCAAGCATGCCCCTTTGGCACTGGTTAAATCAACAGTTTCAACAGGTGGTGCTGGGTATGGTAATGCTAAAACCCTGCTGGGTTTTGTCTCCTTTTAGCCATGCACATACCTTTTAAGTAAAAAGAATGTTGCAGTATACTTTGAATTGAAAGGATTTTGGCATCTCTTCTTTTTACACTCACCTGTTATACTCATTACCTCCTTAGTTTCCTTTTAAAATGTCCCCCAGTTTGTAATTTACATTGCTATATGGGATTATATAATTGATTGTTAAAACAAACTCAGCTCCAGAGTCAACCAAAGTACAGTAATTGCATAGCTACTTAAATGGTTTTGCCAAAGTTGGTGCTAATGTAATGGACTTGAAGCACACAAATGAAAAACTTATATTTTTTAATATTTTTATGCATTTGAACCTAAGGCTATTTTGTCCAATTATTCAGCTATAATTTTCTGAACATTTTCTAAACCGTTCTCTAAAAAAAAACAGTTTGGCAGCAAACATCTGATATACAGTGAGGAAAATAAGTATTTGAACACCCTGCTATTTTGCAAGTTCTCCCACTTAGAAATCATGGAGGGGCCTGAAATTGTCATCGTATGTGCATGTCCACTGTGAGAGACATAATCTAAAAAAAAAATCCAGAAATCACAATAAATGATTTTTAAACTATTTATTTGTATGATACAGCTGCAAATAAGTATTTGAACACCTGTCGATTAGCTAGAATTCTGACCCTCAAAGACCTGTTAGTCTGCCTTTAAAATGTCCACCTCCACTACATTTATTATCCTAAATTAGATGCACCTGTTTGAGTTCGTTAGCTGCATAAAGACACCTGTCCACCCCATACAATCGGTAAGAATCCAACTACTAACATGGCCAAGACCAAAGAGCTGTCCAAAGACACTAGAGACAAAATTGTACACCTCCACAAGGCTGGAAAGGGCTACGGGAAAATTGCCAAGCAGCTTGGTGAAAAAAGGACCACTGTTGGAGCAATCATTCGATAATGGAAGAAGCTAAACATGACTGTCAATCTCCCTCGGACTGGGGCTCCATGCAAGATCTCACCGTGGGGTCTCAATGATCCTAAGGAAGGTGAGAAATCAGCCCAGAACTACACGGGAGGAGCTGGTCAATGACCTGAAAAGAGCTGGGACCACCGTTTCCAAGGTTACTGTTGGTAATACACTAAGACATCATGGTTTGAAATCATGCATGGCATGGAAGGTTCCCCTGCTTAAACCAGCACATGTCCAGGCATGTCTTAAGTTTGCCAATGACCATTTGGATGATCCAGAGGAGTCATGGGAGAAAGTCATGTGGTCAGATGAGACCAAAATAGAACTTTTGGGTCATAATTCCACTAAACGTGTTTGGAGGAAGAAGAATGATGAGTACCATCCCAAGAACACCATCCCTACTGTGAAGCATGGGGGTGGTAGCATCATGCTTTGGGGTGTTTTTCTGCACATGGGACAGGGCGACTGCACTGTATTAAGGAGAGGATGACCGGGGCCATGTATTGCGAGATTTTGGGGAACAACCTCCTTCCCTCAGTTAGAGCATTGAAGATGGGTCGAGGCTGGGTCTTCCAACATGACAATGACCCGAAGCACACAGCCAGGATAACCAAGGAGTGGCTCTGTAAGAAGCATATCAAGGTTCTGGTGTGGCCTAGCCAGTCTCCAGACCTAAACCCAATAGAGAATCTTTGGAGGGAGCTCAAACTCCGTGTTTCTCAGCGACAGGGCAGAAACCTGACTGATCTAGAGAAGATCTGTGTGGAGGACTGGGCCAAAATCCCTCCTGCATTGTGTGCAAACCTGGTGTAAAACTACAGGAAACGTTTGACCTCTGTAATTGCAAACAAAGGCTACTGTACCAAATATTAACATTGACTTTCTCAGGTGTTCAAATACTTATTTGCAGCTGTATTATACAAATAAATAGTTAAAAAAATACATTGTTATTTCTGGATTTTTTTTTTTTATTATGTCTCTCACAGTGGACATGCACCTACGATGACAATTTCAGACCCCTCCATGGTTTCTAAGTGGGAGAACTTGCAAAATAGCAGAGTGTTCAAATAATTATTTTTCTCACTGTATTTGTGTTTCTCCATGGTGATGTAAAAACAAATAGCAGAACATACAAGCTCTTTGCTGTAATAATATATGTTGCACTACTTTATATGTGATTGTAAGTGCATGGCAAGTTGATCTTTTTTTGAGATTTCAGTAGATTTTTCAGTGAAGTGTATGCTTTATTTGTGAGTGTAAAACGAGCACAGTGCTGAACATGGGCTGAAATTTGACGCTTCATTAGTGCATCAGTGACATGACAGGTGTGGATTGAAACACTTTTTTAAAAAGGATTTGAATGAGGTCTTGACGTGATGCGTTACATGACACTACATGCAACACTTGATGTGACACGCCTGGTGAGAATCAGCCTTAAACCTGTATTTTATGTAGGTATATATACAGAATCCTAATCTGTAAATAGCTTGAAGTGCTGTATGTATATTCTTTTTTATTTGTTGTATATTGGGAGTGTATCGTGGACTTTTAAGTAATTTAAATTGTTACTTACTGTAATACAGTAATAAAAAAAAAAGGGTAACACAGGTAAGAATAAAATACTTTTACAAGTAATTTCTTGCTACATAAAAACACTCAGTGTATGCTTCACATAAAAACACTCAGTGTATGCTTCACAAGTTTGCATTATTTGTTATCAGGTGAATATAAACATGACAATGAATGCAATATTTGGTAATCTCTGGAAGCCATGTTTGTAGGCTGCACTGTGTTGTGGATGATAACTGTATAAAAAAAAATTAGGTTGTCAAAGATCTCAATGAAGACTTGAAGTTTTTAACAGCACACCACTGACAAAATAGATAAACAAAAAAACCCTTTGCATTCATTTGAGTCTGGCAGAACGCAGGACAATTACTGCTCAAACAATTCATACCATGCTTTCCGCTAGTAATGTAAATGAAGATTTGCTTTAAATGCAAATTGACTACAAGAATTGAATATAACCCAAATATCTGGGGGATACAATTTTTTTGTCTAATGTCTTTCTGAATGGTAATCACAGTCATATTACTTTGCTTGTGACTGGTATTGATACAGGTATTATCACTCAAGTGGCAGGTGATATTATTTTTTAACCAGATGTAATATGACAATTCAAATAAATAATACTTTGATTGCTTACACCTTTGCTCAGAGAGTCATTTTATACACAATACATAACTATTATACATATTACATAACTGCCTGATATTTAAGCCATTAAGGAATGTGCCCATTCCAACATAAATCTTGAAGTGGAATCTGGATTGATGCAGCCTGTAATTTCTTACATGAACTTGTGGTGATACCATTATGAATTTCCTGGTTAAATAAGTGCACTTTTTGGACATGTATTACACATTTATTGAAGGGAATCCTGTGTCACTCAGATGAGGATAGTTTCCTTTTTAAGTTTCCTCTGATGGTTTCTTCTTCATGGAAAGTTAATTTCATAAGACAAAAATGGTTCAGTGTTTCATAACATGGTACAGTGGGGAAAATAATTATTTGATCCTCTGCTGATTATGTAAATTTACCTGTTACAAAGAATGGAACAATCTAGATTTTTATGGTATGTTTAGTTGAACAACAAGAGAAAGAATATCAAACAATCCAGAAAAAAAATCGAGTGAAATAAGTATTTACTCCCCTACCAACCAGCAAGAATTCTGACTCCCACACAACCAAATTAGTACTGTAAATTTAAAATTTGTAAAATAAATTAACATTTGGTCTTGCCCATGGTGGTGGAGATGTTTGAATGGAAGAGGTTGATTCCATTACTGGTATTTTATACACATAACGAGTTGATCAGAGGAGTTCTTTCCTAAAGGGAGAGGAACAATTTGGTCAGAATTCTTGCTAATTTGGTACGGGATCAAATAATTATTTCACTCGATTTAATACAAATAAATGTATAAACCTTTTTTATTTATTTTTTCTGTCTCTCTCTGTTAAAATAAACCTACCATAGAAATTCTAGACTGTTTATTTCTTTGTAAATGGGTAAACTTACAAAAATAGCAGGGGATCAAATAAATATTTCCCCCATTGTATACTGTGCCATTTTATACAAGATAATATTTTACTGGTTATTTGCTTGTTGTGCATTTCACACGTAGGATCGAATAGAATAAAATTTAGTTTAGGGAATAGATCAGGCAGCAAAGCACAAATAAATTTGTTGAGGCCCAAATTGGCAATTTTTTTTGCTGTTTTAAAGATGATTTCTCTTTATTTGCCTGTCTAAGAACAATGTCACACCTCATTAGTAAAAAAAAATCAATGTTCCCCTGATAGTCATACTGGTGTTCTTTAGTAGTGCTCGCCAATTCTATCTCTCTATAATGTGTTTTCATGACTCAGGATCTTAATGATCAAAGATAAAATGAAATGCTGAGATTTCATAAATGCTTGCTCAACTTCTTCAATAATTACAGTTAACAAGGAGGGGATCCAATTTCTCATTGACCAAAGGTTTTGTTTAGTATTATTTTATTTCAAACCTTGAGAAGTCCAATTGTAGAGAACACAGGCTACATTATCAATGGAAAGAAAAATGAATTTAAATCACCTGACCTGGGACACATTTACAAGCAAGTTAAAAGTTCTCCAAGCTATTACAGAGATGATAAGATCTTACTGCCTGCAACATTAAAAGAGTTATTTGTGTTGCTTAAATGCACCGAGTAAAGCTTTGGGATGCAAAATGTTGGAGAATTAATAATCCACTATTGAACAAAAAGAAAGTTTAATGTTTCATTAAATTTGGCAGAAGGACACACCAGTAATGAAATATTAAAAATCAACATAGCTAATGTCACTCCCTTTTCCTCTCTTTGTCTTGTTTTTCCAGCTCTAGTTCCTCCTTATAGTGCAGTACAGTAAGTTGATACTGGGTGAAAGTGCAGAGAGAGCTGCCTGTTACTTATATCTAGTGTCTTTAGATTTTCATCATTTGTGTTGCGATGAGGTCACTGAATAAACAGATGAAATAAGTCAGATCTTCTACAATTTATCTTTGTATATAGAGGCCAATCTGACACATTCTGGCATTGAGAAGCATCTGGAGAGCTGCAAACTAACATGTCAGCTATTAAATGGTGCTTAAGCTTTGGGTTTGTTTGCACACATGTCTTGTACTATAGTTTGCCATCTGACAGTGGACAAAGGGCCAGCTGCCCTATCAGATAATGTGATGTTTGGCGTTCAAAATCAGGAAATGTGCTGTATTTTTTACTAATGGGCCAAATTTAATTATGGATTAGGAAACTGGTTCTGCACCAGTGCAGTATCTTTAAACATCAGCAGTGATTTAAATTCAATTTCAATGTGATTTTACTGATAACTGACAAAAAACAGTGTGTTAGTAGAAAAGAAACAATTCAGAGATCATTTGTGAATATTAAAACTGACATTTATCCAGAGAGCCCCTGAGAGTGCAGAGCATTTTCAAGAAGGTGTGTGAAAACGGGAGAAAGTTGAATGAAATACAATGAAAGAAATACAATGTTGTCATACAATAATTTGCATTATATAGAATTAGTAAAATAATTGTTACTATAATAATGAATACTAAGTTGGTTTTTAATTGAATTGAGCAAACATTATTTATCTGAATGACTAGCATTAGTCAAAACCCCAACAAGGGTAGCTTACTTGAGCTACAAAATAAATTTTGACTTACAATTATTACATATTTTGTTTTGTCATTTCGTTAGAGGTAAACTTCAAGTATAGTCTAGGAAAATGTTGATTTGTGGTATGTAAGTAATACATTAGGAGCTCCATATCAGTAGTACTGAAAAAGGAATAATTTCAAAATCACAAAATAATATGTGTATGTAAAAATGATGGTCATGCTAAATGATGCTGCATAACATAAAAGCAGCATAACATTCCACACCACATCTTCAGACTCTATCATGTCAGTAACATGTGCTCAGTGTAAACTTGCCCATATATGTGAAAATAACAGATTGCCAAATTCTGGTGTTCTCTGGGAAACACAAATCAAGCTGCAATGTGATGGCTTTAAGCACAGGTCTCGCTAGAGGATGTCGGGGTCTCATGCCACCCTCATGAAGTCTTTCTAACAGTTTAGTCATCCTGGAGGAGCTGGACTACCTGTGCAACCTGATTAGTTTGAAGGTACTGCTTCATGTTGCAAGTATGTTGCCTGTTGTAATTTTCATTTCTTTTAATTGATTTAATTTTTATTCAGTTGATACAGTGTTCCCTTATTATTCCCTTATGATATACACTCGTATACACATGTACAACATATATCCTATTCGCAAGAGGAATAAAAAAAACTGGCTGATGTGATGCTAGTGCCTGATCCTGACAGTTACTGCCGTGACACTTTCTTATACTTTGAGCCTACACACACATTACTCACAGTCTGTTGCTGGGAATCGTCCCACATGAATCCCCAAAGGATTTGCACATGCTGAAAACAGTGTATACTTAAGCTTTGTAGTGCTTAATTAGTTAATCTTACCTGGATACTGTATAACTGCTGTTACATATAAAGACATTCCTGTGGACTCTTGTTGATGACATACTCATTTTGATAATGCTTTCACCACAATGCAGTTTTTGCCTTTTCTCGTTAAACTGTACACTGTAATGATTTATAATCAGGCTATCCTGTCAGTGACCAAGAACATCATAGATTTGCTTTGAAATCTGATTAGTACTTCTGTTCTTTGCATTACCTACAATAAATATATATTTTGATTCTGCTGGAGGATTTTAGGCCACTTCCGAAAGTCGTTTATTACAAATTACTTAGAGAAATGCTTGCATGAGCCAGTGTTTATGTCAGAAATATTTCTGTGGGTTCCATTTGAATTATGATCTTCTCTGTTAACACAGAGGTGGAGGTTAGGTAAACTGCATCTAGGAGTGGTTCAGTTGAACTAATTGGAAATGAATTCCACTGGCATAATGAATTACAGTTCGTAGCAATCATCCCACATCTAGATAATTACCCATAAATGGTTAGATGTGCAATTTCAGACTTATGAATGAGGTCACTTCTTGAATAATGTGGAATCCATGTATGACTCACAATGTTTAATAGCTATTGTTGGCACTTGTTGTTCAAGTGCTGGTGGGTGGTTATCTCACACCCATTGGATATAAACTCTACATTTTCACCTTTGCTGAAATGTCAAATTCCCAAAAACAAAAATGACAGCATGCAATTTATCATCTTAAGGGGTTCTCCTTAAAAAAAAAAAAGTCGTATTTACGTCATGCCCATCAGTGAAAGAAAATGAGTCTTTGTTCTGAGGCAAGAGGAAACCTCTAGACAGAGAGCCATGCAGATAGGCACCCACATCCAACCTGATATGTGGAGTATTTCAAAGCCCGTGGAAATGTCAAATACTGTAAGACAATATTTAAAAGAATGATAGGGGTGGAGGGGCACATGTACAATGTCAGTTTGTGTTTAAAAGAAATTAGACGGGGACTAGTGATCTGCGTATTCCAGGCTTACTGATAAAACTCCCTATGGATTTAGCTTTTACTATTTTCCTGTTCCACTCTGTAACTGAAGTAACTCTTAAAGAGAACAGTCTGAGATGAGAACTCTGATTTCTAATTTCTGGGCTTTTACAGTTACGCTGGAGACATTGGTGGTGGAACTACAGAGTTCGAAATGTGTGGCAAACTGTTATTTCATCACCTTGGAGGCATTTAAATGACCTTTTACATAAGAGTACATTAGTATCAGTTCATAAATCTCTTAGGTATACCTGAGGAGCTAGTAGGAGAAAAGTCAACAAACCCAGAGAGAGAGAGAGAGAGAGAGAGAGAGATAGAGAGACTAAGTGAGAGTGTGTGTTCTGGCTCCTTTCCAGTAACTTAGCCTGTGGCATCAATACATGAGCCTGTACACCAGCAGACACACCCTTTTTTGATGAATCACAATGTGGGTGATGTATACATAGACACACGCACACAAAAACATATGCACACATGGACACCAGGACAAAAGCAGTAATATAAAACCTATGTGTGACTTCGAATAAAAATAGGTGCACACCTTCAGAAAAACAATTTTCATGACTAGCTGTGAGGATACACATAACAGAGTAAATCACGTTGGTTTTTGGACACAAAGTGGGTCTGCTCATAGGCTTATGTCTTAATCCTAGATAAGTGTGAGGTGATATAAAAAAAGCTGAATCACTTTGCTGTTCTTTGCTGTCATCTGACAGAGAGATATAAATAAAAGAGAAACGCAAAGGAGGGAGAGAGACATCCATTTAAGACTGAACTAATGCAGGGCTGTTGCCTACAGTGCCCCAGGTTATGCTTCAGTAAAGGCAGCCCTCCTGAAACAAAGGAGCATGTTCAAAAGCTCCCTGTCAGTCCACATCTCTTCAAACACATAAGCAGGACTCCTGGCCCAAATGGAATAAAAGCTCTCAGGTTTCATCACCTGCATAGGTCTAGTTAGAACCATGCTCGGGGGGCCTCTGGCAAGCGGCCGGCCAGCAAAGTGAAGAGAGAAACATTACCTACTCACCTTAACCCTCTCCTGCCCGTATTACAGACACACACAGGAGAGAGGGAATCAAAACAATGCAAAGTTAGTATGAAGAAATGCGTGTGGGCAGGATAGTAGAGTGGGTGTGTTTGATGCACAGTGAAACTAAATGGGGGGTGTATGCTTTATTAGTTTAGAAAATATGACTTCATCCTTTCTGTCATTGCAAAAATTAATATATGCTTAATTTTTGGGGTTTCTCCAAGACCTTGAAGACCAGCTCCACCTGTGAAAATATTCACGAGTGTAATTCAGCGATAAATCACTTTACAAGTTGAGACTTCTGTATTTTTATTCTGTGTGAGGATCCACATTAACAAAAAGCCTCCACCCAAAGGTATAGTCTGATTCAGGGATTACCAAGGTCATTACAGCTCTGAGCCAGATGGGGTTACTGGAAATTCTAAAAATCTACATGGCCCTGAGGCTTTAACAAGCAGCATTCTATTTGATGCTCTTTTAGTATCCTGATGAAAAAGAAACTTAATTATATGAGCCAAAGCTTATTAAATCTTTTATTATATATAATTTATTATTTAAAATAATTTTCTATAAATTAAAAAAAATAATTAGTGAATTTTGAAATGCCTCAACTATTAAGGATGAAATCTGTTAAGAAATAATGGCTTTGCAAATTAAATTTTTACATCAATGTAAAGCACATAATTTTATGATTTCAAATTGTTTCTGTTGTTATTTTCAAAATGATTATTACACATTAGGAAATAGCATTTAGAATTATTCTGATAAGCATTTTTATACCACAATGATCTTGATTTGCATAGAATTCATAAATGTATGCAGATTTGTTGAATGATGTTTTATAAAAGCAGCTCAGCAGATCTGACATCAAGGCAATTCTCAAGTTTAATTTAATGTTTTAATATTATTGATTCTGCAGTAACAACACATTTATAAGGCGGCATCAACATTATCTAATACTAATAATAAACTATAATAAAAACTAACTCTTTGTAGGCTAATCTGATGAAACTCCAGTATCAGTGATTGGTAATTGTTTTCTGCCATAGGGGAGTCTTCAGAATGGTCAACTTTGCATTTAAATCCAATTGTATGATAAGCTGTCTCATAAATTCTTCACAGCATTAGACATAATTATAAAATAATATTGCCTTAATAAGATGAATGACTTGTATTTAAATATTTAGCTACATGATGGTATAAGTAACTCTGATTTTACAAAAGAGACTTCAAAACTACTACTACTAATAAAATATTAATCATTATTAGTTCATTAATGCTGCTCATGGTAAAACAGCAAGATTTAAAAGAAAATTGCAATAATTATTATTCATAGCTTACGAAGATCATTCACAACTTTAGTATTTTATAGTATTCACCATATCAGATTGAGAAATTGACTTATTAAGTGAAGCTTCTGGTACATTGACTACATAAGACATATAATAATAAAAACGTTACATGGTACAGATGTACACAAAAAATATGATTGAATTTTAATGAGAACAATTACATTTTGCAAACATAAAAGTTGTTGTCATGGCAAATTTGCCATCTTTAAATGGTATTTAAGTATAATTGAAGAGCTGCCATAACAGATATTATTTAATCAAGCTTTTGTTTTTATAGCAGCATTAAGTCATGCGGACTCGACAGAATCACATAGACCACCAACAGGCAGGTCTGTTGTCATTTTCAGGCACCTTTGATTGAAATGAATGTCAATTTGCATCAACTTGCACTATGTTGATTTGAACACACTCCCAAACCTTTCATCCAGGCCACCTAATCCTGCCATCTACCCCAAGTCTAGTAATACACATGGTGCACTTGTGGGGTGACTAAAATACAAATGTTTATCAAAAGAGGATAAAACATCTAAAGATATTTAGATTTAGAAATCCCAATTTTTTAAAAGTCCAACTGTAAAGTGCACACATGACTTTTAACCAAAGATTGCAAAAGTACACACATCCTTCTCTCAAATAGAAGTACAGATATTCATATTTTAAAAGACTCTGGTAAAAATACTGACAACACTTTTTCACTCAAGTTAAAGTAAAGAAGATTGGGCTTTGACATGTACTTAAGTAAAAAATAGTAATTACTTCTACCTGTTTTAGTGTCACATCATATTAATATATTAATACAACATAAGTTTACATTTTGTTGTACATCTAATGAATGTATCCTGGCTAAACATCCACCATATAGAACACAAGCCCCATACTTCTTGTTGCCTTCTGCCTGCTCATTGTTAGCTTCCTAAACTAGCCTACATTTGTGGTGCGTCAGAGCCAGGAAATTATACACCATTGGTATGTTGAAAAAGCCATGCAGTGACAAGAAATCGTTTGATGGGCTAAAAACGGTGAGCAATGAAAAGAAAAATATTGATCATGTCACCAAATAGATTAAAAGTCAAGTCAAGTCAAGTCAAGTTTATTTCTATAGCGCTTTTCACAACAGACATTGTCTCAAAGCAGCTTTACAGAAATCAACAGTCAAGGTAAATGATGTGTATTTATCCCTGATGAGCAGCTGTGGTGACTGTGGCAAGGAAAAACTCCCTTAGATGTAATGAGGAAGAAACCTTGAGAGGAACCAGACTCAAAAGGGAACCCATCCTCATTTGGGTGACATCAAGAGTTTGATCATAAATCTTTTTTTATTACACTGGAGCGTGAGAACTAACATGAGTACTGGAATATAAGATTATAAGTAATGTTCTTTCTACAGTCTTATACAGTCTTTATGGTTAGTAGCTCTTAGTTTTATGAGCTCAACATGAGCTCAAACTAAAGTAACGAGTCTGTTTTGAAAATGTAAGAGGTAGAAAGTCCAGATATTTGTGTAAAAATGTAATTAGTGAAAGTAAAAAGTTGTCAGAATTTTTTTTTTAAGTAAAGTATTGATACCAAAAAAATCTAAGTACACTAACAAAGTATTTGTACTTCATCACTTTCCATTTCTGCTTTTAACCTCCTTTTTAAATACAGCAAAATCCATGATAATTCAACTTCAGTCAAAATAAAACCGAGGATTTTCAGCAGCTGTGACGGTGAAAGAGTGGAGTAGTAAAACAGATTATCCATGTTGCCCATGACTCACACACCCAGAAGTGATTCTATATCTTTATAGCTAGACTTATTATGTTGAATAATGGCTTCCTTTTCCAGTAAATGTGATAAACATGAGGAGTTTCTCTATTAAAAACCTATCAGTAAGGGCCTGCAGTTTAGGTGAACACCAAAGGGGCTTGAGATAGCTGACATAATGTCAGGTTTGCCTTCATTGCCTATCAGAATCCAGAACATCAACGTCACTTGCAAAAGCTCAGCACATCAATTTTGTGAACAAATTGGTGGAAAGAGACACAAAAGTCACACCAAATTTGTGAGCTCCATCTATTGGCAAGGATGCTGGTCATGTGGAACATCCTGTCACTGCTCTCCTCTGGCCAATCTGGGAGTGTGTGCATGCATATATAAATGTGTGTGTGTGTGTGTGTGTGTGTGTGTGTGTGTGTGTGTGTGTGTGTGTGTGTGTGTGTGTGTTTCAGCCTCCACATTGCCTTGATTAGAGGCTCAGTATGAGACAATGGTCTTTGTCAGTGGGAGTGATCTGGCTGTGCTCACCCAGAGTTGGACAGCACAACCAAACGATCTAGCTGCCAAGCTTTTGGGCTCACCCCTGACCCAATAAGCTTTCAGAAATGTTTCATAAACTCTGTGTTTTTTTAGAAACTTCTTGTTATGTTTTACACATTTTCTTTTCACACGTATCAGACTTTCCACATCTGATTACAATTTTTATTCAGGTTTTCAAATGTGTTTTTTTCCAACAGATTTTTCAAATAATGACATTTCAGTAAACAACATGCAAAAATGCACCTTAACATATTTTTCATGAGTGTATATTACTCACATAACCATTTGTTACTGTCAGTTTCAATTTGATAGCCAGAAAGACAGTATTGTTGACAGTATTTTGCAGAAGCAATTGCCCATAACGACTTAGTTACCTTATAAAACAATTTAGCAGTTGAGGGATAAGGGCCTTGATCAAGGGCCGAGCAGTGGCAGTCTGGTGGTGGTGGTGGTTGGATTTAAACTCATGACCTTCTGACCGAAGTCAAACCACTACCCTTTCCTTGACTGAAAGCATACTGTCTCCATGAATGAGTCAATGATAATTAACAGATTTATTTCATGCTTATAAATTTTCATGCACACGTTTTGTTTGTGTGTCAGTGATGTCTGTTAACTCTGTAGCCCACTGCTGGATGAATTTCAGCTCAGACTGGTGCAGTGAAATGTAATCACTGTTCGTGGTTGAAGACCATTAATGTAATTCCCTTTTAAAAATTACAGGCCTTTCTTAGCGGGGTTGTCTAGAACACCATCCACCTACCTGTCAAGTCTCTACAGAAGAGCTGGTGATAATTAATAGACTTACTTCATGCTCATTTTTTTTTTTTTTTTTTTTTTTTTTGCTTTAGGCAATCTTGAAAGATGTTTGATTTTTTTGTGCAGAAATCTTAAATCGCTTTGGTTAGGGGCTTCCGAGCAATTTTATCTAGTTTTAAACTGTAATTCAATTCACAGGTTTCTATTTGTGCTCAAGATGAAGTTGATTATAAATGGATCAATAAATGGATTTAAGAAGAAAAAAAAATAAATACATTTATAAAGCATTTTGTAGTTTAACAAATTAAATAATTTAATTTATCATTGAGATATAGTTAAGATTTCTGAATTGAAGCTGTTTAATTTAACATTTATGGAACAAATCTTAGGTTATTTGTAAATGGTTCAGCAGATTTCTGATTCAAGATAAAGGATTTTTGTTCTTATATGTTTCTTGGAACCATGAAAGGAGCATTTTTTGGCTTCTTAACCTCAATGGGGAGAATAAAGGAGATGCTGATGAGATTAAATTTATTTATGCAAAATATATATATATTTTCTTATATTTACATACTATGTAACACTCAACAACATAAAATGTATCTGTAAACAGTTAAAATGTAGGATTTGATATTTAGTACTAAACGAAAAGTTTTCATAAAACACTTTGAATCACTGTTATAGAAAAAAATAATCAAGGTCACCATCATCAACTACAGCATTGCTTTTTTTTTTATAGTTCTCTATCTATTAGTCATATCATGTCACAGTTGCTGGCTTTATCTTTCTCTTTTTATTAGGCTATTTGTGGTAAGTGGGTTATGAAAGTGCTCCAGAAGATAAATTGCATTTGGATAGCAGTGCCCCTTGAAATGACTCCACACTAGGGAAATTCTCCACACTGGGAAAACAGATTTTTTTTTTTCGTAGACTCAAAGAGTAAGCCTTTTAGTGAAGAAAAAAAAATAAAAAAAAAAAAACAATGAGTTAAATATATATTTGTAGAACTCCTGTTTATTTTCAGGTTTAACTTGTCTGTCTGTCTGTCTGTCTACAGGAGTCTGAGACATGTTACAGAAATAATTAGACTCAGTAATTACACAGTGGTTCGTGACAGCGTTGTGTTTCTGGGTATAATGACACAGTAAACACTTAGACGAATGTCTTTGTTGTTTGACAATTTGCCATATCTCTGCTCCCCTGTTGCCTAAAGTGCTCCTCGGCATTGGGTAATGTGTCACGACGTGCACTCTTGGCTCCCTAACAACTCCCTAATTGCAGTTATTTTCCCAGCATCGGCTCAGTAGAGGTGTGGGAGATAATGTGTGTTGGGACTGCAGGGCACGCCAGGGTCAGCCACAAAGCACCATCACCGACTTTTTATCCATCAGAGAAATCTCTGTCTCACTCTTTCTCTCTCACTCTCTCTCTCTCATACACACACGCACTAAAATCTGTTCTCACACAGATCTGCACGCACTTGGGGAACACTCGGGTTTCTTTTGGCAAGTGTACGACGCTAGAGTTCGAAATGCGATCACGATTAAGGATGTGCGTGCAGATTAGTACTCTCTGACACACTCCAGCTTGAACTCTACTTGACGCCATGATGCAGGATTCCTGAAAAGTGTGCAAGATTACTCCCATAACCACATTTAATGGCTGACAACATTTTAGTATTCCTTTATGGATATCTGGTTGACTATGAACAAATTTCGTCTTCTCTAAATTATCAGTAATTTATGTGCGCATCATCTTATCTAAATATAGAGTGACATGAGGAAGTAAAGTAGAAACAATAACATGCACCATGCTCCTTTCTGTTTCAATTTGCTGAGCCAAACATGCACCAGAGGTTACAATGGAATAAAACAACAACAAAAAAGCATGTCGGTGTCCTGAATCAGGCAATGTAATGAAATGCACCATGAAATATGAGGAGATTTTCTCCGCATTAGCTGCTGTCTTCTTGACAGGATCACTTAAGTATAAGCATGAAAGAGTGTGACCTTGCTCTTTA
This sequence comes from Silurus meridionalis, assembly GCF_014805685.1. Taxonomy (NCBI): domain Eukaryota; kingdom Metazoa; phylum Chordata; class Actinopteri; order Siluriformes; family Siluridae; genus Silurus; species Silurus meridionalis. The sequence continues at coordinate 23,637,029 of NC_060886.1, forward strand.
CCATGGGTTGAGAAGCAAAAACTGTACATTTTACCGTAAAAGTGCTTTTGCATCTTTTATTAAAAGACAATGCGTTTATAGTATAAATACATTCATTTTTGTTTTTTGTTTGTTTTATTTCAATCTATTGTATTCATTACTTATATAGAATATTTGCTTATTGTTGTTATATAACATACAGTACATTTATACTATTTTATATGTATTATATTTCTTACAATCATTTATGATTTTTTTTATTTATGTGGTAAGTTTCTACCAACAGAAAGTAAGAGTGTCAGTATGAGATATAGATTGCACAATTTACGCATTGTGAGAAATAGTGACATAAAATAAAACACAACGAATGAGCAAAAATGAATGCAACCTAGCTGCTGCTACCCTACTCAAATCTTTTTTTCCCCTCCTTTTTTATTTTCTTTTCACTTTTCTTCTCACCTCTCATGCAATGAAGTGTGTAAATCTTTGCAAGCTTTAAGTGGATCCTGGGCCGTGTTCCCAGATGCACTCTTTCCTAACTGTTCTTCTGCTCCACAGGATTTAGGAATGCCTATGTGATCATTCATCAGAGGGACAAACTAATGGTGAGAACTTTCTGTCCTTATTTATGAAATTTCCCAATGAAACATGAAGCATGTTGATTAGAATGTATAAACACTTCTCTCCACACTTCACAACTTGGAAAATGATGGCTAAATATATGTCAGTTGGACACAGATTTTAACAATTTTGGGGCTTGAATTAAGATTTGTTTATTAAAATGCACTTGGTGGGGTCTTGGTCTGCAACGGATTGTATTTTTTAAATTAGCTAATTAACATTATTTATATATACTGTACACACAATATGCACACACACTGTATAGGCAAAGACACCTGGACACCTGACATTTGTATGTACTTTTTGAACATCCCATTATCCCATTCCATATTTGGTTCTCATTTGCTGTTTAAAAAAAAACATATATGGGAGGATGCTCCATAGATTTTGTAGTGTGGTTGTAGATATTACTGATCATTCAGCCAAACGGCCATTAGTAAAGTCAAGTACCGATGTAGGGTGAGGACTGGGGTGTAGTAAGCAATCATTCTACAGGTGTTCAATAACAATGAGGTCAGAGCTTTATAGCAGGCCACTCAATGGTCTTCCATTCCAACCCATATAAACCATATCTTCATGGATCTGACTTTGCACACAGGGGCATTGTTAATCTGGTGCAGATTTTGGTCTCCTAGTTCAAGTGAACAGAAAATTGAATTTCAATCTATCCAAAGACAGCCTATACAATTGGGTGCATTTAAGTTTGCATTTACGAGGGAGTCTGATTTACGAAGAATGAAGGAGATATAAAGCATAAAGTAATACAATTCAAGGGCAAGTGCTCAGTTTGTGGATAAAAATTATTCCACCATTTGAAACCAAAATATAAAGTAAGATTTTACTTAAGCATGTTTGAAAGTTTGCAAAAAGAGACAAAGAGAGAGAGCGAGAGCAAACGAGAGAGAGAGAGAGAGAGAGAGAGAGAGAGAGAGAGAGAGAGAGAGAGTGAGAGGTGTAAAGTAGTTAGTAAAATACTCTTATCATAACATATAATTTAGGGTATAAGTTTAGTATTTGTAATATTTAATAAGGCCTTGTTAACAAGTTTAAGTTTATAAGTCTGGATCTCTGTAAGGAAACGTCTCCTGAAGCTCCTGTTTCAACAGTTATGTCTATGCCAGTACCTTTTACGTGGCTATATATGCCACATCTAATCTGGTTCTTTCATGAGTTTAAATGAAACAAGGCCAGCAACCAGAAAAGTATAGTGTTTGTATGAAAGGTACAGTAATGTTTGACATCTGGGTTCTCTGAAATGTTTATATACTTTCAGACAGTGGTGTCAAAGCTATGCAGATAAAGCAAAAGATGTATGTATGTGTGTGTGCACAGATTGTGCTTCTTCAGACATTGATTAATGACTGCACTCTACCTGCATCCAATCCCAGCACTGGGGATTAGGCTTTATTTGTTTAGACAACATTTTCATAATATTTGAACTTGGCTGTGTACCCAGTGGCATAATGTGTATTCATCATCAACGTATGTGTGATCACTTTCACACGCTTCGTCATCCAATAGTTTAGTCACGCTGTCATTTGTATGCTTACAGCTTTTACGCTAAAAATGTGTTTTAAAGGCGGCAAGCAGATATTATTAGCTGACCTCTGTTTAAAGTTCAGCTTTAAAAGCAACCAATGCAGTTGAATTGAAATGTGAACAAACCGTTCTCCTCTGAATGCTACGTGTGTATGCTGAAGTAAATATTTTCAGCATGCATACATATGCTGAAAGTCCACTTGCACCTCAAGGATTAGATCTGCTGTCGTTTGCATTCTTCTAAGTGCACGTCTGAAAGCACATGCTAGCATGCATGTACCACATCCGATATTTCACACATGTTCACGTTGCAGAATGTAGTTCTATGGTTGACAGGTGCAAGTCAAGAAGAGTTCCTTCTTTACCATTATTAGAGCTCATCTCTCAAATGAATGTGCACTGGTGGTTGTGCTCTGGCTTTAATCAAGCATGGAAAAGTTTGTTGAGAGAAGTTTCTCATGTTACACACACACACACACACACACACTTATTTACTACACTGCATGAATGTTTGATTGATTGTGTACTTTTCTTATACAATTTACTAAACAAAGCAAAAAAAAAAAAAAATAACATATCCCATATGCAAGGCTTAGTTTTTCTGCACAAAATTTAATTTAGAAATGTAAAAAAACAAAACAAAGAAAAGTCAGAATGTATGTTTTGAGGACATAACATATTTCCCTATCTGTGACAATACTCTATGGAGCTTATGGCACAATTTTCTTACCCTCATTTATTTTAGTCTGTGTCCTAAATTGCATACAGTTGTACTAAATAGTATGTATAGTATGCCACATATGGTGGCTCTTTATGTTGGTTCACTGTGCCTAACCCAAGACTGCTCTTTTCATCAGTCAAGACAATATACACAACTATACAGTATGGTTATGTTTTTTTCACCACATTTTAATTGAAACAGTAAATCCCACCCAAATGCCCAGTAAAGTCAACTGAGATTTTATTGTCATTCCTATATATAGCTTGCATACAATGGAAGAAATGTCACTTCTTCAGGACCATGGTGCAACACAGAAGGCAAGACTGCACAAAGTGCAAATATGTAACAGTGTAAGATGAGTAAAGGACAAAAGAATACACTCAACAGAGCAACAAAAAAATAGAACAATGCACACACAAAACAATTCATATGCAGTACAATAGACAGCAAGACAATAAATACACAAGACAATGAATATACAAAACCATACAGTACATAGCAGGACAATAGATACAGGATAATAAAAACAGGACAAAAAAACACACAGGACAGTAATATACAGGACAATATACAACAGGATACAACTCATAAGACATGGATTGTAAACTGTTAACAATTTACTAGTGCAGTAGCAGTAAGTATATCTGTTGCACTATTATGCATAATGTTCCAAAAATAGAGCAGCTTTGTAAGGTGCAGGTGTGCCATGGTATTAAGTCACACTGGGTTAGGCATTTGACTAGCACAGGTGAGCATTGGAAGGCAGCAGCATGTTGAGTAACCTGACTGCCTCAGGGAAGAAACTTCTGCGAATCTGCTGGTGGTGGCACAGCTGCACCTGTACTGCATGCCAGATGGCACAAGAGTAAAAAAGTAGTAGTATCAGTAGTATCAACTAAAAGTACAGAATGTCTGTTTTTAGGCCTGTTTTTAAAAGCTGCAGGTAAGAAAATATTTGATGTGAACTCTTGTAACAGTACATGAGTATACTGTATGGATTGTAATAAATGAAGTACTTGGAACTTGAGTTAGCAATAATGTTCACTACATTCCTGTTTGGTGACCATTAATGTATAAACTGTAAATAACAATATTTCAACCCCCAAAGGGTTGTAAGCCACTTAAGGTATAATATAACTGTAATATAACAATATTTATATGTTGCAGCAGCAATGACTGAGAAAATGGAGATATATCAGCTTCCTTGATGCAGGTAAACCAAATATATAGCTGATGAAATTGCATCATCAGTTATAACGATCTGCAAATTGCGCAAGTCAAAATCTAGTGATAGTATCAGCAATGTACATCTTAAATCCAACCTGCCGAAACATGCACAAGTAGGTGATTATTTTCATTCTTTGTTTCTCTTCAGTGTTATACAGTTCTTACAATCTCACTTCAATGTACAGTAATGCTGCTACAGTCTATAATCAACACTCAATTAGCTTCTACTGTAGCTAGCAGCTAAAAACCATGCAAGCTACTGGAAGCTAAAGTTAACTTATGAGCTAAGAATACCTTTCTTTATGTATTATTTGATAACCAAGGCTTGGTTATGCTAAAGTTAGATCATTTTAACATAAAAAATTTAACATGAATAAAACAAACATCTACAACTTTTCTCATTGATTACGTTGAGCAAGGAATATATATAGAATGACACCATTTTTCTTGCTACCAGCAATTTAAAGCAGGTAAAAAAATGCTTACAAAAGCAATTGTGGTAAATATTTACAAGACTGCAATGTCTCAGACCCAACACTGCTTGACCTGGTCATTTTGTTTACAGTGTTTTTATATAGACTGGGGTTTACTTCAGGCTTTGTTTACCTCCTAAGGTGAGGTCAGTAACTTTATAAATGGGCTAGTTTTGGAGACCAGCATTTATTGATATAAAAGATTGTTAGCAGGTGATGAGACAAGTGTGGAATGGTGCACCTCATTGCGTGCTTCCTCTGCCCGGGTTTGCTAAACGCATTAGGTCTGTTCAGGTTTGCCAGCTTTGTGATTGACACACACAAGCATGCTTCTTTTCTACCTCGGGCGCTTGTGCTGTTGTGACTGGTTGGCTCTCGAATGTGGCTTGACATGCTCGGCTATGCAAAACATAAGACTTGATAATGTAGTAAGTCAGTCTCATGACTTGAAAGTTTCATGAATTTGTGCCAGCCAACTAGTAGGAAGAAGCAATGTCATAAAGAGGTATTAGCACATTTTCTACATGAAATCCAGCAGAAATGCACAACCTTATTAGGATTCGTATGAACTTTGTAACTGTAAAAAAAACACAAAAGAGATAATTGTATAATTACAATTATGCCTGGTGCCAGCAGGAGGCCTAGAGCTAATCTGTGACCTCTGCTGTGGGTAGGAGAGGGGCTCCAAGTCTATTCTGCACACAGCATGACAAAAGGATATACAGCCTTTACTGTCTTTACAATCAAATATATACAGTAAAATATAATGGAATTAATTTCCTTGTTTTTGTTTGCTTGTGTTACAACCCTTTATGTTCCTCTCTAAAGCAATTAACATTCTTGTTGACAGTGGGAAATGAGAGCTGCAACTTAAATCGAAACAAGATACTCGATTTGTTGTTTTGTGACAAATTGCTGCCAGGAAATTTGCAACAGGTAGAGTAACAGCTAATTAATAAACAATGCATGGTAAATGAGATTCTTTAAAGTACCTATAATGAAACAAAAAAGAAAAAGAATTAAGATATAAAAGTCAAAATAATTTCATTAATCAGATTGCAACATTGATGATGCTAGCAACATATATATATATATATATATATATATATATATATATATATATATATATATATATATATATATATATATATACAGTGTGTGTGTGTGTGTGTGTGTGTGTGTGTGTGTGTGTGTGTGTAGTTATCTTGCATAAAGCTGGAGAATATAAAAAGTTCTGGCTGGAAATCTATTTACAAAAGCTAGCATCATGCTATATTATACGCGTTCAAAAAATTGAGTAATTGGAAAACTGGAATAAAGTTTGCATATGAATAAATGGGTGTAGGATGGTAACTGGGACTGCTGTGATGCATCATTGTTGCCTGCAGTGTCCCTTTCATATTCCTCTAAAGCAATGATGTCATTCATGATGTGCCTAACACATTGGATCTGGTTCTTGTCTAGGTTCTAACAACCAAATAATACAAACAAGGCCAACAATCCTTCCAGGGATGCAAAAATTGGATAGACCTCAGATAAAAGTACTATAAAGCACTAGCCAGGGTTTTTTTTTTCTTGGTGTCGCTGAACAATGACTTCTTGCTCGTATTGGATTTGAACTCTCATCTTTCAAATCTGCCAGGATTATAGCAAGCCCTGCCTATTCCATTTGAAGATTGAAATTATGCTGCATTGTTGCTTTGTAGGTGTTAAGCACTAATGGCACCTTTACTTGTTGGCTTAAACTAAAAGTTCAATCAAGACTATGTTAATTGTTATGCCCCACCCCCACCCCCACACACACACACACTCACATTGATCACATGGATATCTGTAATGCACGCTTTACTTTGGTAAAGTCCACTCGAAATAAACTACAGTATGTGCAAAACTTAGAAGCTAGAATCCTGACTTGAGCAATGACTAGCGATCCTATTACTCAATTACGATTTTAGAATCCATACGTTGCGTTTCACTCAGGTTTCAGGTTGATTTTACAATTCTTATGCTGACATATAAAGCTCTGCATGGACTGTCTCCCCTGGATTTGCCTGTTATCCCGAAACTACGGGATAAGCTTGCCAATGTTTACTTCTGTTATTTTCTTATATTTAAAGGTGCACTAATCAAAATAATAAAAAAAAAGTTTAAAGTAAACAGAGAACTTTACACATGTACAAGTAAAAAGATTTTATACTTCCTGTATATTTTGAATGACAGTCCAATGTCCAATGATTGGTAAGTTTTCATTCACAAACTATACCTACCTTTTCCAGTTTGTCTGACTTGTCGTTGTGTTTTCGGATTTGTTCATTTGTTTATGGATTTGTTAATTTTTTTTTTATTTGTTCATTTGGTTTTGCATTTGTTATTTTGGTTTTGGAATTGTTAATGTTTTCAAATTTGTTAATTTGTTTTCGGATTTGTTGTTTTGTTTTTGCAATTGTTATTTTGTTTTCGGATTTGTTTTCGGAAACCTTTCATCCCAATATGTAATTTTCACTCCGCTCAATCAGTCAGTTTTTTTTGTTTGTTTTTTTTCCCTCAAACTTGTTTATGCACCATTCATGACAGGGCCTTCTCTTCTATGGAATTCACTTCATCAGACACATGCAAACGTTAAATGTTTTAACATCTTTAAACAAACTTATTTAGGTTGATTTATTTTATAAAAAAAAAAATTCTACTTATTTTTTATGAATTGATTGGGTTTTCTTGTGTCAAGCACCTTATGAAGCTAAGGCTTATTCTTGTTTCTTTTTAATTACCTAATTAAACTGTATAATCATGTAGGACATTTCTGAACAGGCAAAAATCAAAATTAAAAGGTAAATGGTTCCTTCTGCAGTTTGCTTTCTGGAATAAATTGTTATTTTTGGTGTTTCAATAGACATTCAAATGCAAATGATTAATTTTACTACTATTTAGCTATTTTTGGAAACAATATTACATAAGCAAGCATTCATCATTTCATACTTAGACAAGAATATATTTTTGTATGACATGGCTCACCACTAAAAGTTCCCCTAAATAAATAAATTAATTAACTTTTTAATGGATTTTAAAAACATTATTCATATTTTTCAATCCATTGTTTTATCAGTTGCACCAGAAATCCCACCCTGAAGCTTATGGCTGGAAAAGTGCACAGAAAATACAAAATTTGCATGTGGTCCTGTTGGGAGGAGACTAGTTATAGGTTGACAACTCACATAATCACTGAATTGAACTGTCTGTTTTATGAAAACTAACCAAGACAGGTGTTGTTGTTTTTTTATTAAGCACTGAAGTTATGCGATTTTAATGACTGAACTATTGCTTTATGTTATAGTTTATCAAGACTTTGAGAAATCATGTGTCAGTTTTTAGCTACTGTATGGCTGTAGTAATTTTAGTGGAGTGACAAATGTACTGAGACTGTATAACAGTTTAAGATCTAACTTACCTGATCTGATTCAAGCAGGTTGTTTTAGAAGCTGCTACCTGGATTATGTGAGATTAAATGTTATCTGGGACCTTTAAAATAGAAAAAGCTGAACTGTTTTTAATTTACTTGTAAAAGTCTACTTGGATGCAAAGTTCATGAAAACAGTACCGTGAAACTTAGTAGTTTAGAACAGGTGTTTCTCCAGAGATGTTAGGAATTCTCAATGGCTTTGGATTCAACTGGTATATAGCATATAGTACACTTGCATGTGTTATATTTTTATTGATCCACCTAAAGAAGGCTTAATTTTTGCTCAATGGCTCTTCAGCTTTATGGTATAAACAGCAAAAGATCCTACCTTTTTACTTAAGTTATCAGTTATTTAACTTTTTCTCAGTAATATTTACTCTTAATAAGGTAAGACTGCTGGGAATTTGTTTGAAAGTCTCTCAGTGTCTACTCTCTTTCCTTCTTTCTCCCACTCTCTCTCTCACACACACTCTTTCTCTCTCTCTTACACACACTCTTTCTCTCTCTCTCTCTTACACACTCTGTCTTAACAGACACACATATGCAAGCACACACTTGAACACACACCTACATGTGCATTTTCTCTCTCTCCGTCACACACATGCACACACACGTACATATACACTTTTTCACTCACACACACACACACACACACACACACACACACACACACACACTTTCCCCCAAGGCAATACTTCATTATGGTCCCACTGTCTGACTGATACCAGCTGTCATGTTTAAACCCTCCACGCACGCTATTGCATTATTAGAATTACAGGGAGGTTCTTAGTAGTGAAATAAGAGATTTTTTTTTTCCATTTTATTATTACTGTGCTGTCAGAACTTTTGCTCTGCTTGTTAAGCGATAGCCCCCTCCAGTAAGGTCAGAGATATCTCATTCTGTCTAGGGACTCATTAATGTCATACACTGCCCAGTCAATTGGTTTCATTCACATATACAAGGCAGCTGAATCAAAAGTAATTTGTTGAAATCATTAAATCAGCACAAGGGTGTTTAGAGACATTTTCAAATGTGAATCATACAATGTGTTTAAGCGAATAAAAACTGCATGGGTTTTATTGTAATCGTAGTCCTGTTCCTTTTATTCTCTTTGGGGAAAATAAGGCCAGATCCTGCCTTTACTACTTTTTTATCAGAGCTGCAGAATAGTTCAGAATCTTACTATTATTATTATTATTATTATTATTATTATTATTATTATTATTATTATTATTATCAGTAGTAGTAGTAGTAGTAGTAGTAGATTCTGGAAAATCTATACTGAGACATTATAAACCTAATAAACCTAATAAGACAAGTTAGCTCGGAATATAATTGCCTCTTGGAGACTTTAAACTGTATAAATTAAAGGAATTAAGTGCGATTACAAACCCCATGTCCATGTGCATCAAATGACTATTTCGCCATCACTTCTACACTAATGGATTCACTTTGACATTTCCACTAACCACAGAAACCCTGCAGTTCTAATGGAGCACTTTACATTTCCTAGAAATTGTAGCCTGCACTGTGTATTATAATGCACTCAAGTTTAATTAAAAAGGGTAATGACAAGTTGGGGTCATGCAGTAGTGTTGGCAAACACATGTATGTATGATCTTAATCAAAGTGACTAACTGACTAAACCACTGCACTGGTGTCACTTTAGGTTAATGTGTCAACCATTATTCAGCGATCATCTTACTGGAAAATGAAGGAGACTATTTGTCAAGGATTGTGACTTATAGCATAAGCAGCAAGGATGGATGAATGATAATTTCATTATTTAGCACACCAGGGAAGCTCTAGTCCAGTCCCACATTTTAGTTTTGCCCAAAAACTAGGTGGAAATATTTAAGATACTTCCTTTATTTGCAACACAAACTACACGTTACAGTGAAATGAACATATGCAATGACGTGAATTATTTTCTATGTATATACCAGCTAGGCAGGTCAGAGGGCAGGGTCAGCCATTACTGCTGACAGGCACCACTGGAGCATGGGTATCATGGTGCCTTTTCTTATGCTGTGCTACACAATAAGGGTAGTTACACACATTAATACAAATGTAAATGATGCTTATATATAAAAGGTTTTAGCTTTGCTTACTGTTGTATGTACATTAATAAATCTTTGTCTTGTTGATGTGTGTAGTGCAGCAGATGGTGGGATTTAGAATGAGCCATTTGCACTATAGTTGCAGCATTACGGTGCATCTCAACACAGCAAAGCTGATTTAGTTTAAACATAGCTACATGCCAGACAAAAACTGCTGTATTGTCGATGCTAAGACTACCAGTTGGCCCAGAGAGAAACTGATATAAAAAATACTGATATTTGCAAAAACAATTGCCTGCTAGCTGGTGGTTTTCCAGTCCTAAACCATGTAATAGAGACGAATAAGCATAGTGCAACCTAAACTAATCTGAAAAGAACCCACACACACTGCATCTGTTAAACTTCGCTAGAAAATTGGCTTATGCATATTAATGACAACTTGATCCTTTTTCCACCCACTCAAAATGCGTGCATGAAAGAGAGAAACTTGCTGCCAAAGACCTTCTCCATTCTGTAAGATTAGTGTGCTGGAAACACCACTAAAGAGAAGGGGGGAAAAATGTGCATCACCATTCACCCTTCACTGTCTCCACTTGCCAGCATACACACGGAGTTAACTGAACCAGCTGTTTTCCACAACTGCTGATATGCGCTCTGATGGAGCTGAAGGGAACCATAGCACTTTTTTTTTCGATGACCATTTTGAAGATGCTTATAAAAGATTATGGCTGGATGAGGTAGTTACACAAATAATGCTACCAGCAGGTGGGTGCTTATCCTGCACAACATGCAGGCTCTACTTTTAACTTTCACGATGAGTAAACATGCAGAAATCCAAGGCTCTCTGAAGCTTCAATGGATGCCGATAGTGAGATAGTGAGAGATATTGTACAGTGTGCGCTTTTGTGAAATGAACAGACAGCAAGAAAGAAGGAGATAGAGTGATAGAGATAGTGAGAGAAACAAGATCTTTCATTCTTTTGCCAAAGCAGATGTTTAGCAGACTATTAGCAGGTCTGAATGTGCGGGCAGGCTCCATAAGGAGGAAAGCAGTACAGCATGGTGGTATGGAGAGAAGAAATAACCCATATACCACAGGCATTTCTATTAATATCATCCAATAAGATGGCAAATGTAGGGCAACACAAGTGCATCATTGTCCCAGCTGAGATGGCTTCTGTTCTGGGAATGCACTGTTATGATTTCTTTGCTATTTTTTTTTTTTTTTGTTTTGTTTTTTTAAGCTCCATCACAAAGACTTCACACACTGGCTAACTGTGATGACAAGACTGATAACAGGTGTAATCTGATTAGTTTGCCATATTGAGAAATAGTCAAAGTCTTTTACCCTAATCTCGTACCGTTAAAACATAAACAACCCAGGGTAAAAACGATTCCAATCTCTGAAGTTAGACAAAATGCTTAAGTGTTCTAATAATTTGAGTTGATAAATATATTAATAATACTAATAAAAATGATTTGGAACAGTTTCTTAAAATATACAAATAAAGTGCAAATGTGAGACTAATGTGAGCAAGTGCATAGTCATCGATCCAGGTTTCTTTTTTCTTTAGCAAAATCGAGTGACGTAAATGCCCCAGTTCTTGTAGTCTTGGACTCACTCGAGTATTTAATGAACCTCACAGAGCCATTAGTCATGCTGCAAATGTATCCTACTTTCTACAGTTCTATCTTTAGTACAATACCTATTTTTAACCATCGGGGGATTTTCAGATTTGACGCACTTTTGGTGCTCGGGTTTCTAGGGATGCCATCTCAAAGGATTGCTTATACTGTATATGTTTATCTGGTCATCAGACTGTGAAATAGATTGCCTCAAATAAAGGACAGCGTGTGCTGGGTGTGGATAGAATAACATTAGATCCCAGTGCAGGATTAGGGAGTTTTCACGGCTAGGTTTGACCACCCACACACACTGAACATTTTTCTTTGACTATCTCATCTCCCTCTTGTCCCCGTCCATCCCCCCACCAAAAAAAAAAAAAAAAAAAGTAGTCAAATCATGAAGTGCGAAAGAAAACAATAAGAGCTCAGCTATGCATCTTCTCTTTGCTCTGGTACACTTTTGGAGGTGTTAACTGTCTCTCCAGAGGTGGACATGTCACATATGCTTCTAACCAAAACCACAATCTTGACCACTAATACATCTTTAATTACTACGTTTTTCAATGTGGTTTTCAAGACAGACATTTATTTTAAAGAGTAAGACTATATAAATGCACAAAAATACATATAGAGCACCAAATGTAAACATTTTAAAAGTTTAAATCTCAGTCAATGCATTTCAGGTTTTATGGCCATACTTTTTTAACACTAATCAATATAGCTTTAAAATTGTAGCTTTTATTTTTTTTATATTTACATTATTTGTGTCTGTGTTTGTAATAAGTTGATATTAAAAAAAAAAAATCATCCACAGAATTGCATATTTTTGTTGTTAAAGTTATTAAAAATCAATTTAGTTTTTTTAAATGTATTCCTTCTCTTCATTATCTGCAGCTCATAACCAATATCTCTGTAGTACAAGTATCTTTACAGGTAATGGCATGATTGAGCAGGGGCACAGAAGAGAGAGAGAGAGAGAGAGAGAGAGAGAGAGAGATCATTACTATGTATACTATATATAAAATATATAGTTATACATATATAGTTATACATATATAATCATTTTATACATACATACATATATATATATATATATATATATATATATATATATATATATATATATATATATATATATATATGTATGTATAAAATGATTATAGGTGGATTTTATATATAGTATACATATTATATATACTACTTGTTTTCGCTCTTTATATTTGTCTGTCTTTCTCTCATAAACACACGCTATCAGTCTGTTTCCATTTCTGTCGCCTGCCACAGTGAAAGCAAAACAAAAGTATGTGGCTCGCCATATGTTAAGTCTGGCCAAAGCATTTATTCAACCACAAGGAACCTGAGACACAGCGAAAGCATGTATTAAAAGTCAATAGACAGTGCATTTAATTGTACACGGAATGCAGCCATTTGTGTTTCATATATGTGGGTTGTAGACGAACACTAAAAGCAAACACACTTTTAGGTAGACATACAGTATGCACAGAAACCTCCTACTTCAAACTGGGTAGAGTTACAATATGTTTGATTTTATGTGTGTCTGATTTACTGGCATTAACTCAATATTTACTTTTAAGATAAGTCTATAAGCTTTAGAAAGCTTTTTTTTAAAAAGGAGTATTAGGTTGAAAATCAGCTCCAAATGGCTTTCATAATGCACATTTTTTTGTTTAAAGGGGCAATAATGATAAAACTGTGAAACAGCCAAGATTGGCATCTGGTGCTCTTGGGTTTGCCTTCGAAACTTGGATTCGTGATTGGGGTAACCATGCACCAGCGAGGCAGTGAGTGAGTTATTTGTGTGCGTGTGTGTGTGTGTGTGTGTGTTGATGCAGAGATTGAGAAAGTATGTATGGGTTCAAGGAAAAAGGAGAAAGAGTGTCTGGGTGTGTTTCGAGTGATAGTGTGTGCACGTCTCTTTAAGAGACAGCAAGGGAGTGTAAATATTATTCCTTGTGCCTGGAGGTGCTGCTGTGTGTGCATTGTTACACATGTCAGTCATGCAGTTCAGCACGTTTGCTGCCCAAGGGGTGCTTGCATGGAAAGGCAGAATCTGTTTGGCATGCTGCCTGCCTGCTCTCGTCATCGCTGCATGGGGCTGCGTGCTGCCCTACCTGTAGGAGCTATGTGCCCACAAAAACAATGCTGTCTTACATGCCAGAAACCAAAAACCACAGCTGACATGCAAGCTAGCTCAATTTATAGAAAGCCATAAGCTTTCGTCCAGTAACAGATTTATTTCGGGATTATTTCTCTCTGACCCAGTGTGAGGCTTACTTTACTCTTCAAGACAATGCATTAACACAATTATCTCCCAACATGGGGTCCACCAACCGCTGATGGTATCCAGGAAGAACTAAAACGCTTTCACAGGTTCTAAAAATGTATGCATTGGTAGAGACACCCACAATTATCACATTTTTTATTGAATTCTTACAAATGCCATCGTTGACTGATAGCCTGACCTGCATAGGTTTAATATAAATCTCAATCATTTAAAACCAAGAACACCCGTAAATACTATCTCCTTAATTCTACTGACACATTGAGAATAGTATAATTAATAGAATAATTGAGTAGAAACTTCAAAAAGAAAAAAAAAAAAGATGTCTATTCTTAAATATTTAAATATTTTGACTTTAATGCATTGTTTATTAAATACATTTGATTTCAAAATCTTGTCTTAATTGTAGGCTTTGTTTTAGAAGTCATATGATTTTATAACCAAGAAGGTGTTTGGATAAGGCAAAAACCCACAGATGAGTTTATTCAATGGGATGACATTATATTTGGCACTAATCAGGAAGGCCATTTCTTTTCTTAACTTTAAAAAAGAAACATTCTTTATAAGATTGAATATGGTAAGACAATGAATGTAAAACATATATTAATATAATATATAAATTCTTTTGAATGTGTAATTTAATACATTTATGCCTACCTAAATATGCTTTTTAATGTTTGTTTTTATAATAATCTTATACTAATGTACAACATTCTGATAATTGAATTTTTGGTCTTAAAAGAAAAACAAAACCTTTTTGACTAGCATTCAAACTTAAACTATACATTTATTGTTGTTAATGTTAAAAATGTGACTTAATATCACAATATTTGAAAGGAAAGAATAAACAAATTTAAGATTTTAATATTCTTTTTCTTATTATGTTAAGACATTACACATTAAGCAATCCTTATTTAATAAAATAGAAAAGAATATTGCAAATATTTCATGCAATTAAATTAACAGGCTTAAGTAAATGTTTTGTGATAGCAAATGTTTTTTTTTTTTTGTAGTAATATATAATTTTATTAATCTCCTGGACTTGCTTATTAGTGTCTGTTAAATTGTCACATTCTGGACAGAAGTGTTACTTGACATGCAGCTCTGGTCTTTATTGTCTTTTTATGTATTTCTGCTCACAAATCTGTCTTTAGCTGTTTTTTCCCTTTTATAGATTCTCATGGTGAATTATTAGGACATTTAAGTTGAAGCTCTGCCTATGTTTATTTAGTGTTCAAGAACACGATTCAGTAAATCTGCAGGATTGAAAAACGGCCTCAATAGGTCGATGAAAAAGTGCTGTCGTGAACATTTTTATGATTAATCTCTCCCAGGGTTTACCAGCCCCTCTCAATGCCATCAGATTTACAAGCATGAATTAGTTCAATATCTGTTGCTGACAAATTTGTGCATTTGCATTAAATAAAATATAAATAGGATGTATAACTAGGATGTATCAGAATAAAATATAATAGGATGTGCAGTTATGGGAAATGCTAAATGCATTGATGTCAACCTGAATTAGATTTTTTTTTTAGAAAAGTATATTTAGTATATTCCTTTATTAGTACCAACACAAATCACAAATCAAACATTTTTTATAATTTTTTTTATTAACATATACTGTAGTTGCATTTATTGTTGTGGTATGTGCACAAGACGAGATGTTCCCTTACCTCTATTTTTTTCCTTCCTCTTAAAGTTAATAAAACATGTAGCTTCTCACATTACAGAGAAACCAGAAAGTACACAATATTCCTTTAGAAAATACTTTCTTAAAGTGGAAATATACTCACATTTGCATAAACCTGATTTTCCAAATAACATTAAATATGCATCGGCTTACAGAAAGCAACGTGCTGGTATAAATTTTTCCTCACAAACAATATATATATATATATATATATATATATATATATATATATATATATATATATATATATATATATAATTTTTCATTAATTAGTTCATTGTGGCACATCCACCACAATTATATAGTGATTTGTCTTGAAACCAAAAGGATTATTGTAAAAAGAAATAATCAACATCATCTGACCAGTTAGACTGAAATTTGTTGTAGTCACTCCAAATAGCCTTAGGACATTCCACTGAAAAGACCAAAAAAGTCTGCACCTCTGATGCTCCTGCTAGTTTCCAAAGAGTACTACTCCCTCTGTTGACAAAGCTCAAATAACACTGTGGTCACGTGAGGATTGACTCGTGTCCCATAGCAGATTTTTAGGTCCCATATGCAGAACAAGCAAGTAATCAGACTCTAAATGACCTCGCTTCTGTCCATGTTTTTTCAGCTGGACAGCTGTAATGTAACTTAAACTCAATGCACCTGTGGAGAGAAATAAGTACCAGAACACCACAATATTGTTTAAAAGTAATAGTAAATCCAACGGGTATAGGTATGGCACAAATCTTCCAGTGTACGTCCTCTATAAAGTGATATGCATAATAATTACCTTCACTAAATAACACCAAATTCACCTAATGGGCCCAAATAAATCCTAAGAGCCCTAAGGGTTAATGGAATGCTCTAAATATGTGAAAAGAAACCGTATTGGGCATAATGAAAGAGTGTGAGGGAGAAAGGGAGGGAGGGGGAAGAGGGAGAAGAAAGATGGTATCAAGGATGAATTATGATATTAAGCAGCAGTGAAAGCTGCCTGTTCAGGTGTACAGTGCCTCCCATGGTGCTAACATTTACCTTTAGCTGACACATCATTTTGACACACACTCCTGGCGCTGGACTTTTTATTTTTAAAACCAATTTTCAAACCAAAGTTAGAGGATGAACTGTTCATATGAGGTAGAGGTAATATGTCACTTAGTATAAATTAATTCAATACTACTACAATTAATAATAATATGTCAATATAATATGTAAAATAATATGCCAATTAGAATTAATAATATTTAATATTGTAATAATTATTAATAATAATACTTATTATTATTTTTGTTGTTGTTAAGAAATTTCCTTGAGCTAAATAGTGAGGAAAAATGTATAAATAAACGAAACAAACGAACAAAAGAAAAGTTGTGGCTTTCTAAAGTATTGCTTGACATAAAATAGAATAAATATTCTAAAGAAATGTAGTGTAAATTATGCAAAGGAAACAACATACCATGTTTTTCCTCCAAACCTGCCAGACAAATTTGTCTGATCAGCAGACAAATTTTATATTCCTTTGACAGACTATAATAAATAGTGTGATCGCTTTTAGTGTGGAAAATTAGATGAGTTTTAAATTTTTTATTTTATTTTGTAATTATATTTTATTAAGTGCTGTAAAAAAAAAAATACCAGAAACAGGAAGTAGATTAACCTGATATTTACAAGCTTGGGAAGTAGGGACACTGAATGGGATGCAGTCCCTCTAGTAGAGTAGCACTGGGGGGGGGGATCTAATAAGGTTCTAATAAGGTTCAATAAGATTTGGGCATTTCAGTTTGCTAAAGTCTACATGTCCATTCTGTAGGACTGCACTGCACATTTGGCAACACTTGTTTTTCAAGATGATATTACCATTCTCAGAATCTGCACCTTTGTGTCAGAGGTCAGGTCAAGTTCAAACCCAGACCGTAACAGGTGCAGAGTTGATGGCCTGAAGTTAACTGTAATGAAACTGAGCAACTTGCAGTTTTACGTGGGATTAGATTACGCCAACTGTGTTACTGATGGAAAAGGATCATCGGTTTACATATAGGCCCCTGAAAGCAATTAAACTGCAAGGCCAATTTGTTTGTTTTTGCTGTACACTGAAGACATTTAAGTTTCAGTTCAAAGGATGAATATGAGACAAGAGATCAGAATATCTTGATATTTACGTTAGATATAGAACCTTTAAAGTCACCTTAAAGTCAAAGTAAATTAGAGTAAAGAATGCTTAATATTTGGATGCATATCCCTTGCATTCACTAACTGCATCAAGATGGCAATCCAATGACATCATCAAACTGTGACTTTCTTCTTTTGTAATGTTTATAATCTATACACAGTGACTTCTTTGAGTTGATGTTTGTTGTGTTGGAAGGTTTCTCTTTTTGCTATTTGTATTCAGCAAGTAAAATGCATGATCAGGTGAATGAAACTGTGGAGCTATAATTTCTATCCCCTGATGAAGTCTGATTGTTTTGCAGTCTGATGAAGATCATCAAGACTGGATGCATTTCTCTGTAAATTGCTTGACAGAATGCTTTTTAGATTCCAACACAATTTACATCTTCAGCAAAAATTGTGAGGTCTTTTTAGAAGCAACTTTGCAAACCCCAACCCATAAGACTACATCATGTACGTTTTCATGTTTTGGATCACAATCAGATTCTTGTTTTTTGTTACACTTTGGCTTATTAATTACATTGGTAAAGGCCAATATTGGTTCCAGAACATTTGTTCTTTATCTCTGTATTTCGTTGTTACTTCTAATCTGTCCTTCCAATTCATACAGCCGATTAGTGGTTTGCATTTTGTGGTATGGCCTTGAAATTTCTTCAGTTGAAATCTTTTTATCCACCCCTGCTCTGTGAAAGATGTTGGGGAAAAACACAAGTGTTGTTTTGGGGATTTTCTACACAGTTCTCACAATGTCAGTCATCAACTGCTGTTGTTTTTCTTGTTTGAAGTCTAACTGTTTATTCCAATTTGCTATTTTATTATGTGTGATGACCCGCTAATGGCCCTGATAGCTTCTCAGCTTCGATCATTCTCCTTTTCCCCCATAGACAGCTCTCTTTTCTTTGTGGTATCAGGTTCAGGAGACAAAACACCTGTCAATTATATGTTCTAATAATGTATATCTGATAATCTATATATTCATATAAATCTAATGGTTGTAAGTATACAGACAAACAGATCTATGCTTTACAGAGTGTTTAGAGTTTTATGGGTACTAATCTGAGCAGTCAATGCTCGATGGAATATAGTTGAATTAAACAAAAAAGCTGATTATGTGCAAAACTGGCACAAGCTTAAACATTACGTACATGTTTATTCAACCTATCATATATTCATGATCACATTTTTTCAAACCACCATTACCACACAAAAAGTAGGATTTTTCAAAGAATCCCTGCCCTGTTTTGCTGTTTAGGGTTTGTATATGTCCTTCCCATTATAGAAAATAAGAGGAGAAGCCACAGTTATATATATATATATATATATATATATATATATATATATATATATATATATATATATATATATATATATATGAAGAAAGAACACTCCATCTCTCTCAAGACAGTAATTTAAAAGTGTATCAATGGAAAACGGGTGATAAAATGGGAAGTATCAGTAATGCTGTCATGTATTTTATTTGTTGTACTTTGGGTCAGTTTTGCATATAAGAGAACATTAACTTATGTTTACTTGTGAATGTATGACATATTAAATGCATATCTTAGCTTAGTTTCCCTCCTGCCTATGCTTGGTGGCTTGAATCTTGAAACTTACAAAGACAGGGCTGGGAAATAATTATCCAGGCTACATTTGGGATAAAATTGGCTTAGAGAAGGAAAAAGCACTCTCAAATAAGATTCTTCATACTGACCTTATATGCTATGGTTATGCGACAAATTGGTAATAAATGTCTAAACAAACATTGAGTACATCTAGGAGAAAGAGCAGCACATTCCCATGTGTCCTTGGGTGTAATTGTGGGGTTCAGTTGCAAGCCATTTTGGCTCACTCCAACCAGCGTGTATAGCAAATCTCTAGGTTTGTGTATCCAAATGACACGCTTTAGTGCTCATATGCTTGAGGCTCTGGTTTTCAAATTGTGGGACCTTTGGGGCCGTTTTCAACGGAAGCATGAACTCAAGATCTGCTCCAGAAATCGGAATTGTGTATGGTTCAATTCCACTTTTAGAACTTGGAGCTTTATAACAAGAAGTCAATCAATGTCAGTTAGCTATATACATGGACTTTCCCCAAAGCTTCATAAGATCTCTGCACAAGACCAGAAGAGACAAAGCTGTTTTGGGATGTGTTTAGTTTAAAACACACACTGTTTCCACATTATTCATGAACAGAGAGTTCAAGGAGTGAAACTTTTATTTCCTGTTTTTTTTTTTTTTTTTTTAGGTTTTGTCTAGGATGATCTGTTAGGTGGCTTAATTTTTAAAACTTTTGAGATGTAAATAAAATGAGAACATTTTAAATAGATACAAATACAAATTAAGAACTTTTTTAAAAGGATTCTTATGGCATTTGCTTGAGACTTGATGTTTGCATTGTGCTGGAATCCCGAGGGGTTGAATGAATAAGTGTTTAAATGGTCAAATATACAGATTGAAGCACAAACGAGGAGTATGTTTTTTAACATTAACCTTAACATGTAGTGCTGCACATTGCATTCATTGCATTCTCAGTAAGAATTGCTGCTTTAAATTGCACTTCTAGATGCTTATATATTTTAGAAATATAACCAATATAACTAAATCCTTTGAATATATTGCAGCAATTGTTTAGTGTTTTTGTATGCACAATCAATGAGACTAGTGCAACTCGACTGATGTAGCTGAGTTTGAGGAATTGTCAGAGCTGAATTCATGCTGACAGTGCTGACTTTTCTACCTCTTTTTTTTTCCCCAGTGGTCTTGGAACATTAAGCTTGGCTTGATATTTAATGAAGGGTTTGAACAGAAGACAGACACAGATGTAAAACTTACAAAATATACTTTTGTATGACTCTATAAATAAGAGTGTCTCTTAAATGTTCTAAATGTAAATGGAGTGTAATGCAATATATCACTAGCTACTCCTAGTAGTTACAGTATAGAATGTAACTTTGAATATTGCAAAAATTTACCCCTCCATGTCACAGCCACTGACTCTGAAAGTGCATGTCTGCAGTCAGATCCTTTCATGTCTCCCATGCCACATTCTGAAGCTATACATTTAAGCATAATGAAAATTAGAGGTTCCATTCATGCAGAGCAGCAAAATTTAGAGCCATGATGCAGACTAAAGAGGATAGCTTAAAGAACCAGGCTCCTATTCTTGTCGTCAGTGGACAAAAACAAAGCTCCTTTAATTTCACAGACAGAAAAACATTAAAAAATATATAAAATATTTACATTTGAGAGTCAAAATGGTCCAAGCACTGATTTGAAGATTCCAAAATTGCACAAAGTGCCTTTTAACACAGACAGTAGCCCAAACTCAGGATCAATCTTGTTACCATGGAGAGGCAGCACCACCTGACAGAAAAGGTGTTAAAAAAATCAGCAAGTGCTTATCAGATTCTCTTCATGACCTCACAGGTTTCAAACATGTTATTCGGTTTCCTCCCAAAAACATGTGGACTCTAACTGGTTCCTTGCTGTAAAAGAATGTGCTTGGGTGTATGGTTCCCCATTGAGGTGTATCCCCACCTCATAACTAGCATTCCCAGGTTAGGCTAATCTTAATAAAAAATGAATGAATTAAGTTTCTGATGTTTTTGTCATCAGTGTCTAAAGATGATGAATGACCACATCCTTTCACCATTAGTGACTCACCTCCTGGTTCTGGATACCCTAGGGACTTGCACTTCCTAGAAACTTTCTTTAACCTTCTTTTTTTTCAGTAAATAATCTTACATTCATAGTTTGGCATAATTCTTTTTTGCTATGACCATATCCAAAGCTTGTGGTTTCTATTTCAATGCCCATACTACAG
Source organism: Silurus meridionalis (assembly GCF_014805685.1). Lineage (NCBI taxonomy): Eukaryota > Metazoa > Chordata > Actinopteri > Siluriformes > Siluridae > Silurus > Silurus meridionalis. The sequence continues at coordinate 23,658,707 of NC_060886.1, forward strand.
TATGTACACTGCAGTGTAGGCCCAGTTGTAGATGTAATTGTTAATTGTTACTTTCTGACTTAAACTCTGACTTTAATTTCTAATGCATATATGTGCAAGTTGGTTAAAATTCCAGAATGCATCAGAATAAATGTGAAAGCTAAGAAAAACAGTACTTGTACTTTCAAACTCCACCATCTTTTTCCTCAATAAGCTTTAGTGTGACACAATTCTCAGGTCTCTCATAGAGTTAAAATTGTGCAGGAAATTTTGACCTTTAAAATGCGGTCACTTTGCAAAAAAATAGTTTGAGAACCTTTTCATTAAGGATTAGTCCCAAAGGTCACCTTTTAAATTGCTTCAACATAAGATGTTTCCTTTATTAAATCTATCTTGTATTTTGGTGAACTAGTAGAAGAATACACAGTGGGAGTACTCGGGAGGGATGCTAGGTGATTTACTCTGTCGCGCAGATGGCCGCAGAGGGAGAAGCGTAAGAATGGAGTACATTGAGTCTAAAATGCTGAATAAGAAGTATCATGTTTGTGTTCGCTTAAAGGAAACCCCAACTGGTGAATACCTCCATTGTTCAAGGGCTTTATGACACCAGCCATTTAATTTCACCCTGAGCTGAGTACCAGGAGCAATGTGGGTGTGATGTGGGACGTGATTGGAAACAATCTCTTCTGTGGTGAACTCTGCACACTTGTTGGCATTCAGTTACCTCTGTCCCCCAGACTCTGCGCACACAGACACACCACCAGAGGTGCAACCTCCTTGTGCAACCTGAACGGCCAACTTTAATCTCTGCCCTCAGAAAGAGGAGAATGCCGGAGACCTGTATGCATGGTATAATCAGCTTGTTTGGCACCAGTGGGAAGTGTAACTCTATGCTTGATTACGTAGTGCTTATGGATCTCTGATGGTTTGTGCCCATCTGTGGAAGTCAGAACAAGAAAGAGAGTCTGTCCAGCTGTCTGTGATATAAGAGGAACTATTCACTGTCTCTGTTTTTCTCTTTCCCAGTTTCTTGGAGTTTGTGCACACCCATGACCTTACCCTGAACCCATTCGCCAGTATGGTGCTGCAGCTTGGCTATTAGAAACACCCCTCTGATACTTTCATTAGAAAGGCTTGTTTTCTATTTTGAAATGTGGTTCCAAAAGCAGGTTACGAATCTCTGGTGTTGTCATGGGATTGCAGTTAGCAGTTGCGGTTGCAGGAGGCTTGACTTCAAGACCGGCACTTTCACAGAAACTCTGAAATGGATTGGGGATCGAACGAATGTTGCAGAATAAAACTGTTGTAAAGACCACCTAGAACTTGTGCTATGAGACAATGAAATCTTTGATCATCCTCCGCAGGCAGCCACATGCTGCCTATTTGATCTGAAAGCCACCGAGTGGGAGGAGAACTGTGTTATTCCCCTCCTCTTACTGTAACAGGCACTTACAGGTGGGGTTCCCGCTATAGTCCATTCAACAGTGAGTAATGATCCAAAATGAAAAAAAATAATAATAAATCTGTGACTGATTTCTGTTTACACAATTACATACAAGCACCAGAATGGAGGGGCATGACATCACTGTCACTAATCAAGTATAAGACATTGTAATTGTATTTATTTCATGATTTATACTGATTTTAAACCTTTTGCAGTTCTGCACAGCAAAGCAATTTTTTTTTCCTCTATTTACATTTCATTACAGTTGTTTTGGTTATATTACACTTAATTAGCAACAGCGGGAGAACAGAAAAAGAGACAATTGCTGTAATCATAAGACTTTATGCTAATATTGTATGCTCATACCAAATAACTTTTATATGAAAACACACACACACACACACACACACACATATATATATATATATATATATATATATATATATATATATATATATATATATATATATATATATATATATTTTTTTTTTAGATATATAAAACCCAGCTATTAGGGTTGCAGAAGTCAGTGCACTCTTTGTGCCAGTCCCAAGGCCGGACAAATAGGAAGGGTTGCATTGGAAAGGCATCCAGAAAAAAACGTGCCAAATCAAATATGCGGATCACGAATCAGAAAATGTGTTGGCAGGGGACAGTGTAGCTAGACAGCTTTGGATGGTGTTATTTAGGATGGTTTTGGAGGTGAAGAAAAAGAGGAGTAGAGTCAGAACTAAAAGAAGAATAAGATGGTGGAACCTGAAGGGGGAAGACTGTAGTGTGAGGTTCAGGGAAGTGGTCAGACAGGGGCTCCGTGGTGGTGATGAGATGCTGGATGATTGGACAACTACTGCAGGAGTACTAAGGGAGACAGCTAGAAAGGTGCTTCGTGTGACATCTGGAAATAGAAAAGAAGACAGAGACATGGTGGTGGAATGAAGAAGTGCAGGAGAGCAAAAGGAGAAAAAGGTTGTCAAAACAGAATTGGGATCGACAGAGTGATGAAAAAAGTAGACAGGAGTACAAGGAGATGTGACAATAGGTAAAGAGGGATGTGGCAAAAGCCAAGGAAAAGGCATATGAGGAACAATATGTGAAGTTGGACACTAAGGTAAGAGAAAAGGAATTATACCGATTGGCCAGGCAGAGGGACCGAGCTGGGAAGGATGTGCTGCAAGTTAGAGCGATAAAGGATGCAGATGGAAATGTGTTGACTAGTGAGGAAAGTGTTTTTAGAAGATGGAGGGAGTATTTTGAGCAGCTGATGAACTAGGAAAATGAGAGAGAGAGAAAATGTTGGATGGTGTGGAGATGGTGAAGCAGGAAGTGGATAAGAAGAAGTAAGGAGAAAGTAAAAGCAGCGATTAAGAGGATGAATAGTGGAAAGTCGGTTGGACCAGATGACAGATGAGAAGCATGGAGATGTTTAGGAGAGATGGGAGTGGAATTTTTACCCAGGTTGTTCTTAACCAGATTTTAGAAGGTGAGAGGATGCCTGAGGAATGGAGAAGGAGTGTGCTGGTACCAATCTTTAAGAATAAGGGAGATGTGCAGACCTTCAGTAACTAAAGGGGAACAAAGTTGATCAGTCACACCATGATGTTATGGAAAGAATAGTGGTAGCCAGGCTGAGAAAAGAGGTGACCATCTGTGAACAACAGAATGGTTTAATGCCATTAAAGAGCACTACAGACACATTATTTGCTTTGAGAATGTTGATGGAGAAGTAAAGAAGGTCAGAAGGAGTTGCATTGTGTGTTTGTGGATTTAGAGAAAGCATACGACAGAGTGCCTAGAGAGGAGTTGTGGTATTATATAAGGAAGTCAGGTGTGTCAGAGAAGAATGTGAGGGTGGTGCAGGACATGTTTGAGGACAGTGTGACAGCAGTGAAGTATGCAGTAAGAACAACAGACTGGTTCAAGGTGGAGGTTGGACTGCATCAAGGATTGGCTCTAAGCCCTTTCCTGTTTGCAGTGGTTATGGACAGGTTGACGGACAGAGTCAGACACGGGTTTCCTTGGACTATGATGTTTGCAGATGATATTGTAATTTCCTTGGACTATGATGTTTGCGGATGATATTGTAATTTGTGGTGAGAGTAGGGTGCAGGTTGAGAAGAGCCTGGGGAGGTGGAGGTATGCACTGGAGAGAAGGGGAATGAAAATCAGTAGGAGTAAGGCAGACTACATGTGTGTGAATAAGATGGAGGGCAGTGAAGTGGTGCAGTTACAGAGAGAAGAGGTTGTGAAAGTGGAGGAGTTTAGGTACCTGGGGTCAACAGTGCCCAGTAATGGAGAGTGTGTTAGAGAAGTGAAGAAAAGAGTGCAGACAGGGTGGAGTGGGTGGAGAAGAGTGGCAGTAGTGATTTGTAATAGAAGGGTATCTGCAAGAGTGAAAAGGAAAGTTTTGAAAAAGAGAAAGTGGTGAGACCTGCTATGTTGTATGGTTTAGAGACAGTGGCATTGAGTAAAAGACAGGAGGTGAAGCTGAAGGTAGCAAAGCTGAAAATGTTGGACATTTTGGAGACAAGGTGAGGGAGGCACGATTGCGATCATTTGGACATGTGCAGAGGAGGGACATGGGGTATGTCGGTAGGAGAATGCTGAAGATGGAGCCACCAGAAAGGAGGAAAAAAGGAAGGCCAAGAAGGAGGTTTATGGATGTGGTGAGGGAGTATTATTGGGTCACCTGACCTTTCCTGCTATATGTAGCTCTTTTCAAAACTGTTACCACAAAGCTGGAGGCACTCAATTGTATAGGACGTCTTTAGATGTGCTATAATACAATTTCCCATTTACTTGAACATGGAAACCCAAACCTGTTCCAGCATGGCAATGCCCCTGTGCACAAAGTGAGCTCCTTGAGGATATGGTTTACATGCTTTGAAGAGAAAGTTCTTAAGTGGCCTGCTATAGAGCTCTGATGTCATCCCTACTGAACACCTTTGGGGTGAATTGAAATGATGACTGCACCCCAGTCAGTACCTGCTATCGTAATACTCTTGTGGCTGATGAACACAAATATCCATTAGCAAACTTCAAAATCTAGTGGAACATATTCCCAGAAGAGTGGAGTGAGTTATAAGAGCAAATTGGGACAATGTGGAATGCAATGCTCAAATATCACATACCATACTTATAACCAGGTGACCCAATACTTTTGGCAATATAGTGTCTCTCTCTCTCTCTCTCTCTCTCTCTCTCTCTCTCTCTCTCTCCCTCTCACTCTCTATAGATAGAGGTTTATATTCCAGGTTTCTTTCCCCATTTCGGTTTCTTATTAAGTCTATACAGATATCAATGTCCAATATTTCTTTTGAGCTAATTAGTAACAATGCCTATTGTTAGAAATAAAAAAAAAAAAGGTATTTAATTTTAATTACATTATTTCTAATTCCATCACTGCAGACAGTTCAGTGATGAGAGTAATGAAGGCATTAGTTAACGTGTTGTTTGACTTTTTCATGCTTTCTTAGAGGGGATGCAGTGATATGTGTGTGAGTGTGTGTACCAAGTCATTGTTTCCTTCCTGTTATTTGCTCCCACTCATTTTTTGTTTTATTACATTTCTGATGTAGGATGTTCACAAGCATGAGGTATTGTTATTAAGTCATTCTAAAGCTTTGGGACTCTAGTTTTTCATACGTAATCCTAGCCTTGTTTTGATAAGGCATATGAATCAGACAGCCACTAGACATTACAATATTTTTATTTTATTTTTTTTTCTCTGCTGGAGCCAAAATCCATTAGATATCATCTTTGGAAGAAACACCTGAATTTATTTGGGTCAAATATATGATTTGTTCTTGGCTTTACATCTCCTCTTTAATAAAAATCACATTGAACACCACAAAATTATATATACCTAGTGGTGTTTTTCTTTTCCAGTGGGTAACTGGGTATTGGCCAATTATATTCTTACAGATCCTTTAGAATCCTGTCTGCATAAAGAACCTGAGAACACCCACAATTCAATAGGGAGGTGTTACACGCAGCCAATGTGTTGTTTGCTTAGCTTAGGAGCATGCTTAGTTGGTTCTCGAGAGACTAAACTGTTGGCTATGCGCTCCCGGAGAGCTCCTGGAGGTAGTGATGCAGGCCGTCGCTAAGCTTGAGATAAATGGCTAGATGAGTAGCAGAAGCAACGCGTTCCCAGTAAGCTGGATGATCATTTCATGCATCCCACGGCACCGCCTTTGCCCCGGGGCCTACCACCCCGGGGACTACCACACCAAGGTGTCTAGGTCCTGGAGACCCCATATGCGACCTGTACCTTCCCCCACATCGCTATGCGCGACTATAGTAGGGTTCAGGGAGTGTGGCTATGGGGTGATGCCCAGGGTTGAAGAGACGCTAGCAATGGCTATCTCTCCCCAGGTGAGGCATCGCGAAACACTCCAGAAGGTCAGAGGCCAGCCTTCCCTTGAGTGATTTCCGGGCAGCTTGGGAAGAGCTGCCAGACGTATCTCGTTGGATCCTGCGTATGATGGAGAGGGACCACTCGATTCAATTTGTGTCCTCTTCTCCCCAGTTTAATGGGTTGTGTCCCACCCTGGTGGGACCCGAGCAGTCTCTGGTCCTGCAGCAAGTAGTACGCACCCTCTTGAGGCAAGGGGCAATCAAATTGTTTCCTCCCTCAGTCAGAGAGTTGGGCTAATAAGGCCAGTGTTTTGTTGTTCCAAAGAAGGACGGCAGATTGAGGCCGATCCTAGATCTATGCTCCCTTAACCGCTCACTCATGAAGCTCTGGTTCACAGCAGGGCGTGTCACAGATCATGTCCGAGGACTGGTTTGTCACGGTAGATCTAAGGAATGCTGAGGTTTGCTTTCATGGGCAAAGCTTACCAAAATCGGGTCATTCCCTTTGGCCTGGCACTCTCACCCCGCACCTTCACAAAGTGCACTCTTGCCCCGCTACAGCTTCGTCAAACTATATCGACGATTGTTTGGTATTAGTTTGATCAGAGCTTTAGACGGTCTGGCATCCAAAGCATGGAGGAGCTTTGGTTTAGACTGAACGCAGAAAGAGCGTGCATTCTCTATTGTGGAGAACCACCTTCTTGGGCATGGTATGGGACTCGACCGTGCTGCGGGCAGTATTGTCTCCCGCCCGGATTGCAGAGGAAACAAAACTGAGAAAACAGACGAAACCTACACAGTCACTTAGAGAATGTGTAAAACTCTGCACAGATATTAAACCAAGGATAAATCCAGAGATCTTTTCCAACTTTTACTTCGAGTTTAATTTTGCATGTTTATGTTTTGCAAAGCTGAATATATAAGGAACAACATTTTACATTCTTTTATAATTGCTTTATCTCTGTAAAGCTGGTTTGAGACAATGCCAAATGTTAAACAATTTATACATTAATAATTATTTGAATAGAATAGAATATATAATGGGAAATCTGCATCTGTACTGAGAAGCAGCCAGGTGCAGGGATAAACAGAGGTGGATGTCATAGGACATTGAATCACAATCCAGTAGGAGTTGTATGCAGAACAGAAAATAAACCAGTTTATTAGGCAATGAGAATAGAAGGAACAGTAAAGCCAATTACATGCTATCAATTGATACAGTTGGCACAGAACACTCACATTTGCTTACAGAGCTCCACTGAAGATGTCTTTTACAATTAAGAAATGTAGAAAACAACTTGTCTGTCATAATTAATGTTTGAGGTCTATACATTTATTAGGGTTATAACCCACAATGAAAGTATGGGCTGTAAAGTAAAATATTTTGATTTTATATGGTCTTGTGACCAAAAATACACTATATAATTACATTTGCATACTGATTCAGTTAATATATATATATATATATATATATATATATATATATATATATATATATATATATATATATTACATTTGTTCGAACCTTTTTGGGTACAGATGTGTATATTTGTGTGTGTGTGTGTGTGTGTGTGTGTGTGTGTGTGTGTGTGTGTGTGTGTGTTACATTAATTATTCTAAAGATATATTCTACTTAACTGTTCTGATTATTTCAGCATACATAACCAATGTCTACATTCCTTCCATCCTTCATTCATTCATTTGCTCGATATGCAAAATTGTCAGGATTTTCTCCTTTTAAGAATAACTCTTGAACTGGACATAAAATGCTAAAAAATCCATATCAAGATGCTTACAGTGTATAGCAACATTCCTGTATGAAAATGTCATCTTGTATCCAATTTTAATTAACATGCCAGGTGCAGGAGATGAGCAGGCAGTCTTCCACCACTGACTTTAGACTAGCATCAAGCTCTTACTCAATGTTAGATTTGCCCAATTTAACCAGTTAACCAAATTCTGATGGACGGAGGGCCTACTTTCCCCTAAATGTGAGAGATTATGTGTGTGTATGGCATCCTGTGATGGGCTGCAGTTCCATTCTGGGTGAATTCCGTCTTGGCACAATTTTCCATTAAAGGATACAGATACTGTAATAACTTTATAAAGAAATGACTACAATGAATTAACTATTGCTAATAGGAATAGAAACTTAAAATAATAATATAATAATAATAATAATAATAATAATAATAATAATAATAATAACTGGAGATAATTAGTTTGCTGTAAAATCTAAGGAATTATACACCAGGAAAATAATCCTATTAAAAGGAGAGCATTATGGTAGATAAACTACAAAATAGTACCACCAATAGGAGCAGACTTTTTTTTCTTGCACTCAGAAACCAAGTGGATGCAAACATTTGCACCGGAGTTCAATACTCAATGTATGCACTGAACAGGAATGATTAAACATTGGATCTCTTTCAGCTGTCATGAAATTACTTGGCAACAACAGCAGTGATAACAAAAGTGGAATGCCAGACACTGCATAGCTGACTTCTTGAACTATGCTCCATCATTCACCTCCTGTGCAAGTTATACAAAAGCAGATAACTACGTGCTTGCAATTGCAATGTTTCACCCTCAGGTCTGATCTTAATATCATTAATTAGGCATATATGAGGCCACTTGCAACATCTTTTCCACAGTGTCTGCCCAGTGAGCACAAACCCATGTACCTGAAGCATGCCAGTGCAGCTCAACATGCAGGTGCAATAACCTGAACATAGAGCTATTCCTGCATGCTCTCAGGGCAGGGAGTCAAGTATGCCACTAAATATCCAAGCACATGTCATCACAGAGAACAGTGAACAATGCGAGTGTTTTAGGATGCTCTCCAGAACATTCCACATACACAATTTGTCTTTGTACAGAGATCTGGCAAAGACTCCTGGTAAATGACACGAGAGACAAAACATCACCCAGTATGGGTGTCTGTTACATGTTCATAGCCATTCCTTACATGTCTGAGACAATATTTTAGAACCTTTGGAATCTTTTTTTTATATATATTCTGATCTGCTCATTTGTTAAAAAAGTACTTCTGCGTTACACAAAAGAGCACTATTTGAACAGGAATACAGCCCTTGATAAACACAGCAAAAAAGAAAAAAGAACAAAACATTCAAAACATCACCAGCGGGTTTACTTGAGTCTGAGCCAGAGAGTGCATGGATAAAGGATGTGTGGAATGGAGCAGTCTGCAGACTGGATAGGATATACAAAGGATTGTGACAGGAAGACATGGCCTTTCAAAGCGTCTCGCCTATGCTCCGCGTCAGCAAGATAAAGGAAGCAAAATCCGATTATTTCCTCCCTGGATCCTTGTCTTCCACAAACTGAGCAAGGGTGCCTGGGAACGATTTGCTGAACTATTATCCTCATACATTTAAGATTCCGATTGCAGCCTACGCTTCAAGCCTTGCTTCATCACTGGGAAAAAAAGAACACTTGTGTATGTCTGTGTCTCTCCTTTTTTCAGCCTTTACTAACCTTCTTCCTCCTGCTGTCTGTCTAATCTGTCTCTCTCTTTTTCCCACTCTACTGTTTGGATTTTGCCGGATCTGTTTGCTGTAGCAATCTCTTCATATTCTCATTACTGAATGCATCAATCACTTTTACCCCAGTATATTGAGTTCACTATATTTCACCAAAATACTGTTAATGCACTTTTAGTCAAGTTAAGCATCCAGGTTTTCTGGTTAAAATAGAATGGTTTTTTTATTATTATTTTTTTTTACATTGGTGTAATGCACAGACATGATAGGAGTGTTAATCTTACAATTCCACTGCTCCAAATTTCGTTATTTAAATCTGTAATGGGGCATGGCTTTAGTTCTTTTTGTAACATAGCCACAATGTCTTTAAAAACAGAAATATAACCCGTAGAATCCCATCACTGAAGGCATTGTGACCAGTTCCTCAGCCTCAGCAACATGACTCAAGTATAGTATTGCTCTTATCAAAGGATGCAGGAGACTGTTGTAGTCTTAACCAGATGCTTTGTAAATCTTTCTGGCATGTTTCCAAATAATAATAAAATAATAGTTAAACAAAGAATTATAATAAAACCTTTTCTATTCTATATCTGTAACTTTGGGAAGATTTCTAATCCGATCTTCTCTTTTCTCTCTACAGATCTGCAGCAGCCGTCTCTGGGCTTTCCTGTCCAAGCACACAGGCAGCCATCCAGACAAAACTCCTTGTTTTTCCACATGTAAGGCTTTAGTGAATTACATGCCGAAGACATGACAGTGGTAGTGTGTGTTCTCTGACTGCAAACTTTAAACATCAGTATAATGTCTATGTAAATATTGGAGATAAAAGCAGATGTGAACATGCTATGAAATATCAAACTTAAACTGGAGCTTGGGTAATGTAATATTTAAGAGGAAAAAAGACATGGCATACTGTTTTAGGAAAATCAACAACAGGGTGTGATAGAGTCTTAGGCAAAGTGAAGCTTAAACTATGAATGAGATTCTTTTTCAAAATCAGCAGCATGTTTCATTCTTGCAATCACAATAATTTGCAGTAACAATCTTATACTTTAGAGTTAACATTGTAAAATGTAGATATGTCCTGTTATCTCTGACCATCTAGCAGCTATGGTGAGGTGCAGTGACTAATAGGAGATAGTCCTCTTACTTTTGCCATAATCCTGACACCATGTTATTCCCTCACCTGCACTGCTTTTCACATATTTACGCTTTTCTTAAATAAATGACAAAAACATTCAGTTTTTATGTGGCAGAGAAATCCTCTATCCTAAAGACTTTCTATTTAAATGAAAACGAATAAAATGAAAACTATATATCTTCTTACAGTTCGTTTCATCTTATGAACAATTATAAATACCAATGGGTCGATTAATTACACATTTTTATTGGTTAAATAATTAGAATGGAGCTATGGCATAAATACATGCAGCTTAAAAACAAACTGTAGTTAATGTACAGGACTAAAAGGTAAGCCGTTGTCATTTGTAGTCCAGAGGTAACAGAATCTCTGCAGAAACTTTTTTGAGTTCATGTTTAAACACTTTTTTTTTCTATTACATTTACTTTTAGAATGCATTAAAGTCTCTAAAGTCTAATGTTTGAAATGCAAAGGCATCAAATAATGAAAAGGTTTCTGTACTTGTATTTGCCTTGACCCCTGTTTAAGACTTTATAAACTCGTCCGAGTCGGCTGAGGATTGGACTGCCAACACTTAGCGGTGAAAAAGCAAGTGGTGAAAAGGCAGATATGTACTTCATATTCCAATAAAACTGCAGACGTCTAAGGTATGTGTGGCTGGTTATACTCAAAACTCCTGTCTCTGCAAGCTCAGTAAGTAAAGCCACGTTTAATCATGTACATGAAATTCTGTTCATCAGTTTGTAAGTGACAAAATCAGAAAGCAGACTATGATTTGTAGGTCAAGAATAATATGTCCCAATATGTCTAATAAATTACTCCAATAAATAGGGTGTAATATATATATATATATATATATATATATATATATATATATATATATATATATATATATATATATATATATATACTTTTTTAGCTGTACTTATGTGCTAGGACAATGTATTTTTCAGTAAGATAGTACTCTGCCCAGCCTTCCATTTCATCCATTGACACCATCATTAGTGTAATATGTGGTTCTGGAAAAATACTATCAGAAAAGTAGTCATGAAATTTTATGACATTGCAGCAGAAGTTTTTTTTTTTTTCTCCAAAAAAAGGCAACAGAGAAAATGTTTTTCTTTTTGTTTCAACATTTGGAATAACGCTTTAACTTTCATAAAGACGATTAAAGCAGTCAAAAATGCATCAAAGCCCTCAGCTTTAGATTTTGGATTTTTATTTACAACAATGAAGCATGGATTTTACTTTGTTCCCGAGGAAGAGAATAGTCTTCCGGCCAAGTAGTATTTTATGTTATGTGCTTGTTTGTGGCAAAATGACGATTTGTGATACAAACGGCTAGCTTCAGCGCCATTTTACTGCCCTTAGTTTACTGCTTACAGGCTGTATAATGAATTGAAGCTTAGTGATGTCATAGCTCCTGAAATAGTTTATGAGCTACAAAAGGCTGCAGTTGATGATTTATGAGCCTTGCATTCAATTGCTATAATGCACCCCGAACACTCTTTATGAAATGCATTTCAGCTTCATTGGAATTGATTTATTTAGTGTTGCAGTCTTGCCATGGTTGCATATTTTACTAGCCATGATTCTGCTAGGCCAAAACTGCTATGACACATCCATCACCCCTCATTTGCTTTCCAGGAAAGCTTTTTGTCCATCCAAGATTTATTCAACTGTTTTGCACTGATATACTGTATTTATTTACTCAGGCCAAAATGGATTTGGAGATAATAAAGTAAAAATACATAATCAATACCCAATGAGTGTTACAAATTGCATATAACATTACAACATTTAGATTTTTATGGGGAAATGAGTTCAGGCATTGGGAGACTTTCATCACTATTGGAAAATGTCAGAGAAGAAAGAAGGGTCATTTTAATTTATTAGTGTACTTTGCCTCAAATTTTCAAACATCACCAGCAAGATGGAAATATTCTCTTCTTCTGACTAATATGTTCATTCCACAGAGCTGTCTTCATTCCCCCACTGATTTTAAAAATTACTATAAATGCCTTCCTCTTCCACAGAAAGCCCTATGTGTCACCAGATTTGACAGGAAGAACAGCACCACTGGATGTAATTGGCTCAGATCATTTTTGGCAATCAATTAATCACAGGATTTCATGTTTTCATGGTAATGTTCAAGACGTCATGTTTCTTAGGCTGATCTGGAATTTCCATTATTAAGGACCAGTTTCAATATGTACCTTTCCATGAAAGACTCATAGGATACAATTTCAATAAAGAAGTTGTCACGCAGAATGCATGCCTAGGTTTGGACACAAATAAACAGATCTATTTCCACAAGGAACCCAGACCTGAGGACATGGATGGGTAAGCATTACACATAATGAATAAGGCATATGAATGATATAAACACACACGTAAAATAGGAAAGCAGGATGCAAATGCAGGAAATATTTCTATGCTTGATCGCGCCAGGGGTAATTGAGAACACGTGGCAGTACTCAGGGGAGGCAGAGGGCAAGGGAGTGCACTGATGATGATGTGGCTTCAACACCAATTGAGATTGGTTATCTACAAAAGCAATTTTCAGGGAAATGTCCTCATTTGAAGTAGAATGCCAAGGTGCAACAAACTCGTTGGTTCCGCGCCGGAAGAAGGAGAGACAGACAAAATTTCACCAAGCAAAGCTTTCTTTATTCACTTTCATTTTCACCCTAGCGCTTTCCTATTTAGTACTCATGCTGGGGCTCACCCAAAATTTCCAGCTTGATGTCTGCCGGCACCCACTTGCGGATCAGCCAGCTCCCCACCGACGTCTGCCCATCTCACCCGTGTATCGGCACGCTTCCTCTTTCTAGCGCCTGCCCAAGTTTCCTTGTGGACCGGCCACACCTTTTCCTGGTAACCCGCATGTCTTCCCGCCCGCGCTCAGTCACCGTTCGGTGACCCTTCCGCTTGTCTCTCTGCTTGGAAGCTCTCTCCCTGAGGCTGGTGTCTTTCTCCTCTTTATTGGCACCACCGGACTGAAACAGAGCACACTGATCCATCTCATCAGCTGCTGGTGTTTCCTACCGCTCGTTCCGTCCCTCCACCGCTGACACATACCCCCAACACCTGACTCAGGCTAGGAAACCATCTGGCCTGAGCTGACTCCCACCCTGGCATAAGAGGCAGAAGGTGGTGAAAGTGCTCCAAAACTGCCTGTCCCTGGGTACACCACCATATGGACTTTCCTGGAGAGACGTGGCAGACAATGGAGCGCCCATTCAACCATCCAATCTTGCCAAACAGGACGAAGGTGCGGCCGCAGCAGCTGCAGCACTCCACATTGGCCTAGTCCTGCTCTCTCCGGGGCAAAGTTTTCCTGGCATCAAACCTCTCTTCCAGCACGGGGTTTCGGCACCACTGTAACAAACTCACTGGTTCCGTGCTGGAAGAAAGAGAGACAGGCAAACGTTTATCAAGCAGAGCTTTCTTTATTCACTCTTTCACCCTGGTGCTTTTTATCCAGTACTCACACTGGAGCTCACCCACAGTCTTGCGGATCAGCTTGAATTCCTCCGACATCCACCTATTTAACTCACGGATCGGCACCCCTCTTTTCCTGTTGCCCGTCTGAGTGCACTCAGTCACCGTTTCATCTATTTGCTTGGTGTCTTTCACTCCTAGAGGTTGACGTCTCTCTCTCCTCTTTATTGCCATTGCCGGACTAATACAGAGCCCACTGATTAGTCTCATCAGCTGCAGGTGTTCCTTTCTGTTCGGCTCCACCCTCTACTCGCTTACCGCTGCCACACAAGGTTTAAACTTATCGTTAAACATTATACATATGGAACCCTTTTGTAAAAGAGGTTAATAACAGTTAATCTAGAGTGCCCCTTGATGTAAATGTGATGCCCCTTAAATATTTGGTTGCCAAGCAATCATGCGTGCATAAACACTGGCTTCTAATGAAAATAAGTAAACTAATACCTACTCAGTAACCAGCTTCATGCTTAAAACATGATTAAATCACTGGTCACCTGGCTAATTACTGTAAATATTCTTGTGAATATATTGGGCACCCTGTGCCAAGCTATTTCCCAGCATAAGGAATGTTAGCATCTCCCAATGCTATGCTGCTAAAACTCTCCAGTTCCCTTCTCTCTTACTGGAATACCAGGCTATAACCTTACACAAGTGCTAAACAATGTTCTGTCAAAATCAGCAACCGTGAGAGGAGAGGGTGAGTAAAAACCCAAAATAAGCAGCACTTCAGCACATTTGCCTTCATTCTAACAAACAGAGCTAAAGATAGATTTTGCCATAACTAAAATATGGCAGCTGCAGCTTTTGTCACCGAGTATGTGGTTTCCCTAATCAGTGGTGTGTAGCTCCTGTGGAGGATCGCCAGGTCTAAGCTCACTGGAAAAGCACTCACTTTCCTGGCCTGTCTGCATTCTCCTGCCACAATGACCCGGTTTATAGTTTGGGGTCAGTACATTTGTGAGTTCATGAGATGTTATGCACATACATGTATAAGTGTCATCAGGATCGTTTCTAGCCTTTTTGGCACCCTAGGTAAGATTCCTATCATCAACGTCGTCGCTCATTTGCCCTATTAATTGAAAGCCAATTGCTGCTGATGACAATAGCTCAACATGAACAGCCTAACAATCCCTGAAGTTACTCTGCATGGATAAACTCCCGAACCATGAAGAAGTAATTTGAAGAGTTGGTCCACAGTGGCCTAGAGTTACCACTGTCATGGACAGCTTTACACTCAAGTCTTCATCAATAAACAATTGATAACCTCTGGATGGAACCTCTGATGGCTGGACATTTGATGCCACCTAGATGAGGATGGGCTCCCTTTTAAAACTGGTTCCTCTCAAGATTTCTTCCTCATACCATCTCAGGGAGTTTTTCTTGCCACATTCATCTTTGGCTTGTTTTTTTAATGATAAAACCTTTATTTTTATAAATAGAAAAGTACAAATCAAAGATGATTGTAAAGATTACAAATTAGTAATAATTTACAATATAAAACCCTTCTCTCTCCAGTACCTGGCTGTACATCAGTACTTTCCTTATGCTGTGTGCTCATTGTAGCAATGAGACAATAAAGAATGATATTGCCAACCTTATATTTGAAAAGTCAACTAAACACATCTTTCTATTTTAATTGTGCTTCAATTTAATTATTTTCCGAAAGCTATGGTTAGAGATGCATCACACTATATACACGCACGTAATTTAAAACTGAAAGCTGCATAAATTGTTGTGTGAATTTACAGTGTTACAGATTACCCACAAAATTGTCCATTAAACACCAGAAAAATGTACTGAAAGATGCAGATACTTCTGGTGTTTTGTGGCTTATCGTTATTTGAGTGTTGGAAAAAGATTATAAACAACAACCCAGAATACAATGATTAGTTCTGTATTTACAATTTTGCAGTGTGAATGGTAGCCAAGCACAAAATTTATGTGTAATAAAAAATGGGTTTGTAGTATATGGATTTACAGTACAAATAATTAAATAAATCTGTTAAAAACTTTGCCCCTGATATTTAGGTATATCGGATTTACTTTCTTCTTTTTGTCAACCATGGGTCCAGTTTTTGTTCGCGCTTTTGCTGTGTTATTATTCCACATTAAATTTGCCATGTGGCAACCGCACTACATTGTCCATGTGTAATCCATGTGATGTGTGCTCACCACAACTCTCCATCCACAGCACGTGCAAGCTTGCCACTGACTTAACCGCCATCAGTCCCCAGTGCTGACTGGTTGACAAACACTCAAATGCTCCTGCTCCTATAAATTAAGTCTTGAGACAGGCATGAAGTTAATGTCTGCCTTTTAAAGGCTAGGGTTCTGGAGAATTTAACTAGGTGTGGCATACATGAAAGCCTTTTTCTGTCACTCCTTTAAAGGGCCTCAGAGAAAAACAGTTGCTCCAGACAATACAAAATCAAACAGAGCATTTTACATTATATATATATATATATATATATATATATATATATATATATATATATATATATATATATATATATATAAACAAAGAAGGCTGGACAGAGTTATTCACTAACCAGACATTTTATTAGACTTCATATTAACAGTTGTTATGTAGACATGTAGGGATCAACAGGCCATGGAACTGAAAACTTAAAAATAGAGTTTGCTAAAGGTTAAATATTATATTATTGGTCAGCATGTTCTAGAACTTATCAGGTTTAAGAAATCAGCTAGTGTTTTCCCATGGCAAGATCCAGCTGTTGCGTTTTACTCTTTACTGTGGTCTCCAGGCAACACAGATTGCCACCATCTTCATCTGTTTGCTATTCAGCTGACTTAACAAAGCATGGCTGTGGGTGATTCTGCGGGCATAATAACATGATTACATTTGCACCATGCACCACTCAGTCTAAGCAATCGTGTTTCTGTGTCCGCAAGATCGATACGATAACAGCTTTACAAAACCAATTGCATGCATTCTGTTTAAGCAGTGGATACAAACAAGTCAAGCATGGGCACAACATTTTTCATGTCAGCATCTCTGCTTAGCTACAGTGGTGCTTGAAAGTTTGTGAACCCTTTAGAATTCTAATATATATTTTTATATAAATATGGCAGAAAACCAGAGGACTATTGGAAATAGTTTTGTCGAGGGATGAGGCCAAAATAGACCTTTTTTAATTTTAAGTGTTATATTTGGAATAAGGAAAACACTGCATTTCAGTATACGAATCTAATCTCAATTGTGAAATATGGGAGTGGTAGTTTTTATTTTATTTGAGCCTATTTTGCTGCATCTGGGCCAAGACATCTTTAATATAAAAAGGAATTCAGAATTATACCGGTGAATTCTAAAGCAAAATCTCAGGACATCTGTCCATGAACTGAATCTCAAAAGAAAATGGTCATGCAGCATGACAATGACCTCAAGTTGTTCCAACCAAAACCAAAAAATGGTTAAAGAGGAACAAAGTTAATGTTTTGGATTTGCCAAGTCATAGTCCTGACCTTAATCCAGTAGAAATGCTGTGGAAGGACCTGAAGCAAGCAGTTCATGTAAGAAAACCCACCAGCATCACAGAGTAGAATTTATTTTGTATTGAGAAATGGGCTAAAATTGCTCTAAGATGTGTGTATATATATTATATATGTTGTGTTGAATGTTTAATGATGGTGGTTATAGAAATGTGACATGACAGAATTTACAGGTCTATGTGTTTATGGTTTGCTTTATAAAAACCAAGAGTTACAAGGATTGAATACCTAATTGCAAAAGTTTTCTAGTCTTTTATGGGTTTTGAGACACCCAAATGTTCCTTTTGTTTATTTGCAACAAAAAGGTAAAAAGCAAAAACAGTTCTGCACAGTGAATTACATTTTTGGCTACAGAATATTAAAGAATAATAATTTATGTAAGACAGAGAACAGAAGAGAAGATATTACAAGTATGCCTCAAACCCACATTCAAGGAGGTGGAAGCTTAAGGGTTGGGGGTTGTTTAGAAGCAGGGAAGTTTGTAAACTTATTCAGGTCAAAGGACTACCGAACAAACATGACTACCATTTTATACTTCAACACTAAAGCATAAACTTTATTTAGAACGAAAAGATTCAGTTAGAGTGAAGTGGATCGCAGGTTAAATAGTGTATAATATACACAATATACAATATGTACAGGCAATTCAAAGTATTTTAGCTGAATGTTTTGAGAAATGTCGGATGCCAAGGTTGTGTAAAGCTGTTATTCATGCCGAGGGAGGATTTTTCAGTGAGGTTTAACACCTGTATATATACATGTATTATATATGGTAAATTACCTATTTTGTTGCATATACTGTAAACAATAGGAACATGAATTTTTCTCTCCAAAATTAAAATAGATGATAGATAGATAGATAGATAGATAGATAGATAGATAGATAGATAGATAGATAGATAGATAGATAGATAGATAGATAGATAGATAGATAGATAGATAGGTGTTTAAGAAAGAGTTAAAAAAAAAAGACATTGTGAAAAATAGCTTGTGAAAAAGTATGCACATTATGTTCCCTTCATGAGCTAAAGGAATATTAAGACAGTCAGTGTTTTGAAAAGTAACCAGTGCTATTTGAGATTCCAGCAGTCTGCCTCGGCATGAAAAGACTAATGGTCTGTTCTCTACAGCCGGCAGACTTTAGCCTTTATTATTGTACACTGATCTCTGCGTATGGCCCTTGCCATGCCAGAGAATGACTGAGATCAAACCCTGAGAAAACAGAAGAGAAATGGTAGCCAGTAAAGTGTGTGGGTGGCACGAATCATAAGGAAAGGAGAAAAATCTTCAGAACATTTCACTGTCACTCAAGTGATTAAAGCAGACGTCATTGCATCCGCATGTTTTTGTTCGAATCCTTGTGGAGTACAGCTCTCTTTCCAGCAACACCTTGTTATTAATAGATATAGGTGAAGAGTCAAAGTCGTTTCAATTGGAACATCTCAAAATTACATGACTACTTATGGACTTGTGAAAAAATGACAGACAATGACAAACAACAACAAAAAAGGTAAATAATTACTTATTTACATTGTAGTTACCTAAAAGAGGTGTTCATCAGATTCATATATGAGGGGGTATCAAAAAGTTTTGAGACTAATGATGTTAACTGGTGCTATTCTGGCCACATGCATTACCAGATGTGGGATTTTATTATGGACATCGAGTTAGCTGAAATTCTGCGTGAAACTGGGCTAAGCTGCCACAGAGACGTTTGACATACAGTACGGCTGCAATAAGTTGTTCGAGGTGTTTTAAACGGCACGTGAGCTTCAAGAGCAGAACAACATCACTGGAAGATGATGAGAGATCAGGAAGACCTTCAATGAGCTCAACCCCCGAAGATGTCAAAAATGACCTTACTTTCGCACTCACAGTACTCACCAGATTTGGCTCTTGCGCACTTTGCTCCCCTCCTGAAGATGACGATCCAGCTCAAAGGTCGCTATTTTGACACCATTGCAGAGATCCAGCGCAAATTACAGAAGGTTACACGCTTCAAAAAGAAGACTTCCAGGATACATTTCAGAAGTGGCAAGAACGCTGTATTGCTGTGCAAGGGGACTATTTTTAAGATGGTAGTGTATACACGTAGATAAAAAGTTTCTTATAAACATAGTAAGTCTCAAAACGTTTTGATACCACCTCGTACTACCTGTTTTGTACAAAATGTATAAATTGTAATGAAGGGTGATGCAACCAGAAGTATTAGTGTAACTTTAATGTTGTAGTTGAATTTTCAGTACACGCTTATCAACTACAAAAAAAAAAATTGATGTTTTTTGGTGGGATAGTCTTAAATTCATTGCAATTTTTGAAAGTCTCCCAAAAAGCTTACAAAAAATTCAGGCTGCAATTGTACAAATAATTTGGTGCCCACATTAATTTTTGTAAACTGAAAGTCAGTAGACAATGACAATTATATGAAAAAAAACGTCAATTATATGAAAAAATTAATATGTTTCTCTAAATGATGAGTTACAGTATTTAATTAGCCATCTTTAATTAGGTGTACATTGTTTGTTGATTGGTTTTTATTACTGCCACATTACCTTTAATCAGAGCTGTACTTGATTTCGAGGTTTATTTTAAGGTAGTTTATTTGAAAATTATACTTCACCACTGCTGCCGGGAACAATTTTCACACAAAAGTCTTATATACATACAGTTTATAAAAGAGAGCTAGTTCATAGTATGCATAGCAAAGAATTAAGTCTCTTTACAAGACATTGCCACAGAAATGTAGAAATGACTGAATTACTACAATTACAACAATAAAAAAAAAACTTGTAATGCTGTGTAATATGTAAATAACAAATTGCAATGATTTGGAATAGACAACCTATAGAAAACAAACCAAATGTTTTAACTGAGAAAATAAGAAAATTTTGATTGATGGCTACAACACATCTCAAAAAAGTTGGGAAAAATTGTACTACTTGGTAGCATTCCCTCTTCTTTTAACAACGGTCCAGATTTTGAAAAGAAATGTTATCTCATTTGTGTCTGATACAGGATTCTTCTTAACAGTCCTAGGTCTTTTTTGTCATATTTTTTTGTTTTATGATGCGCCAAATGTTTTTAATTTGTAAAATCCAAAAATTGGCAGACCAGTTCAGCACCTGAACAAGGCCAGGCAGTTATAGATGCAGAATGCAATTGTTGAAATATGCAAGACATTCCCTGAAAAAGATGTCTGGATAGAAGCATTTGTTGCTCTGAAATCTAAATATACCTTTCAGGATTAATGGTGCCTTTTGAGATGTGCCACCTGCCCACTCCATTGGCAATAATGCACCTCCATAACATCAGAGATGCAGGCTGACCATTGATAAAGCCCAGATGGTCCCTCTCCCCTTCAGTCCAGGGGATATACATCCATGGTTTTGCAAAATAATTTTGCATTCAATTTGTCTGGCCACAGAACAGTTGTGCAATTTGCCTCAGTCTATTTTAAATGAGCTGTGTCCCAGATTAGATGGAAGCATTTCTGGATCATCTTCACATAGGGCTTATCTTTTGCTTGATAGAGCTTTAACCTCCATTTGTGGATGACATTGTGAACTGTGTCACAAAATGGTTTCTGAAGATGTTTTTAGCCTATGCAGTGATTTCTATTACAGAATCATGCCTGTTTTAATGCACTGCTGCTTGAGGGTTTGAAAATCATGAGCATCTAGTATTGATTTTCACCCATGTCCCTTTTTTTGATGATACTTTGTACTGTAGATAATGACATATAAATTGGCTTTAGGATGAGGAACATTATTCTAAAATTTGTTATATTTTTGCAGAATTTAATTTTCCACCCATCCTTAATTCTGAGAGACTCTTTTTATACCCAATCATGTTACTGACCTTTTGCCAAATAACATAATTAGTACCAGAATGTTCTTTTAGTAGTTTCTTTTTAATAATGCATACATTTTAAGTAAAACTTTAGTTTTTGTTAACCCTGTTCCATCTACATTGAAGTTTTGCAGCCATCAAATTGAAAACTTATTTTTCCTTAAAACATGGAATTTTCTAAAAATTCCATGTTTAATGTGTCCTAATGGAAATAAAACCTTTGCACGTACCCTTTTTTACAGTGTTCCAACTTTTTTTGGAATTGGGGTTGCAGAAATGCAGAAAAGCACATGCATGCACTAATTTGGCTCACATGTATGTCAATCTTTTATATAGGATAACGCTAAAGGTTGTAATAGCTTCATTAGTTTCATTCATATCTGTGAAATATACAAGCTTTAAAGCCTTATTGGGTGTACTGTTAAACAAAAAATATCAGCAAAGGGGTGGTGTGACACGAGCCAATGCAGAGTTATTGTTACCACAATGTATTTTACTCCTCTTATACCAATTTGTCAAAGCTCTTTTTTTTTAAATTAAAGCTCAGCACCCATCAGCCCCTACACGCCAGCATGTTCACGTCACATGATCACAAACACCGGGAATTACATTTATTATGTTATTAAGTGATGTTTGCATAGTGCACTTTGTCTAGCATCTGTTTTGAGTCATTGTGTTGTAATATAAATGCCAGGTTCATGTATATTTCATACTTGTCTAGTTATATAGTCCTTGCCTTTTTTCCATGTTTCTTTGTTCACTTTTACCAATTCCTGGCAGGTTCCTTTTATTACTTACATTATAACAATAATTTGTCATTTTCTTTCTTTCTTTTGCCTTTTACTACAGTATATAATCCACTTTTATGCTATACTACAATGATGTTTATTACTGTGTACAATTTAGTATATTTACAGTTATAGGAAAGCAGAAAATGTCTAGGTCAGCACATACTGTGATCTAAGACAAAACTTTGGACATATACAAACCAGTGAGAAGTGAATTCATGGAAGCTCATTGCTATCAGGACCATGTGAGTGGTAATATACCAGTGCTAATTTGGGTGCTGTATCTTTTTAAGGCCCTGCTGGTGAGCTTGTGGGAGGAGGTTAAATGGCACTAGGGCCTCCAGATGGGAGCTAATTGGCCGCACCTGGGCTTGTAATTCTGTGCCTGTGGGCTCAAAGCCTGACTCAGCCAAACATACACGCCACGAGCTCTCCAATCTGTGGTGTGCAGTTTGGCCGGTCAGCGCAATTCTCAGAGTCAGCTTGGCACGGCCATCACTCAAGCAGATAACTGCTTTCTTTAGCCTTTTTATTGTCACCTTTTCCCAAAAAAATCAGGGAACTTTTTCATGTGTACCGTGTATTAAGTTGCACAGTAACTACATGTGAATAAAACCAGAACCAATATATACACATACAATGATTTTTGGTTTTTAATGCAGTGCTGCCTGAGGACTGGAAAATCACAGGCATTCAATATTGATTTCTGCCATAGAGATTTCTCCAAACTCTTTGAGTCTTCTGATATACTGCACTGGAAAAGATATTTGCAATTTTATGTTGAAAAACATTATTCTGAAAATTGTAGACACAGTTTTTAGCAGATTGGTAAACTTCTGGCCATCTTTATTTCTGAGAGGCTCTGCTTCTTTAAGATAAGAGTGACAAAATGTTCCTTTAGCCATTTTGTTAGGAACACTTACTTTTCCAAACTTTTCTTTTGTTTTGCCTCAGTTTTAAATATTATTTTTATATATTGAGTAGTGTTGATTTAAATTTTAAATTACATTTCCCCCTCTCCCCTTAAATATGTCTATTTTCTCATTTGAAACATTTGATTTGTTTACTATGTTTTATTGTGAATGAAATATGGGTTTAAAAGATTACACTTACAGATTTAGAAGAATTCTGTTTTTGAATCTTGAATCTTTAACTATAGCATTAAGGGATTACATTTTAAAAAGGAGCAACAAAAACTATTTACCTTTTTTCTGTAGGTATATATGTCTGTGTCTGTGTTTGTCTGTGTGTGTGTGTGTGTGTGTGTGTGTGTGTGTGTGTGTGTGTGTGTGAGAGAGAGAGAGAGAGAGAGAGAGAATGGAGTGCAGGTGTGATTATGCATGTTTCAGCAGTTTGTTAACCCTAAATATAGACTGACTAGCTAATTAATAATTGAACAGAAAAGAACTGAACCTGGGGTAAGGTGTTTCTATTCTTTATATTATATTTATATGTTTCTTTAACAGTCTTTAGTAGTTTCCAATTAGTAATCATTTACTTGAAGTATTGGTGTACAACCCCAAATTCCCCAACAATCTGTTAAAGAAAATAATAATAAATTTAAATAAAAACAGAATGCATGCAAAACTGAAACCTACATTTTACATTACACAGAAAATATTCATGTTTACACTAAGGAAAAAAAATAGGGCAATGAAAGCCTTGAAAAGTAAGTGTTACATACGTATATTTGAGCCAGAAATGCTGCCATTTTATCTGGGTCAAAGCTCATTTAAACCGAATAAGGCAAAGTGGAAAATTGGTTTATGGCCAGATGAATTAAAATGTGGAATTCTTTTTAGAAATTATGGATGTTGCATCATTTAGACTAAAGAGGAGAGGGACCATCTGGCTTATCATCTACACTCAGTTAAAAAGCCTGCATCTATGAGGTGTGGATTGTGGAAGAAGTAACTTCACATCTTGAAAGGCACCATCAATACTAAAATGTATATACAGGTTTCAGAGCATTAAATGCTTTAATCAGGATGACATCTTTTCCAGAGAAGACCTTGCATATATTTTAGCAACACAATGCTAAATAAAATAATGCATGTATTTAAACAGCACGGCTTTGAAGACCCAGGACTGTTGAGCAGGAAGTATCCTGAATCAGATACAAATGAAACAACATTCCTCTCACAAAACTACAATTGCTACATGAAAAACCCTAAAACTGTTCCCACATATACAGAATGACATTAAAAAAGAGGAGATGCTACACAGTGGTAAACATTGTTACAGCTATAAATTTAAATATGACCATCTTTTCCTTAGAATGGTACATTTACTCATTTTAAACACTGTATATGTTTTCGATGTGCTACTGTGAATAAAATATAGGTTTATGAGATTTGCAAACGATTGCATTCTGTTTTCAGCCTCATGCCTCAGATGTCTTACCTCTTTTATGAAACAAGACTAGACAAGCTTAGTTTAGCCATAACTGACTGCAAATGTGTTTTTTCTTTTTATTGTCCTCTTTCTGTTTTTATTTATATTATTTATTTGCTAAAAACAAGACCCCACCGTGTAGTAGATTGCTAGCCAACACTGGTGTCAAGTAGTGGAGCAAAGGTGGATATAAATTGCAGATATTGAACGTTATAAATATAAAAACAAAGAAAGGAAGACCATGAACTATGAATCATGAGGCATGAACCATAAACATAAGCATGATCTAAACATACATCAACCACCGTGAAAGAGGTGAGATAAGAGTGCTATGAAAGGAGAGATTATATACAAAATTGTAATAAATGGTGTAAAGGAATTGGTGAGATTGATTAGTGACATGTGACATTCATCTGATCTTGCAGTAGCAGATTTGTGGCTACTGCAGGATGTCAAGTGATTAAATAAAAAAATATATTATGAGTGTACAATCAATTCATTGGAATGATTATTGATTCAATTGAGTATAAATGATTGCTTTCAGACTGAAAAGGCTGAGTGACAGTGACACCATTACAATGAATCACAACTGCAACGGTATTTGTTTGCAAATTTGTATCCACAAAAAGAAATTATATTCATTTATTGGCTGTGATTAATCTATGCATTAAGATTTTACTCAGGAAATATTGTATATTGGTTGTCTAACCTGCCACTGTCTTCATATATATTACATATTCTACAAACATTATACAATATAAATTGCAAGACCTTGAAATGTGACCAGTTTTAAGTTTTCAGCAAATGATTTTGCAGAGGAAAAGAAAATATCCATTTTTAAAATGACTAATTTAAATAGGGGGAAAAAACAATTTAAGTGAGGCATTGTTTTTGGTGAATGACAAGCTGCATCTGCTCTGACAATTTCAACGGCTCATTGAAGAAGAATAGGTTACCATTGTGACTTCTAAATCATGGAGTCTCAAACCACCTTGCATCAAAAACAAAATTTAAAAATAACCTGTGTTAAAGTATTTCCTTGACAAAAAGTACATTGGTAAAGTGGTTGATTTGTTCTCTTGTAAATCTTTTGGCAATGAAAAAGGCCATCAAAATTAAGTATAAATTAACATAATTATAATATAATAAATTAAGTATGTACATATTGTAGTGGCAGTTAAGTTTAAGGATGTATGTTTGATGCTTTTTTATTTTTTATATGATCGATTATAATGCATAGCTTTTGTATTTGTATTTATTGCACCAACATGGGCACAGGAAAATATTCTACTTTAAACATAGGTTTCTATCAGCTTCTTTGGTTTCCTCCCACCTTCCATAAATGTGTCAGTAGGAAGATTGGTGATTCTAAATTGGCCCTAGGTGTGAAGGTGTGAGTGTGTAAATTTATGATAATTCAGAATATATTCCCACCACACACACAGTTTCCAGGACCACTGTGGTGCTGACTAGAATACATTTTTTACTGAAAATGAACAAGGATGGGATTTTTTTGCTTATTCCATCTATTTATTATTAAACTGTGTTATTTTTTCTTGTTTACAGAAGTGTTTGTAATTGTGCCACAAGAAGTCAACAGTTTCAACATCATAAAATCATACAAATGTTTTCCAAATGGCCTTTCAACGAGGAGAGCCTTTTTGAGTGGATCAGTCAGGGGGAACAGGGCAATCCCACACAAAACAATCCCTGTTATGATCCCTTCAGAATAAACCACAACCATAGTTTAATAGAAAATAAATGTTATTGAACACTATGTCTAAGTTGTTCAGTCGCATTGTATAATCTTTTTGTTTGTTTGTGGTTGTGAAAAACTTTCTGCTGGGGTTCTCATGAACAGCTGAACCACATCATCAGTCATCCAAAACACAGAGGATTTGAAAGGCCAGAGTTTTCTGCAATTCACAGGAGGTGTGCCCACATGGTTATAATGACAATTAAACTGTTGAGTGGTATACACCATGAATTATGACTTCACTACTTTGCTATTTCAAGATGAAGCCATTAGAAGTGTTTTAAAATGTGAAATCTTTGAGCCAACACATTGGATATTTTGGTATACTGCAATTTCCCCCATTACATTCGTTGTAGCATTTTAGTATTCTCTTTATGTATTTCTTTATTTCCTATAGAAAATCCTCTCATGTAATTTTCACACACATTCAGGCACTCTGATTGGAGCCTTTTACTTTCTTACACTTAATCAATATCATCATCTCAGCAACATCATAATCTTAGCTATGTCTTAATTAAAAATCAGACTTTTCTACAGCTTGCTCTGCACAGAGAAAGAATAGTGATTGTTTCCTTTTTAGTTTTGTTAAATGTCTGCCTATGAGGTAGAGCCTTGATTGAGTGATGGTGTACAAGTATGGTGCCCCAGTCCATACAGAGTTTTAGCTACAAATTCTTTCCTGAGGAAACTGTGATGCATGCGCATACAGTATGTCCTCGTCACTGTAGAGACTCATTACTTAGCAAAAGTTAGAAGAATATAGCTGTAAACCATGACACTTAATATGATCATAGCTGGTTGGTTCTTTGGCTTAGTTCTAGGCTGCTGAACTCAGGAGGAAGACAGCTAAATTCCTAGCCCCACTGCTGTTCACTTGAGCAAATCTGTTAACCCTCAGCTGCTCCAGGTGTGTTGTACAGTGGCTGGCCATGTGATCCGAAAACATACTCCTTCCAAGGCAAGAATGCAGTACACATGTAACAATAATAAAGGCTGTCTTTCTACATCAGGGAAAACAAAATGATAACACAAAGAAAGAATGTGGTGGATGTATGAGCATTAAAATCTGGTCTGGTCTGGTGTCTGTTTTTGAGTCAGGCTGGACAGCATTGTATTGAGCCAGCATGTATTAATTGGTCTGGAGGAATATGTAACTAAAAATTGCTTGATTCTTTTGCTTTCTTTTGCCATTATATCTGTTATTTGAACAAGTAATTTACCAATTCCCAGCCACAAGCTAGCAGGTTCTTCCTCAGAGACATGAGAAGCCATTCAACCCAGACAACCTGAATCTTAAATCTATGAGTGTGCCAAGTGCTCTCTTCTGTGCACATGCTAAGAATTGGCCATTGGTTACTCATTCTTTAATTGACATTTGAGTCAGTATTGACACTTCCCCTCTCTCAGAGATCACACTGATCTCCTGAGCAAGGTTATGAAGAAATTCATCAGGATTCATACCCACAAACTTTGGAACAATAATATGAATAATTTCCATTGCCCCATACAGTTTGGGTCTGATTTGTGCAATCATCATGTAAACAATAAAAAACAGTAGTGTAGGGATGGCTTTGTGGATGTGTTATAATAGAGTAATAATAGAATTGTTTATTTGTTTTGGCTAATAAGGCTTAAAATAAATACATTAAAACTACAAAAATTTACAATTTAGTAGCATACTTTTCTGCAACACAGGTCCAAGCTGTCATATGAAAAATTCTGCACTGATGTATTATTGATTGTTTAGTACATTAAAATGATTGCTTGTTAAAACTGTTATCATCCAATGTTATATGGCTCAGGTCTGAGATCAGCATTTGCGCTAAGGTTAATGCTCTAGATTTTTGCTAAATGGCCCTGACTGATGGTAATGGTTTGAAATAGTCAAGCAATGCCATACACATCAGGCCATTCTTCTGTTTCAACCCCTCCCAAGAAATCTATTGAAACTTCAAAGAAGTACTCTAAGACTGTTGCTGTGCTGTCATGATACACAGCACACATGGAAGTCATTCAGGCAGTACTAAAATGGGATGGACTTTTTGGTTCCACATGAAAGCAGGTCCTGCCTAAACGTGAGACAGTGTGTCTTGAAAGAAACTGCAACAATTTGCTAAGACATGGTGACTTAAAAGGAATGTCAAATCTACTGATCTTACATGTAAACAGATGTTTAAGTGTGTGGAGACTTATGTGGTTGGTTTTGGTTTCGTGTGTGCATGGCATAGTCAAGTAGGCTTGATCTGGTAACAAATCCCCTTAACTGCATTTATTTAGATTTAAAAGGGACTTATCATTTTAAAGTAGATTCTGTGTTTTGATATTTGATTAGGTGGAATATAATTTTGGGAAGAAAAAAACCAACAACAATTATTGATACAATGTAGGGTTTGATATATTTTTGGTCAAATGCAGTCATGCAGAGGTAGGGTTAGGGTTAAATACTTCGTTACTGTACTTAATAAAAAAAAAATTAGGTATCAGTACTTTATTATTTACTTTTAACTTTCCCTTTTTTTCTATTCTTACATTCTCAAAACAGGCTTATTACTTCATTTTTAATTTATTTGGTGATCAAGATTCCCTCTCTGTGTGCCGTTTTCCGCCCATCAACCTATTTCTTGTCATTGCACGGCTTTTTTTATTTACCACTAGTGTATTATTTACTTGCTCTCACACCATAGACATGGTGCTAGTTTACGAAGCTAACAATGAGCAAGACAGAAGGCAAGAAGTATGGCTAATGTGGATGAGACAGAGGGAGTCAGAAATATAAACATGACTGATAACAGTCATTTCTGATCATCATCCTTGGTGGTTCATTAAATAACATTTTAAATTATTTTATATTAATATATTATGATGATGTGAGGTCCAGTTTTCAGCGTGGCACTAACACAGGTAGTAATAATGGCGACTTTTTACTTAATTACATGGCAGAATCCAAACCTATTTACTTTAACTTGAGTGAAAAAGTGTAGTCAGAACTTCAACTTTTACCAGAGTCTTTTAAAACATGAGTATTTGTACTTCTACTTAAGTGAAGGATGTGTCTACATGATCCAACTCCACCTTATTAATAGTCTAATTTGAAATGCAAAAATGTTTTCAATGTATATCCCTGCAGAATTGTTATAATAGTCTAACAGCATTATGACTACAAAGCATAGAGAAAACTCTTAAAACATAAATTATAAACCCTTAGAACCAAAATCCATACACAATGTGTTTTCTCACTATAAATGTAGTTAATATAATTCTTTTTCCATTTCTCTGGTTTCACTCAGGTTGTAAACGGTGTAATGCGAATATAGAAAGCTGAACTCTTGGTGTCATGGTGAGTGTTACAGGTCTCCCTAAGAGGACCTGGGAACAAAGACCATCTGTTGTTAGTTTGCTGCATAAGACTCGGCCTGAAACGCATAAAGACATCTGCCTGGCAACAGTATTCTTACAAAACAAGGAAGGGAAAAAGAGGTAGAAAAGGAGGAGAGCAGAAAAAGATTTAATTCTTTTTTTTAATAAAGTAGTGGTGGAAGTAAAGCACCACAGCTTTAATGTTTTAGGATTTGGAAGCAATCTGCTTCTATTGTAATAAGACACTTAAAACGAATCTGCTTTATCTTATGGTCTTCAGTGAATCTAGAGTTCCTCTGTAGATCTGCACATGTTCCCTACAGGAATTAAATAAACATCTGTGAATTTGTGTCCATCATGCAATTCTTTACATATGTTCTTCACACTGTATATGTTGTATAGAATGCATGCTTGATATTTTTCTCTATCCTGGCATTTGTACCTCATAAGCAGTGGTTGGCTATCTAGAAACTGGAAAATAATATTTTTTTTGTGTACCGTGTAAATGTTTTTGTAATTGGCAAATTAAGGTTTATACATAGAAACCTCAAAGACTTTTTACTGAGTTCCACATTGCTGCCCATATGATTCAACAAACAAGTTATGAATAAATTAATTTATATTTAGCTTCATTAGGCCCATTCTAACCAGGACCCAATGGATCAGATACGTTAAATGCTACTGTTTAGGCCATTTTTAATTATGAAGCAATGCCTTATGCTATCACTCTTATGCTGTCCAACACAAGACATGGTTTGTGGAGGAGAAAGTAAGGTGTGACGCATCCCAGCTTTCATGATGGTGAGAGGACTCAACAATGAGTAACATGAGTGCAGCAGGAGGTTAAGAAAGCACGTCCTGCCTACACCTCTGTATTCTCCCCCCACCGTGCCCAAAAAAACCCTGCCAATACTTAGTAACCCTCAGAAATGTAACACTCTGACATCACACTTTGTTTCTGCAGCCAGGAATCCTGGGACCGGGCTGAGTCACTTCCCTTCGCATGAAACTTGCTCTCAGTTTGAAATTGCGAGGACATCAGATCTCCCCTACCATTCAACCCCACTGAGGACCAGCTCATGAACCAACAGAGAGAGAGGCTAGTTGGAAGAACAATAAAGCAATGAAGAACATTAAAAAAGAAAAGATTATTTTTTTAAACATTTGTTTTCAGAGAATATATTCCTTCTTGGGAATCATTGAAGTTTTGTTCATTTTGGAGAGCTGCAGCATATGTCTTTTTGTGGTCAGGGCCATGGACATAGAGATTAGATATATTGCTGTGGTTGTGGGATTGCGATGCCGTAGAAAAACAAAACATGGGCCTTGTTATATTTTGGATATTTAAATTTTGACCTGTAGCCAGAATTATTTGATTCATTTTGCTTGTATTTGTTGCTTGTATTTCTTTTCACTTCAGAAACACTTGACATGTCTACAATTTGTGAACCTTGTACATATCCAGTTTATACATATGTTTTTGCAATTAGATTAATCATATTTATCCAATATTCCATTTTAATTAACTTGCAACTACCACATAGCATTTACATAGCATAGTTTTCCTGGGTACATTTCTGGACTGATATATACTGTATAGACAGTTGGCTTCAAATGTGTGAGGCCATGCACGATAACGATTGATTTTGCACCATTTTCTAATTTAATACATTAATAGAAATAACTTGATTGAAAAAAAATCTTTATTTATTCTTTAGTATTTGAATTATCCTAATTTTGATTTACTGTCAGGGATTGGACACCCAGGATGTGTACACTGCTTCATAAAAGAATAAATAAAGAAAAATAAAGAACTGGGAAATTTTGCATTGTTCCCACATCACACTACCTTTTGGCCACCACTTCCAGGATTCAATATTAGTTAGGTGGAAAATTAAACAGAAATTAATAAAGAACATTTTGTGAGAATTTGTAAAATCACTGTGAAATGCCAGAGCTCTTATTGTAAATTAAACTAATGAGAAATTGAAGATAATGCAATATACACATTACCAGCAGCAATCCTACTTTTTACTCAACCTCATCTATGGCCATTCACATGGCAAGTGTCAGAAACATAAACAATATGTTTATTTATGAGTCATCTTTTTTTATTCAATTTGGTTACATTTTACAGTAAATTTTAGGTTTTAGGTCTTTTAGTTTATAGTTACACATCTGACAAGGTCATGAGGTTTACAAAAAAAAAGTGCGTGTGTATGTTTGTGAATGTGCATGCCTGTGTGTGGGGCACAATTACAAACCCATTCTCACCTCTCCCTGTAATCTAAACCCAAAGTTAACAAAGGGAAACACTAACCAGGCACAAACAAATGATCCACTCCGGTCAGGCTGTGAACCGCAAACCGTGCCTTCTAAACAATTCTTCTGCCTTGTACCTGACTACACCCCTTCTCCTCACCCTTGCAAACAAGCCCAGCAGTCACAGGCCTCCATTATTCACAAGCAGAGTAATTTACAGCCAGGCTGAGATAGACATCAAACTCGTAGTCTAATCTGAGACTAGAATCACGCAGGCATTTAGGCCAGCATAGCCCCTATTACAGTCAGCTGCTAAAATAAAATAATGTATATAGTGTTTCACCAGTGACTCTATTGTGTGGAGAGATGAGTATCTTTGTGCTTTAGGTAATCTAAGCCCTAAATTAGTGGTCCTCTTATATTCAAAGTTTACCCATGCAAGTTCACCTTGGAGGCAGGCCAAAGGGCAGAGTATTTCACATAAATTTGTCAGGAATTATACCCCCTAAATGAATGTTTTTGTTCAATAATCAAAAACTTAATATTATTGTGTTGCCATGAGTTTTTGTATCTGATGATCTCAGCTGACTGTCATGTATGTGTATCTCTGAAGTGTACGAACTATACAATTCATTTTCATTTGCAAATAATTGGTATTACAAAATAGCTTTACAAAAATCTGGACACAGAGATAGATCCTTACTGAGCAAATAAAATTATTTCCTGGAGTTGAAATTAGGAGGAATAGACCACCTCCTCATCTGCTAGGATTATAAATCTTGTTTAGCATATACTGAAATGGTACTGTGTTAAAAGATGTTTTAATATGAATTTAATAACTTTATGAATAAAGCAGGTATTAAGAGCTAGGTTTTTAAACACCCATATGCATTTTTAAACATGCCGTCCAGCTTAATTTCTCCTTTGTTGTTATAATAATGTCCATACTGCTGGGAAGGATTTAGAGGCGTTACACTTTCAAGTGTGGCTCTGGGAATTTATGTTCATTTAGCCACAAGAACATTAGTAAGATTGTGCCCTGATGCTGTGTAAGACGGCCTGGTGTACAATCAGCATTCCACTTCAATTCAAAAGTGTTCATTGTGGGTTGAAGCCAGGGCTCTATGCAGACCATTCAACTGGAACATGCTTGGTTTCAGTGTGGGGAAAATTGTAATGCTACAGCATTTAAAACAGTGATGATTGTGATGGCCATGTGTCCACAAACCTTTGGCAATATTGTGTATGTCTATATTCTTTAGGTTTCACATTTGGGATACATTTCCATTTTATTCCATGCATGGGTCATTGGTTCATTATTTTTTTGGCTCTTCGGTTTCAGATTCTGGTATGTCATTATTTTTAATTCGTTATAAAGAACCACAATGAATTACATCATTGTGGAATTTATACACATGATGGAATACAGAAACAAATTGATTTGGTGTAATTGATCTCATTCTTACACATTTAACAGCTATAAAGAGCTCGGTAAAGTTACTGTAAGTTAAAGCTGGTCAAGTGGTGGTTTTCGTAATGCTGTTTCTTACTGTAATTCCTTATGAGATCAGCACACAGTTTCCCAAAAGCATTGTAAATGTATTATCTAAAATGATGAGCTCTCTACCTTTTAATCATTTACTGATGCTGTTTGTGTAATGCTTTTGGGAACTTCAGCCCAGGTTGAATTTCAAAATAAGTAAATTTTCTTTGAGTCAGTAACCATTCATCATCTATTAGTGGGTGAGCAATAAAACTATCAACCAAAAACAAATCTAGACCCTGAAATATATGTACATATGCATTTTATTAGGACTATAAGAAATGCCAACACAGAGAGAATTGCTATTTTGTACCTGGAGTACCTCATGTGTTTTTCCTACTTTAATACACTGATGCCCACTCCGGAAGTGATGCTAATTAACTGATTAGTTACATATGGTCTGCTGGAGTAGGGAAAATACTGAAATGCTACTCCAGGGGGAGGTTTGGGAACAGTAATCTAAGAGATCAGGACTTGGAGAGATACAAAAACCAATGATGAATTAATCTCCAAGATTATTTACTTCAAATATTTGACAATATTGATTTTATTGAGAAACGTCATGAATAACGTGGTCACTGTGAGTCATAATATGGTGACTGATTAATGACAAAATATCAACATTCTCTATCTGGATATATAGAGAAAAGATGCTTCTCGTTATTATATTGGTGTCAGCTGTACTGCAGTAACATGCGGCTACAAAATTGAGACCACACTTTTTTAGCTCAAAAGTTGCTTTAACTTAACATGACAGTTGAACAGGAGCACAGACGGGCAAGGGGAGTTTGTTTGTATCCACAGATGCAAAGTGTAATGTGGCTGACCCTCTAATAACTAGAAACCCGTTCTGGACTTGAGCAGTAGTTAAAGTACATCTGGACCACATACTTCTATCCATCTTTTGCTGTCTCTCTTGCTTTCCCTTCTAAGCAGCCAAGCGCTATGCTTGTCTGAGAGGCAGTGGAGAGAGAGAAAGAGAGAGAGAGAGAGAGAGAGAGAAGAGGGGAATCTCAAGCTGAGCTAAAGCTTGACATTTGGATGGCTTTTCCTGTAGCCTCAATACAAAATGCTGGGTAAGGGTGCAGCACAAGTTCCCTCCCAGGCAAAACCCAATGGCAGATATCAATGACAGGCCACTCAGCCAGCAATCTCCCATTTAATGGAAGGGCTGGAATGTGTGTCTCAAGTGACATTACTTTAAAAGTCATTTTCCCATTCCTGCATCACTGGGAGAACTCTGCTTTTTTTGTTTCCTAGTAACCAACAAGTGTGTGGTGGGAAATTTTGGACTTGTTCTAAAGAGGCTCAAACATTTTGTTTGGATGCATTCACTAAAGGCTCATACTGAATTGCTTAACATGTTTATTCAGGAGTTTTCATGTTGGATAATAACCACTAAACATCCAGGTGTTACTAGAATGCATAAAATGATAAATTAATAAGTTATAAGATACAGTTCAATTTTTACCTTTACTAAACAAAAAAAGAAAATATAGCAAGGCATTGTTTTGCAGGAGAAGAATAACCAGCA
Organism: Silurus meridionalis; assembly: GCF_014805685.1. Taxonomy (NCBI): domain Eukaryota; kingdom Metazoa; phylum Chordata; class Actinopteri; order Siluriformes; family Siluridae; genus Silurus; species Silurus meridionalis. The sequence goes on from NC_060886.1 coordinate 23,693,627, forward strand.
TAGGTCAAGCTATGGTAGGTCTATAGTATTTAAATTCAAATTTACACTCTTTACAACTGTGTTTTTCAGAAAAGCAAATCAAACCTTGAGATAAATGGACTAATATAGCAAAAGAACACATTAGGTTCCACTCCTGTCTAGCCAAGAACAGGAATCTGAGGCTACAGTGGTCACATGTTCACTAAAACTGGACAAGTGAATACTGGAAAAAGACCAGGCAATGTTCTTTTAATTTATAACTGAGCTTTGAGAATAGATTTCTTTTCAATAAACAGAGTTTCTGGCTTTGTTTGGATATGCAGGCTTGTGCTGTGTCATCCACTTGACTGGATGTCCTGTCCCCAGTCTCTTTGGACCTAGACTGAATACCGTCTCCTCTTTACTAAAACAGTTATCTAAAGCTGTGGCTGTGGAAAATCCAAAGAAGCACCCCCACATTAAATTTAAGTGAACAAAAGTCTCATAGCACATGTTCCAGCAAACTATGCAACCTCCAAACCCACTAAAATCTTAATCTAAAGGTTTAAACATGATCTGCATATGTCAGTGTGTCAGACAATTTCTGACTAATTCCTGAGAGGCCTTTTTCCTCCTGTAAGCACTGGATATTAACTTTCCTTCTAATGACTCTTTTTCTTTACTGAGCATTATGGTGCAATTAGGGCCCCAGCTGGCTGTGTGATCATGTTAACAAAAGGTGCCATGTTAAAGTTTGAGTACATGTGGCCGTTTTGCCATAGCAGCTCACTTAACTGTTGGCAAGGCTTTCTTATCAAGGATTTATAAACTTTGAAACATATCAATGGTCATCCATTTGTCTCACATATCACCAAACAGGCACAGCAGCATAAGCTAAATTTGAGTTCCTGAGCAATTCCTTATCAGCAGCTGCGTGTTCACAAAGATTACAATGACACTGAATGCTGCTTCTTGATCTTTGTTTTTCTTAGCACACGCATGCCAATAATTTTTTCACTGCACTATTTGTTGTGTTAATACAGTATGTGGTACCTGGTTATAGGAGCAGTGATCTCTCTCATTTCCAAATATGATCAAAGAGTAAATTGTTTTTTTGTTTTTTTGTGTGTTACATTTTCAACATTTGGCAGATGCCCTTTTTCAGAGCTACTTGCAATTGTAGTTGAAGGTTATGGTCTTTCTTAATGGCCCACCAGTGGCAGCTTGACACTGAGATTATGATCGGAAAGCTGATGTCTTTACCACAAGGCTACCACCTTTAACAACTTTGTATCTTAACTGACTGGTGAAACAACATGTTGCTATCTCACAGCTCCAGATCTTGGGCTACTCATTGTGTAAAGTTTTTATATCTTTACAGTTCCCTATTTGAGAACTTCGAGCTGTGTCGCAATGCTTTGGGAATGCCTCGCCTTGTCCACGCTCTAAACCACGTGTGAAATCCGGCCAATAGGCAAGTCGTGACATCATCGGCGGGTAACGTCACGCAAACCAGGAGCTTCAAAATGGCTGAGCTATGGTAGCGACATTAGCTTCTGCTTCTGTTCAGGTAAGCCTTTTGAGTATGAGATTCTGTTCAAGCATGGCTAACAAACAAAAATATCATCTCTGTGTTTATCCTTGCCCCCATTTCATAATGGGGAAGGACACACATGACCGATGCATTGTTCGGGAGTGAAGTATGCTCAATCGGCTGTCGAGGGAGTCGATTGCTCGCATTGCAGCCGCATAGCTATGCGATTGCTTCGCTCCCGGACAGTTCTCTTCGAGGCAAGCGCTCTCCCTTGCGGCCCCCGTCCCACTCTTGCCAAGGCAAAGCGGCGCCGCCGGTAGTGGGGCTCGCAGGCTGATCTGGCAGAAGGCATGGAGTCGGATGAGTCCTCTCTGGCCTCCCCTGCCGGGTCAAGCGCCTGTTCCATTGGGGAAGCACACCCGGCGGCTGCTTCTTCTCCCAGCGTGAGCAGTGCGGTGCTTCACATTTCTCCCTCCGAGGAGGAACAGATGATGGACTCTAGTTAGCCCGCAGACTTCTTACAGCCTGTGCTGCATGAGGAGCTCCTTGAGGTTGTAACGCGGGCCGTGTCCAAGCTCGAGCTAGCTCGGCCGGTCGAAAAGCAAAAGCAGCGTGCAAACAGTAAGCTGGATGATTGCTTCCTGCACCCCACATCACAGTCTCCACGCCGGGGCCTACCGTTCGTCCCCCACCAGCACACCAAGGTCTCCAGGTCCTAGGAGACCCTATATGCGGCGCCTACTTTCCCCAACGAAACTCGCTGTATGCAAATGTAGTTGGGGCTAAGGAGTGTGGCTATGGGGAGATGCCACATGTGGGAGAGACGCTAGCTAGCTATCTTTTCCCTAGCATAGCATTACCGCTCAAGGACCTGGTGTTTCCTACTAAGCTGTTGCGGGCTACTTCGGCTTTAGTAGGGAAGGCTTACGTGGCAGTGGGTCAGTAAGGTCATTCCACTTCTGTCATATGCATTGTTTTATAAAAAAAATAATTTATACAATAATAATTTATGGAATATTTTTGTGATTTCATAGAGCAAAAAATGGAAATCACAGTGCATTGAATATATGTCTGATATCTACTGCATTTATGGTTAATGGTTGCTTTATTTATATAAAACCAGTAACCGAGGCATGTTAAAGAATTTTACTTGAACTCTTACTCTTGCTACAGCATGACCTCATATATCAAATTGCTTTTGACATTTATTTTTCCCACTATAATAGGAATTAATGATGGGAATGAATGAGTGATAGATACTCATTGGTAGACATGTCATTCACGCAAACGCCTGTTCGGTATGATTTCCAAATGTACTGAAGCAGAAAGTTCATTGGAACATGACAAAGCAAGCATGACTTAACTTTCTCTCTAAAATACTAAGAATAGTCGGGAAGCAGGCCTATAACCAAATTTTTTTTTGTTCCATCAGGACTGGGTTCTCGTTGGAAGAATTCCTTTCTCCCTCTAGTCTAAATAGATGTTTATTTGTGATTTGTATCAAATTACTTAGGAGAAACTCTCCATGTGTATTCCCATATCTGGGCCTGATGTGAGTGTGTGTGTGTGTGTGTGTGTGTGTGTGCACGCATGCACAGCAGTGACTGGATATATACATGTTTATCCTTTGTAATTGTGTGATCCAAAATGATTCTAATAGTACTTCTGTTGTATCATTGTTTTGTCTTTTCCACTTCTTGCCAGTTGTCTTCTTTGTTTTTCAAACTCTGTCTCTGGGCTCCATCTGATACAAATTGATTTCTTGGCATCTAATTACTGATTGCCTTGGAAACAAAAATTTAGGGGTTAGGACCTTACTGACTAAGTCACTATTTTCACTAGTAACCCTATAATATTGGCAAATTGTAGATGCTGGTACAGAGGGCAGGAATTGGAATTAAGGCCATTTTAACTAAGCAAAAAAGATCTCCAGCATCCCAATTTATTTTGACATCCCTGTCAAAGACTTAAAGCTTAATGGACATATTTTTTAAGCCCAAATCAAATCAAATAAAATTTTATTTGTCACATACACATACAGACAGAGTCTGACATGCAGTGAAATGCTTTTTATGACTGTCCGGCATGAGGGAATAGGATGGGGAGAAAAAATATATAAATAAAAATAAATAAAAATCCAAATATGTGTACATCATTTGCACAAGAAATGTGGTGTTCAGAAAAACCTAAAAGAGCTAATGAGTTTAACTAATATGATCCTTAGCGAAAAGCTGTAACTAGTAATTGCTCTTAGTTACTGTAATTTTATACATGGATTAAGTTGTCAAAAATTAATTAATTTAGATTTCAATTAAACACTAATTCAAGAAGACATTTGTGAAACTTATACTGGAAGAAAACTATTTAAAATTAAACTTTTAACCCACAAATTTATTTGCACTTAATATAACTTTTGTACTTTGCAGTTTCATGACACCCAGACGCTTGCAGTGCTGATATTTAAAATATAAAACCTTCTGATCTGAAGTCCATCGTCTTCACCATTGCACTACCACCTCCCTTGTGTACATTTTTTAATCTTTGTTTATATCTTAATTGGCTGAATGGTGATAAAAGCTACCTGTGTTGCTACTTCACAGCTCCAAATCTTGGGTTACAAATGAAAACAAATAAAACTAGACACTAAATTAGGACAAAAGATACGGTACCATAGAATACAACTAGCAGTAAAAATGTGTATATATATATATATATATATATATATATATATATATATATATATATATATATATATATATATATATAAAAGACAGAGTTAGAGAATGTATATGGTTGATGACCTGTCATATTATGCTGAGCTGAATTACTAGAGAAGCTTTAAACTATGACTTTGCCTTTTTTTAATGTGTGAGCTCTGACATTCAATTACTTGTACAACATATTGATGGCAATCAAGATACATAAGAAAATCTTTGTTACTGAAACCTTTATACTTCTGCATATTACATTTTGAGAGATTACGTTAGGTTGGGATTAAAAGCTAATTTACTAATAAATTGTAAGTTGCTCTGGATAATGGTGTCTACTAAAATGAATGTAACACTAACAAAATTCATATTGCTCATGGAGCTGCTCCACATTCAGAGTAAAAAGCTACAAGCAATAAAATTACACATGATATTGCATAAATTTATAATTATGTCTTGTTATTTCTGAACTGTCCTCAAATTTTACTGATTTACTAAGAATCTATTCCAAATCAGATTAATAAACCTGGAGTTAAAGAGGTATAAGATCACCATCATTAGAGCATTCACACTTGGCAAGATGCCTGCAGGTTCCCTGGGCTTCATCCTCCTGCGTGACAGCCGCCCACATTCCTCCACCACTCAGCTGTGCGATGTCAGCCCACCCCATCCATTACAGAAGGGCGTTGGTCCTACTGATAGAAGTCAAGCAGTGACAAAACATGGCCCTGCCCTGCATGCTCGTATATATATATATATATATATATATATATATATATATATATATATATATATATATATTTTTTTTTTTTTTAGGAAGTGGAAGTGGTGGAATAAAACGAAAGTTTCTGAGAAGCATAATTCTATAACTTTATACATTCTCCCTCAGCCCAACAATAAGCTGTAACCTAGTTAGATGTTTTGTTTCCTTATGCTCATTACCCTTAATCAAAATTATGTTTGTTTCCATAAATAAACCAGACTTTTAATATATAACTTTGTGAGTCTTCACAATCAGCTACAGGTAGTGGTGTTACTGAGCCTTTTTTTTGTGCATTCAATTACCCTAATACTGATCACTTTGTTTATCAAGTTTATCTACCACTACCCAACCTACTTTGTCTGGTGACTGTTACTTTGCCTGTTTGACCTTTTGGATTTGTCTGCTTAAGTCAATACAATCCTGTGTTTGCATACTAACTGAAGCTGTGAAGTGTCATCACTACTCTCTGCACCGCCCTAATTTTGATATGAAACAGAATTGAGGTTGTAATTGTTCAGTGTTGGAATAGGAGCTGTTGTAAATAATGTTTAAACGTCAGTGAGTATCTCTGTCCTCTGACTGTGTGACTAAGATGGACTGAGTACTGTAGGTCAGTGTGTAGGAGCTGGACAAAGTCTGTTTCTTTTTTCATTTCTGTCTGTTTTACAGATTTAAAACAGGTGCATTTTGTAACCACTCCTATGATTTTCGAGATTAAAAAACTTCTTAGCCTTTTTTATAAAATAGTGTTTCTACAGTTTTGTAACAAACTAAAGATATTGGAATGCTTATTCTTGCTTTAAATGGATGGCTGTTTTGCCCACTTTTCTTGACAGCTTGTTTGACTCGCTGTGGTCTTTTGAATCCCACTTCTCTAGTAATCCCAGCCGCTACACCTTGTGGAAAATATCCACGACACAATCTGCTGCACCCACATCAAATCTGAACATATCTGGCTCTGAGCTGTTTATTCTTTTCAGTACCTTCCTTTGCTGTTTCAGGTTTCAAAAAGGCCTTCCAAATAAAACAGAGGTTTGGAGACCAAACAGGAAAGTGCTGGATTGGTACCACGTTCTATGGAAGTTGACTCAGAGAAGAAAAATTTACCTTATGGCCAGCCCTGCAGCGCCCAGATTTTAAGGCAGACATAGGAAGGGGACTGCACCTATCGGACCAATTCCCCCAATGTTTCCTCCATTCATGTTCAGAAGAAAACCACTGTCTACATAGCCAGATGAAAGATTTAACATACTGTATATATTTTGAGACAAGTCAATGTCTTGGAGAGGATTGATAGATTGATTCTAGTGATAGGTATGCATGCTATTGTAATACAAACACAGTTCTTGCTTCAGGTCTTTCTTTTAAAAATGGGCAATGTTTCGCTTAGGCTTAAAGTGCTTGATGTGTTATTTAGGATGTTTAGCATATAACATTTTCTGTGACCTGAACTCAACATAGAAGTTTAATATGGACATATTGCTCTTATTGCAGTAGATTCTGTATTACTTTAATGAATATAATTGTGTATGTATTTTAATTTTACAGATTATTTATTTTTTGTAAGAAACAGTCCGGACAGAGGCAGTGCATTTTTAGCCTTTAATTTTGTATATATAAAAGATTAATTTGCTCATATACAGTTAAGAAATTTTTGGTTATTACTTCAGTCCATGCAATGCCCTGGTCTGAGTTGCACTGAATCCAAAGAACATTCCAAAAAACTGGATGTAAGTTACTTGGCAATAACTAAATCATACAAATGACATAAATATGTTGCAAATATTGCACAGTAAATCAGTACTACATTGATCATTAATAGACCAGGTGGTAGTATGATGCATGTCAATGTATTTGTCCAGACTAGAGACTGGACTATAGACTGGCAACACTGTATATATTCCTTCAGTGTCCAAGACTATTTGAAACAGTGGACTAAATATTACAGTGGCTACAAAATGAGCTTTCCATCTTTTCAGCATAACCTTGGTGATAAAACTATGTATCCTTATATGCATATGCATATCAGATGCACATTTATCAAAATCTTAATCTTGAATTAAAATCACAAATCTTAGAGTCTAAGTGTTAGTAATTGCAAAAGGCTACGGGTCACAGAGCAGCTCTACAGAAATCTGGATGTATATTTCGATCAATAATGAGCAAACCAGAGATGGGAAAAATTTGCTGAGACAACAAGAGGAAGAAACCTTTGAGGGGAACCAGATTCAAAAGGAAATGCATGCTTTTACCAATTGACAGGATATTGGAATTATAAATGGGAATAAACTGCAAATCTTCAGGATATCCATTAGGGGACCTTCCCAGAAGCAGAAGGTGAAACACATATGCAGAAGCTTCAAGCATAAACAAAGCAATAGATTTGGGCATGTACAGTATGACAGAAAGAAAGAACAGATCTGTATCACTATAGGCAAAACAACAGGAATGAGCAATGCTGAATGTGTGGGCCAAGATCTCTCTATCAGCATGAGTAAGGGAGAAAGACAGGAGAGATGAACAGGTGGCAAAAAGACAGAGGAAGCTTAGAAGGCATGTACAAGCTGGTAATATCCTTCTGCTCTGCAAGTGTAATGTAAAGAATACGGGAAGGAAGGTATAACCAGCATTTACGTTTAATTAAATGAATAAATAAATAAATCCATCAAATAAATAGATCCATAAAATGTTAATTATTGGTGTATGAAACCATTAAAGCCCAAAAAGGCAAAATATTAAACTTTAAAACATATTAATCACTGATCAAGCAAGAATTGAACAAATACTGTAGATCTTTTTCTGCTCTATTAATCCTGGCTTGTTTTTATAACCTGCATCATGTGTCATATATAACAATTAAAAGCAAGTATGCTAGAATATATATTTGATGATTTGTAACTTTGTGTACAAGAAGGCTGTATAAGATCATTTCTATTTCTATCTTCTCCCCAAACAGAATAATGCAGCAATAGTTAACGAGCAGTAAACAGTGGTGGTCTCAGATGTGCATTTCTATATTTCTGACCAATGAGGTGTTAAGACCAGTAAAAGATTTTTGCTTTGTTTCTCATATTTGGAATGAGGGAGATGGATGTAAAGATAAGTTGTGTGTAGTACAAACAAAACTAACATTTATAAACAAAATAGTTAAAAGAACTATGGATATAAGAGGAAAAAGCTACAGACTGTACTTCACACTGTGACATGCACACAACAACAATTGAAGCTTGAAAAACTTAAATGGTAGCATTAACAAAGGCATACCGAGAGAGATAAGAGTGATCAGTGAGACATATGTCATGGTGGGGCTTATGGGTATACACACTAATTTGTGATGTTTGCTACTAGAATCAAATTTTACAGTTAAATTGCAGTTTCGATAAAAGCTGATACATATTGCCACCAGTGATGTACATTGATATGTATAAACATTTGACAGTATTCCACTGACACCATTCACATTGTGCTGAAAATTTATCAGAAACTCAAATTTTGTTGGCTAGTTATGATGGATATGCTGCGTGTCTTTCTTTGTACTTGGCCTACATCAACAGTCACAGTGTGTTCACTCAAAAGCTGGACAGGATGGCAAACATGCCGTTTTATACTTTCCCCTCCCGCACATTTCTTGATATGTGCTAGACCTCACACTTTGCAAATCTATATCTCCCACACATTCCATCAGCCTCCAGCACTTGGTCAACTTCAGAACATTTTCAGATTAATACTATTTGCTGCTTTAAGAGTTTCACAAAAGTTTATTTTACTCAGTATTTCTTTTTTATTATTATTATTAAGAAGGGGGAAAGTTAGTGTTTCCTTATTTTTATGTCACATGCTACCTTTATAAAGATGAAAGTGTAATTAAATAGCAATTGCATATAAGAAATGGCTTGGGCAAAACAAATGTTATATAGCCTTCTCCCTACTGCCAGATCCACACGTCTGACATGCAAATGGAGCTGGCTTAAACCACCTCACCTTCCACTCAGGTTTTTCATCTACACTCTGCAATATATTTTACAATTACAAACCTAAATATATAAATGAAAGGAGAACTGCAAAACTAAGAAACCTTACTATATTTTTAGAGGTTAAATGAGTACAACTTTCCATCAGACAGGCTCTAAGGGTTTTGATTGATCATAATTTTAAAATAACCAAAGAGCATTTATTCAGACAGAATACAAACTTTTGACTTAAAAGAAAGTATATTGTATTGGGATATGCTGGATCATGTTGAACTTAAATACTCTAAATCCTGATGTGTGAAATATTGTTTAATTTGCTTCCTTAGGTTTTACAAATATACTTTCTACATTTTTAATTTGTCAGACCTGTCAGATCACCTCAAGGTGCTAGCACTGATTTTCAAAACTGAATCTTTATGTCAACATAAGTACCCAGCAAAGCTGGTTATTTGAATACAGATGTTAGTTCTCCAGTCGCTCCTCAGCTGTGTAGCAGTATTACCTGGTAATATCCTGGAAAGTAAAAAAGGTGCTTTATACTCAACACATGTACTTTACAGCACAGTGAAATTTCTTCATTGCATATCCCAGAGATCTTAGGAAGATAGGGTCAGAGTGCAGGGTCAGCCATGATGTAGTGCCCCTTGAACACTAAAAGTTAAGGCCTTGCTCAGGGGTCCCAAGAGTGGCAGCTTGGCAAAACCATTGCTTGAACCCTAACTTTTTAATCAGTAACGCAGAGCCTTAACCACTGAGCCACTACCTCCCTAAGAGGATTTTTAACACACATTAAATACCTTAGGGTTACATTGACTCAAATACTCTACATATATTTACATTTTGATTTGCATTTTTACTTTTCATTCGAAAATGTGGAAAAATCCATATTGGTCAACTCACAGGAAAGGTTATAAATAAAGAAAAGATGTGGGCTACACATTTGTAGACTTTATGACTTCATTTCGCAAAATTCCTCATTTGAATTCCTGTGAATTTTGTATTAGGTAAGTTTGTCCTTCTAGGCTAGCACACCACCCAGACAAACCTAGGATATTCTGTGACAAAGCGTAACATGACATGATAATCATGCATCCAGCAACCAAAATGAGAAAGCATGAGTTGATCATTGGATTGGATAATTATAGAAATTGCCATTACACTATAGAAAGTGGTCTGACTCATACGTTCACCTAATTTCTTTAAAAATCAAGAAATGCATGTCAGACAGTAAAAACATAAGAACAAAAAGTTAATAGAAAGATAAATGAGCAACTAATGGCACCCTGAAAAAAATGTGTGTATTGTATGGTAGCTTGCATTAACATTCACCTCCTTTGAACTTTTCTTCAATTAATAACTTGATTTATAAGAAATTATTGTAAAATGACTTGAATATACACAATATCCTATGATATTGGAGGGAGTCAGGGGTTGTTGTAGTTCCAAAAGAAACAAATCTGTGATTGTATCAGTAGTCACCCCATTGCTGTGACTATATATGTGGTTCACTAATACAGCCCATGTTTAAAAAATGAAAAAAAAAAGCCTAATCAAAGTCAATGACTAGGTAAGGAAGGGCTTAGACTGGAGAGTAACCACGAGGATAAATGCCTGAAGGAGATAGAGAAATCCATATAACAGATGGGAGTTTTTCACAGGACAGTTATAGACTGGACACCCCACACCTCAACATGGTTAATCACTCTGAGAACACCATTTCCATAATAAAGCATATAGCATGTGTGTGTTTTGTGAATTCTTTTCATGAGCATGGTCTGGAAAACTGCATTAAAAGAAAAATTTCTTCTTTGTGAAAGACACATTTGCACAAACTGAAGCTTAAAATTGACCATACAAACCATATAAATTCCCAAGAACTACACTCTCCCTTTCATAAATCTTGTTCATTTTGAATCTTTCAGTTATGTAATTCACTAAAGATAAGACAAAACAATGTACATTAAAATTATATGGTCTTCAAATATGGCAGTCAAATCATGTCTTCATAATTTAACAGTACATTGTTTGAATAGGTGTGACAGCATATTCGAGGAGTTCAGACAGAACTTGGCCCATTGAACTTCCAGATGTGTTCCAAAAAGTACGTTTGCTCTTTTTTTTTTTCTGCCCAGCCCCCATTTTTCCATTTTTATTCTGTAACTCATTTCTCAAAAGAACATAAAAAAAATTACCAATATTCACATATTTCAGCACTCTTATGATTTTGAAATTTATTATCCAATCTGTAATATTTTATTTGCAAAAATGAAACATTAGCTGCAAAGTTGCATAATTCTGTCACAGATTACCTCCTCACTCCGTTCATGGCAGCATGTGGCCTGCTGGCTCGGACCACTAGACTTCTACATTTTTGTTTACATTTGCCATGTGTGTTTTTGTTTTCATTCATGTTATGTCATCACCCCTGTCTTGATATTGGTCCTCAAGTTCACACATTTCTCATTCACAGTTGTTCTCCATGTCTGTATTGATTATCGTGTGTGTATATACACCCCATGTTTCTGTTTTGGCTGTTTATGTTTCATGTGTTCCTGGTTTTTGATCTCATGGGTTTAGATTTGGTTGCCATTATATTAAAATATCCTTAGTCAACACTTGCATCCACTTCTGCTATCAAGCAGTCAGTGCCTGGCATAAAATACTTTGCTTTATCATGGATGTAACAGGTGAGAACAAAGAAATGTTCATGCCACAACTCAATTCAGATCAGTTCCACAATGGATTTTCCTGTCCACCCCAGAACCCTTTGAATGATTTTTCTGTCATCCTTAAAGCTACCAGCTGCAGTGACAATTTTATTTTAAAGTCTTGTAGATCCAAAAAATAATGTCATTTAAACTTAAGTAAGCAGCAGAGTTTCCCAATACTGCTGATGTGGTTGCTGCCCACTACATGCCCCAGCACAAGGTCTCCCAAGCCAAGCTTCAACCAGAGGTTGACAGGCAGCCCTCCAAGTCATGATCCAGTCTGAGGGAGATGAAGCACTCTTTTAGGTCCTGACTGCGCCAGGGGGAGACAGGGCAGCCTCCCAGGTCTTACCTACACCAGGGACCAATGACATACCTCCCTCTACCACCTGCTCACAACAGGGGACATTAACATGGCCTCCCTTCTCAACCTGGTCACAATAGGGTCCAGCAGCGCAGCTTTACTTTTCGAATTGCTTATTCCCAGGTCAGTGGGGCAGCCTATCTACACAAACTGCATACTTCAGGACCCCACAATGCAGCCTCCATTGACCTGTTTTTGCAATCTCTTTCTTGCAATCCTGTCCTTGTTCCCTAAAAATGCATTGCACTGCAATGCATGCCTCCAGATCATTGTCTAATAGTAACAGTTAGCCAACAAGGGCTGGACCATTGGACCACTTCTCCCTCTTTTAATGGTATTTTGTAGCACATAGTATGTGTTGGCTCACAGCACTAACTTCCCTGTTTCTGTACTTACTTATGCTATGTGCTAACCCTATCTTGTTATTGGTCCTCATGTTCATGCGTCTATTGTTCCGAGTTGTTCTTTATTTCTGTGTTATTTTGTGTATATTTACCTCTATGTTTCTGTTTTGACTGTCGCATAGTAACTTTCAGTTCATAGCAATTATCAAGCCAAGTTTTTGATTTCCATTTCTTTTTTCTTGTTCTTTCCTTGCCCAGTTTATTGTTTGCCAATCGCTTGATTATAGTGTAATTCACGTTTCCGATGTTGCATCAGCCTCCGTATTTTGCTTTAGCACACACATTCACATGCTGTTTTACACTAGGAGTTAATTTAATTTAGCCAATTCTACCTGTGTAGGACAATACGAGAAGATTGGGCAACTTGGAGAATACTTACATGAAGTTAATTGTTTCATCATTGCAGTGAAATCTTTAGTGGCAATTTCCTGAAATGTGCAAAACCACACATTTACAAGACACTTAATATATGTAAGACATGCTTATAAGAGGTCCTATCTAGAGCCTTAATTGCTTGTGGACAGTGGTGTAGCTCCTGTTGAAATGCCCAGTGTAGGATTTCATACTAACAAATAAATTAGATGAATAGCATTCTTACATACATTCCTTGCCCCATGTATTGATTTGACAATATGTTATGCCAGACATGGGTAATGGCTTAATTAGTGACTTTCTTTTTTCAAATACAGGGACCTTTGTTTGGCAGAAGCATATTAAGTCCTTGAGTAGGCCCTCAATTCATAACCATTACGGTAAGTGATATAAAGAGATAGTTAGTCGGGCAAGCTTCAGCTTATGTTTTGGTATGCGCACAATTATGATTTTTTGAGGCATGTCGGAACAATGACCTTCGCCAGGAACAGTTTAGAGATGATGGTGAATACGGGAGCTAGATGGTCCGTGCAGGTCATGAAGACTGGACAAACAGCTTTTTCATACAATTTCACCATCATGAAATCTCTCCTACCATTACATTCTGTAAAACTTGCTGCGTACATTCCCTTTCACCACTTTAGCTTGGTGGCTGCAGCTAGCACAGTTTCTAATTCCAGCACTAGCACTAGCATCTTAAAGCAAACATAAAAGTACTATGTCTTCTAGGATTGATTTTCAATCCCCAGCATGTGCAGAGTTTGTGCCTTATAGTATGTGATCACTCCAAGCCCTCTCCTTGCAAAAATCTACACACTGAGCTCAGTATTAAACCACAGACCCTGTTCACAGACAATTCAATAGCTGAATGACACAGTGCCTTCCAGTAAAACCATTTTACCACCATCTTCCCTAGAGCACTCACATTAATGATACCATAAAAATGATAAATCACAGCCTTATAAAAATGTCCCGTTCCCACAAGGCCTAGGCCCTGTCTTTTTACACAGTTTTGAGTCATTTCCTGTTTGCAGAGGACACCACAAATTTCTGCCAGAAACTGCCAGAAATCTGTTTTGCCAATGGTATTGCAATTAACTTTGACAAATGAGACCAACAAATGTTGTAACACCTTGGTTATTCTACAGGTATTAAAAAAGTCTGCATACAAAAGGAAAATTAACACCTTTTAGCAAAATGCTTTAATTACAGGGCAGTCTTTACATGATTGCCATTTCGTTGTAAACAAACGACTCTTATCACTGGCTGCCAGTTTGGCACCTTTCTTGTGTGTGACATAACAGCTTCCGGTCCAGCCATGAGAATGATTTCAGTATTTTTAAAGCCTCTGAAATGTTACCAAATTATAAACACGCATTATATATATATATATATATATATATATATATATATATATATATATATATATATATATATTTATATATAAATGTAATGTGTGTGTGTTGTACTTGATAAAGTCATTCAATGAAGCAGATAGAGAGAGGAAATAAAACAGCACCTCTGCCCACACTGATAGAAAATCAGCAGTATGTCTCCGGATGCCACCTCCACAGCATGTGATGCCAACAATGCTTACTTTCTCACACACACTGATTCAAGGCTGCATTCCAGCAGCTGAAAATTTTTACCCATTTCCAAGCACCTGCTACCTTGGAGACTGTGTAACCAGGGAAACACACAGTGCATAGCACTAAAATACGCCACCCTCAGACATGGGCACACCTTCTGAAACTTCAATTGCAGGTCTTATGGGAATTAATCATTTGGAATCTTTAATGGGAGTCCATTTGGCCACCCGACCTACTACAAGCAGATCATTGTGCACTAAATTTTTAAGTTCAGACTCAACCAGTCTTAGTGCAACAACAATAAAAAAAGGTTGGTGCAATTTTTTAAAGTGTGTGGTGCTGATAGCTGGATCAATCTTTTTCTTTGAAATTGAGTACCTTGAGTAAACTTGCTGCAGTGAAACTGAGTTGATTTGGCTGTGTTTACTTTACATTCTTTTCAGGGCCTGGTTTCACTTAGTAGACATGCTGAATTGATTCTTTGCTAGAAGTCTTGAGCATATAAACCTGCAGCCAATTCAAAAGAGAATGTGCAGTTTGCACTCTAATATATAATAATATATGCTAAAAAACATCCCATCCATTTACAAGTTCATCTTGTATATAACCTAATCAGAATCAGAATCAGGTTTATTGGCCAAGTGTGTTGACACACACAAGGAATTTGGTTTCAGCTGTTAGTGACTCTCAAAGTACAGACATAAATAAAACTATACATTCATCTTAGACTATACAAGACAAAACAGACAAGAGAAGACAAAAACAGACTATACAAGACAATAAAGACAATGTGAGACAATATAACCTAATAACCTAAGATACTAATCACACCATATGTTTGGCACTTATATCTAGAAAGAAGTCCTGATGGACAGCAATCATGCCAATTCATTACAGTGTGTTCAGTAGAGTTCAGATTAGAGTTACGCGTAGTCCGCTTGAGTTCTTGAGAGACAATTTTTTCTGTATCGTGTTTTGTGTTTAGGAGCACCATCATGCTGGAACAGCAAGATCTTAATGCTATAGCATGCAGTGACATACAACTGTATGCATTAAACATCAGCAGGAACAGGAAAAGTCATTGGGTTAATTACTTTTATCCCATTATCTATGTTTTATTAAAGTTGTTTAAAATGAAAATGTGACAGCGATGGAGAGGCATTGACAGCCATATGTGCCATGGCTTATGACTATTTCGCTATACAGCAACTTGTTCAAACAGTGACATTTATAGCCTGAGAAACTCACACTTGGCAAGTGAGCAAACTGACTACCTCTGTGTTTGTTAAACTGGCTCCTTACCCAACATAATGTTTTCAAAAAGATTAGGCAAAAAGACTGTAAATAGAAACATATCCACATCAATTTGTAAAATAAGATTGTTTTAAATAAAATAAGATTGTTTATAATACAATTTTCTATAAAAACGTAAACTCTTTTTCTGACAGGAAATTTAATAAAATGCAATCATTGTTTTGGTGCGAAACTGATAGAATATTTATTGAATCAAAGTCTTTATATATTGAAAAGGGCCAACCAATCATTTTTTTGTAAAAAAAAAAAAAAAAGCTAAAGCTTAAGCTAAAAGTGCTGACTAAGGTTTTAATAATAGCTGGTGAGGAATGAATGCTTAGCTATCGAAAAGAACAAGTTTATTGAGATGTTAGAAAACTAAAAGCATGTAATTGATCTCTTAAATGTTGTTCATTGATGCGGACACTGCATTGTGCTGGTTGCATCTAGACTGTGCTGCATCTTTAGGAAAAATCAACACATTAAATCAAGAGATTAATTACTCTCCACCCACCCATCATTTAACATTCCTTTCTTGCGTTCCTGTATTTAAAACTTCTCTCAAATACCACAGTAAAAACCCAATCATTAAACAAAGACAGCCAAGTGCCTGGCTGCTCACTTCCACATTCTACAGTCTGTATTTAATTCCATGAATTTTTCCCTCACTTTATGTATTGCGTCTGAGAGGTGATTTATTAGGGTGCCAAAAACTGTAAACAAGCCATCAAAGGAAGTTTAGTTTCTAGTATTTTCATTCTCTGTGCAGGCAGCCCAATGTTCTCATTGTTTTTAGTCCTAGCATGGATTATTCAAGTAATTACCAAAAAAAAGATAAGTTGGCTTTTGGTGAAGTGGAGTGATGAGAGCCAGATTCTCTAAATAGTAATAGTGAAGTGCTCTTTATCTAATAAGACATAAAAGTAGCGTGTTTGCAGAGGGAAAAGTCATTTGCTCTTGTTTTATCGGTTTGTGTACTCTGTTTGAACAGATCACTTCAGAATGTACAGACGTTCTGGGAGTTTCTAAGTTAATCTCCTCATGCTTAGCTTTAAAATAATGCCGGAAGTTCTGATTACTGGGAAAGTATAGACATGTAGGCGGACTGCTACAAGCATCAGACAAGATTCAGACGCAACCCACTTCCTCTGTTGCACCATTTCGCCTCTTCCTGGCTCTGCAGGCTTACAGAAGTGACTTTAAAGACAGGACATGTTTCACCTTGGAGAGGATTCTCACAGTCTCCAGCAATCACTCACTGAAAGAACAGACCACATCAAACGGGGGAAAAAAAAAACGAGGAACGATGGTGCTGGATGCAAAGCCTGGGAGAGGAAAGCTCTGTGAGAGTGAAGAGCAAAATTAGTGGGCGGTGTGGATCTGAAATGGATGAGGTGTTAGAAGGAGAAGAGGGTTAGGCAAGATGGTGGGGCAAACAAGCTCAAAGAGCAGTTTTTTGCTAATTTTTCAAACGTTTTCTATACAGTTCAAACATTTTCTATACAGTTTTCCTGGTGCTGCTTGCATCTCTCTCTCTCTCTCTCTCTCTCTCTCTCTCTCTCGCACTCTCTCTCTCTCTCAGCCCAACTAACTTGCCCTCTCTCTGTGTCTCTTGTCCTTGTTGTTTTCTTTAAGCTTATTCAGAATCTCCATGTATAAAAGAACGCTAATGGCTGCCTGCCTGTGTCACTTACTGCCATAATTAGACAACCCTGACGGCACTTATCTTAGGCTGAATAGGGGTGACGCAGATGCACTGTGTAACAGCAAGAGAGGTTGGGGCTAGGGTGGACAATGTCAAGCAGGCTCGATCTGAAGCATCACTGAATCATAATGCACTTGGCTTGGGCACTGCCCAGTGACTCAGCCCCAGTCAGGAGGGGAAAAAAAAACAGCCATGCACTGCTTTTGACTGCTTAACAAGCTCAGGCTGCTGGGGGTCTGCAGCCCACGTCTAAAGTTTCACCCACCTCATTAGGCAGTGATTAATCTTAGCCAGTCATAAAGTAGAACACTGCAGAACCTTTATCCCAGTAGGCATCAGTATACAGAAATAAGTAAACAAAAATCTAAAAGTAGTTCAGAAAGCAAAATGGAGGTGAACAAGGTGACTCCAGGTCATTTGATGGGTGCGTGAACCCCTCTCCATTTAATCTGCACACCCTACGTCAGCTCCATTTACCACAGAAAATGGATAAAAGTGACTGACGTCAATGTGTATCCTTTCTCATTCATTTTACAAATGTTTCCTTATGGCATACAAAATGTATGGGACACTTGAATGAGTGGCACAACGCAGGTCACCAGAGACCAATCAAGCTGATTCTTGTTACACTTAATTAACCTTTTTTGTGCAGTTACTGACTCTTAGCTAATGAGGTCAGAGAGTTCATTTGGAGCAATGAGCAGCCAAATTACCAAGATATCTGTGTCACACCAAGAATAGGGCCTATTATAGTCGCTAGTTTGTTGAGTCATGCAAGGGCATGTAAAGAAAGCCAAAATGGCAAGCACAAATTCAGCCAAGTTCCCAGAGTTTCTGATTGTGTGGTTTTGGAAATATTCTACATGCAGCAAATTTGCAAAATTCAAACCGCTTCAATGCCTATTACAGACATGTAAATACTACCATATTCCTTTGCTGTGCATTTTTTATCTTGAACTCAAACAGCAGCTTGCTACATGTTGGTAATATCAAAAGCATGGCTTGTTTTATAGTTTAAGCATCCAAATAGTCACAAAATACATCCTGTGTAGTGAATCCTTTCAACAGGAAGCAACATGTTTCATTTGCTTTTGGCTTCAGTGGCACTTGTTAAATATAGTGTGTTATAACCTAAGGGAATGAGTGCATGATGTAAGCTTTTAAGACACAATTACAATTGAGCCAAGTAAACGGAAATACCAGCACTACCAATTATTTGCCTATATTTACGGAATTATTAACACAGTATATTAAAATACACATTCTTACATTTTGCAAATAGTAACACAATCCATAAAACAATAAAACAGCACAGTAGATTGTGCAAAAGCATAAATGTTCAGTATAAGGTTATGTTGAGCTTGTTTTAAAAGACATCACACAGAGTTTGCTATTTACACCTGCATTATTTCATACTTTTCCACTGATACTGCAGGCTATCACTTTATATAGGCAATGTAGACAATTTCTCAAAAAGTGCTGACTTGAAATGTGCTGCTAGAACCAAAAAGATACAGTACTTTAAAGTGTTTATAAAAATCTTTATTTTTTTGTAAAGCTTCGAATGGTCGAAGCCTTTACTGGAATGTTATTTTTCGGTATAAACCAATGAGGAAAATGTTCAATCCAAATTCAAATTTTTAATTGCGCTTTTTTGTAATGTTGGTATCTGAGATTTGCATGGTAAAGATGTATACATTTTACAAATAGGCATTAAAACATATTTAAACTTCTAAGACCTAATCATAATCATAAATTGCGAATCAACATTTTAAACAGTCTTCAGCCAAAAAGCAGTGCATGCATTCTGTGCTGTTCCATAAACACCTTCAGTATCCAGTAAATTTTAATTATATTAGCATCAGTCACTCAATCATTGGTTACTCAGGTTTGAGTAATGATTCTTCAAGACCTGAGGGACATTAGTTACTTGGCCTTTCTTCAATCTGTTTTGAGTCAGAAACCCTTAGATGTGTCAGTGGAACCTAATTCCAAACAAATTTAACAGACAAAGAGCTCATTTCTATTTCACAACATTGAATGTGGAAAAAATAACTGTATATGGGTAACTTTGTATTGCTATTTTGAACGCATTATCTTTAGAGCATGGGCTCTCATTATAACAATTATGTTTATATTTGGCAACACTATTTTAATGTCATGTATTTCAAGATCATAAGCAAGGACTCCAAAACATCATGTCATTGCTTTTCATTAACAAGAGATTATTAAACCTTACATTTTCTCATTTCTCTGTTTGCAATTTGGTATTTGGATTTTTGCATGGTCTACTTACTTCTATTCTCTCTTTTAAATGGATTAAAATATGAAAGAAATAGAAAGAAAAGAGAAAGAAAAAAGTTGTTTCATGTCAGGTATTGTAATCCATATGCATTGTCAATCACTGGAGATTTGTTATAAATTACATAAATGATAAATTAGCTCTAATGAAATCAGACAATGTGACAATGAGATGTATGTATCGTTTTTGTTTTTTCTCAGAGAAGTAAAGAAAGGCCATGACCTTGAGAAAGTTGTCAAAGGGCACAGAGCGTTTAGGAAGCAGTGGCATCAGAAGCAGAATCCAGAGTTTGATCTGGTGCATCCATGTACAAGGGCCAAGTGAGCAGGGTTGGGTGTTTTTAGAGTGACGGCGTAATTTCCAGCAGCCCTGTGGCCCTGTGAAGCAGTGTCTAAAACTGGCATGGGCCACACATGCTGCACAGTAAAAAGGCTGTTAATGTGGGAGAGGGCTTTGGACCTGTTCACAAGGTGACTAGCCAAACCACCCCAAGCACTCTGGCTACTGCTGGTGTCATGCCACCAGCCACTGACATTGTCAACATCATTACTGTCAGCTGCAATAAAGACTTGGGGCTTTTACAAGTCACACTGCCACCACCCACTGTATCCTCTTTCTCTCTTCTTCCGTCTTGTACCCTAAAATATTTAATTTTGCTTCAATATACCGTGGGAATGAGGAGTTGAATGTAATAAACAAAAGGTCATGGCCGATGTTTCTATGACATCCTTCGTTTCGGAGGTAAATAGTGCACTGTACCCATCTTGTTCTGTGGTAAAGTACAAGATATGTGGGGTGCCTGCCAGCTTGAGGTAACAGCTCAGCATGTAGTCATTTCACTGCCATGAACTACTGAGTAGCTTTTGTTATAAATTTAAAGCTGTTTATGTCTACTTTAACATATGACCTTATCATTAACCTACAACATCTTTTTCTAAGAATCAAGTATTTCTTTAGTGCTATTGTGCAAGTCACGTAAGCTGTATGTCGAATACGAACAATAAGCATAGAATCAATTTTGCAAATGTCTCTATGTCTGGTTGCATTTATTTTACAGTTAAGTCAAAAGTAAATACAGGCATTTTGCTGATGAAGTCTTGCATTAAACTGTACTCTTAGGCAGCAACACAGTCATTTGCAGAGATGGCAAAAGTACACACATCCTTCACTTAAGTACAGATGTTTTAAAATACTTTGATAAAAGTTTAAGTACTGACTACTTTAACTTGACTTAAAAAGTATACAAAAGTTTGGGCTTTGACATGTACTTAAGTGAAAAGTAGCCATTACTACTACCTGTTTTAGTGTCACACCGGTAACTGGACGTCATGTCATGTAATATCAGGCCTGTCAAATGATTAATGGCAACTTAATCACACATTATCTGTTCTAAATGTACCTTAAATGAATACTTTTTTACTTAAGTTTTTAATACTCCAACATGGGCATGGACAAATATGGATGCATTATCCAAATGTATGTTTATTATCGGTGAAACCATACTCAACATAGAGCATTAAGAAACCATATTCTTGTAAACGTTTTAAATAGTGTTATAAATGTAATCATATTCAGTTACGTAAATCATCAGGACACCAAGTGGAACTTTTGCTATGTTTCCACATGGACAGGTAATGAGGTGATACTGGAGAAATTGTACCTCTTCTCCTCTCTTGTACCTCTTTGAACTTTTAGACATTTAGAGCTTTCTATTTATATATTTATTATGTCTGTGAGTCAGATATCCACTGAGATTGTTCAGGTTGTTTTATTTATGTCTGTGAAGAGAGATGACAGATGGCAGAGAGCACCCCTGTCTGTTTTCTTTATTTTGCAAAAGCACAGGGTTTTGTTATGAGTGTAAACAAATAAAAGTAGACTCTTTACAGATTCTAATGATGTATTGTGCTTTTCTCTACGATCAAAATAGAGTAATTTAAGTTCGTTTTTACGTTAAGAGAAAGAAAAAAAATGACAAAATGAGCCAGTGCATGTGTCCACCACATATGTTTCATTGTGCGCATCATGGCAGATTTTGGTGCTTGATTTGAGAGTTGGCACATCAGTAAAATAAATGTTTAGTGATTGTAATTAATTTTTCGGTGCAGTTAATTTTTTTTTATAACTGAGTAAAGAAAGGACGCCCTAAATAAATGTATGTTGCACTGAAGGCTTTATTTTCGCCTCTTTTACATTTATTTATATTTTTAAATAAAAATGGTCAAACAGAAATGCGTGCTGCTTTAATGCCATTAAAATGAATTTGCATTTTGACAGCCCTAATTAATATATTAATACAAATCTAATTAAAATTTTTGTTATCTAATGAATGCATCCAGGCTGAACATCCACCATATAGAACACAAGCAGAGAAAAGATGATCAGGTGATCAGGAATGTCTCCCTTCTCAATAATGTTTATATCGCTTACTTCCTCGGACACATCCAGACTTACCCCAGACTTCTTGTTGCCGTTTGTCTTGCTCGTTGTTTGCTTCATAAACTAGCCAAAGTCTGTGGTGTATGAGAGCCAGGAAATAATACACCAGTGGTAGATTGAAAAGCCACGCAATAAAAGGAAATAGGTTGATGGACTGAAAACAGTGTGCAGTGAGAAGAATGTGAAGTAGAAAGTACAGATATTTGTGTAAAAATTTAATAAGTAAAAGTAAAAAACCGTCTGAAAAATAAATTGTGAAGTGAAGTACTGATACCACAAAAATCTATTTAAGTATAGTAACGATCTGGTCATTTGAGTGTGTGTGGGTGTGTGTAGCATTGTAAAACTAAAAGAAATATGTAAAAGCATACTTTGCAAAAATAAAACTGTGCTGATACAAATACTTATGTTGTAAAATTCTATTCTGGTTTGGTTAGTTCAGGTTATTAGTTTTCGGGAGATTGATGTCAAAGAATTCTACAGTGAATCGGCTCCTGCAGAGAATTTTCATTTCTTTATGAGGACACAGTTGGCTTACAGCAGACTTTCAAAAGTTTCGCCTGTTCTAGATAATGGATCCTCTTTATTCAATTACCATGCAGACTGTAAATCTTAAGGGTGGTTGTGAAAATGAACACCAAGGGGCATTCTTTGAAAATTATCAATAATGTTGTAGACATGCATGAGCTTGAAATGCTTTCCAAAAGAAAACCCTTCAACTAAGTATCTCTATGTTGCAGGATTCAAGTTGTGCTACACAATATCATAAGCAATCTTATCTATTGGTGGGAAATGGAAGTACCCATGCAATAATTTGGTCCTGCAAAGAACACATTTTGATCTCTGTAGATACCTGGTGATCTCCTACACATCTATCAATCAAGCCCATATGTATTTGTGCTATTTATCACCTCTAAAATGTAACACTGTGTCACACTGCCATGCACATTTGTTACGTTATACATGTTCAACTCTTCGTGCCAAAACAATCTATCAATCTATCTATCAGGGCCAGCAAGGCCTTCTATGCTGGCCTAAACACTATCAGAAGCACTGACCTACATTTACAACTTAAATTCAAATATTTGTTCCATTAAATTTTATTAATATACTCCCCAAAGTCTATTCTCTTCATTTCGTAGAGTTTCTCTTGGCTCTGCTTCCAGTACTTGTATGTGGATGTTAGATTTTTTTGTTTAATCAGATTTCAACCTCTATGCGCTGCCATGTCAATCTAATCTGCCCAAGGCCTTCAGAATCAGTAGTGCTGGCACGATGTACCTTAAAAAATATTAGCAATTGGACTGTTTCTTTAACCAATCAGATTTCAAATTCCCCTCACAGGGCCAGCTAGCTGCCCCACAAGAACGTCAGCCTTTTTTCGTCCTCTAATTGGTTGGACAGAGAAAAACTGTTACAGCCAAGTTCGACTAGCAAAACACATCTGTAGTGATCTGCACAAATTAATACATTTCAGTTACATTTTTTTACACCCACAATGGCTGACTAAGAAAGAGAAATTGATTTGTCTTGGATATACCTAAAAATCCATTTTCAAGGCAGACTTTTCCAGAAAATCTAGACATTGTGAGGAGAGGTAGACTAACCCCGAAACTAGCTAGCTCGTCTCAGACCGGAAAAGAGTTTGTTCACCAATTCCAGACCAGTACCACTGTCTTACAGCCTCTGAGGAGCATTGCAAATTATATGAGTATGCATTAGGCAACAAAACTCTCTCCAAAATTGCTAAGTGTTTCAGGTAGAGGAAGGTCTTCACCCGTCCGGGGAGATAGCCAGATGTTTTCAGACATCTAGGGGAAGTTCATTCGACCACCTCGGTGCCAGAACAAAGAAGAGCCTTGAAGTATACTTACCTCTTACCTGAGAGAAGGTGGTACCAGTCGAGCAGTGCTACAGGATCTCAGACAGTGTGGTGCAGTGCGAGGAATGATGAGGTGTCTGAGGTAAGGTAAGGGTGCTGGTCCATTTCTGGCCTTGTAGGCAAGCATCAGTTTTTAAATCTGATGAGTGCAGCTACTGAAAGCCTTTGGAGGAATCGAAGCAGTGGGGTGGCGTGTGGAAGAACTTGGGCAGGTTGAACACAAGTCATGCAGCTGCTTTTTGGGTCATTTGCAGTGGATGAATAGCGTTCAGAGGAAGACCTGCCAGCAGAGAGTTGCAGTAGTCCAGTCTCGAAATGACAAAAAACTGAACAAGCACCTGGGCACAGCCTATGTGGACAGAAATGGTCAAATCCTTCGGATGTTGTAGAAAAGAAATCAAAAAGAACGAGCCACATTAGCGACATGTTAGGATAATAGTAGCAAAAAATAATAAATAAATACCAATTATTCTCTGCTGTCATGACAAGCTCCCATTCTTCATATGTCTGTGCTTCTTAAACAGAAACCCTTTCTTACAGAAAACATCCAAACTCAACCAAATCACCCCAAACCATTTCCACCCCCTCAAGTGATCATGACTATGTAGTGCAAAACATTCTGTTCAAGGGTGTTGTGGGAAGCTGAATATGAAAAGGGTGTGTTTGCCTATATATACGCAGAGTAAATGAGAGCTATCACATTGTTTGGTAGCTCATTACATTGCTGCAGCACAGGTTGGGCTAAACCAAACAACAGCTGAAAACAGAAAAAAGATGATTAACACTGCTTGAATCTGTTTCAAATAAGCTGAAACAAAATACAAAAACTGTGAATGTGAATCAAAGAAGTTGTACCTTCATAAATTTAACTATAAGTCATGTCTGGCATGGCAATATAATTTATCTTTTATTTATATTTCACTTAAATAAAAAATCTTTTGTGTCAGGCTTTATGGAATTTCTAAAAGAGTCAGGGCGTTGGTCACCTGGCTGATTTAGTCTCTGGCTCTAAAAGCGATTTTTTTTATTTATTTTTTTAAGTGGATAACAAGCTTTATGTGCATGACTAACAGAGCTAAAGATGTTCACCTGCTTTTCATTTACTACTTTTTTTATCCTAAGCTGGGCAACAAAGCAGTGGACCAGCAAAATCTGGCACTTCCACACACAAAAAAAAAAAATAATAGTATGGACAAAAATACTGTTGCACCAAAAAGCTGAAATTGGTTTGCCAACACTCACATGGGCACATCACAAATGGCAGTATAATTCCCATTGACCTAAATGCATATGCAGATAACCAATGCAATGTCTACAGGCCTAATTTAACCTTAGTGCCAAAAGGACATTCTCCTCATTGGGAATCCAAACTGATATTCTTGTGGAGAACATTTGGTTCTCACCAAGATATCTCACCCCCCCCCCACACACACACACACACACACACACACAAACAAATTTACTAGTCAACATTAAAAAATCACTTATTACTTTATTGACAATTGAGTAGAATAAAAGTAATAGCTATTGAATCAAATTGTTATATACAATGTTGCAAAAAAAAAAAAGAAGAAGAAGAAAACCTTCTAAGCTTGATGTAATCTAATGCTGCTGCTTTCAAGATAATATGAAATCTTTACTACCCTGAATTAGACAGGGTGGGATAGCAAGTCTGAGTAGGGATCATAACACCCTACTGAATACATCAATGCCAGACAGCAGTCAGCAGATTTGTCACAAGCATAACTCAATCCTGCAGCTAGCCTTCACAGTAACATGGCCAGTCAGACGAGGGAGGAAAAGCCATGATGTATATTTCTAAAGTATTTGAACAGTAGTTTTATTTATATGTGGCAAACAAATAATGGACAGTCCTAACAGTGGTAATGAATACAATCTACATAAAAAAAAAAAAAGAAAAAGAAAATGTAAGTTGCATATAAAGCAAAGGAAAGAATCACTTATAAATGAATTGCACATAAAAATCTTGTATACATAGAGCTAGTGCGAAGAGAGCTCCAAAGGAATAACAATACTTATTTTCAGCTTTCTGGATCAAGATCAGGCATGTGGCTGACATGGGATCCCGACGCCAGCCTGGTGCAGGCTGCACCCTGCAATAAAATCCAACCAGACATCTATTCTCTAGGAACAGAAGGAGAGCAAATTTCCTGAAAAGTGCTTCTGTGGCTCAAACAGAGCCTCATCTTAGTCAGACTCCTGTAACATGGCCAACGGGTGAGGAATGGCGTTTGAGTTTTTGATGGACCCCGGCCTCAGACATGCACACGCTGATCCGTTGTCCGCTGTCAAGCTGTAGTTTTAACTAAACCCTCAGAGGTAGAGGGTGGATGTGGGCAAAGTAGTGTGGTCTGAAAGTGAATAACCTCTGGGAATCATCTTCCAGAGACTACCAGAGGAATGCCCTTTGCGGCCAGCAAAGCATTTCCGAAATGTTTCTTCTGACCAAAAGCAGCAGAAAGTCTTGAACACATGTTTCACTGTTCATTGCTGCTGTCCCTGAAGAATAACAACAAAATATTAAAAAATGTTTTAAAAATAGTTAAATGTCCATTGCACCTGATCTTTAAAACTGTGTTTTACCAGACAATGGGAAACGTGATGCTATATGTAGACTTGTGGCTTGAAGCTAAATTACATTTATATTCTTCATAAGCAAATGATGGAGTACTGTGAGCTATATGT
This sequence comes from Silurus meridionalis, assembly GCF_014805685.1. NCBI lineage: Eukaryota > Metazoa > Chordata > Actinopteri > Siluriformes > Siluridae > Silurus > Silurus meridionalis. Next base: position 23,720,325 of record NC_060886.1, read on the forward strand.
TTCCAGCACTTACAAGAAACACCAGGGGCTACACTGGTGGACAAAACATTCATTAGCTAGCACACCAGAAAAAAAATGCTCCAGTAATACATTTGTCCAGTCTCATGTTTTTGTTCCCAAGAAAACAAAGTTAGAAAGTAAAAAAAAACCCTAAATGTTAAAAAGTAGTAGCTAATGTTCAACCACATATGGGACACTGTGTAAAATGTAAATAAAAACATAATGCAAAGATTTGCAAATCTCATAAAGTCAGATTTTCTTTACAATAGAACACAGAAAACATACATGTATGTTTAAACCAGGGAAATGTACCATTTTGAGGGCTGCAAAAGTCTGAAACAAGTAAAAGTTAGTTTAAACTAAACAGTTAGAGAAATGTTGTAACTAATTAGGTTAATTGACAACAGGTCAGTGAGAGGACATTTTAGATTAGTTAATGTGCAGCTTATATAGAAGTCAAAATATCAGCCAACAAAATTAAATACACCCCAATTGATGATAGCGGTGTGTTGTTTAAACATGCAAGGCCACGTGTCCTATTCATCATGTTCATGTTTTTATCTGCTTGACAGGGCCTTACAAATGTGTGGTGCTTAAAGCACAATTCTCTCATACTGACCACTGGATGTTCAACATGGCACGTCATGGCAAAGAACTCTCTGGGAATTGGGAATTAGAATTGTTGCTCTCCACAAAGATGCCAAGGCTATAAGAAGATCGGTAACACCCTGAAACTGAGTTACAACACAATGGCCAGGGTCATAAAGAGGTTTTCTGAGACTTGGTGGATCAAATAAGGTAAGTCTTTGTGCTGTACGTCAGGTGCAGAAGCTGCTTCAAAAAAACAGACTCATGAGTGCTGCCAGCATTGCTTTAGAGGTTGCAGAAGCTAATGGATCACTTGTCAGTGCTCAGACAGTATGCTGCACAAGTCAGTTTGCATGCCTGTTGTCCCAGAAGGAAGCCTCTTCTAAAGCTAGCTCACAAGAAAGCTTGCAAACAGTTTGCAGGAGACAACCTGTCCAAGGGAATCAATTACTGAAATCATGTCCTGTGGTCTGATGAGACTTAAAGAAACTTGTTTGGCTCAGATGGTGTCCCGCATGTGTGGTGACGAGTACCAAGGAAATTGTGTCTTGCCTACAGTCAAGCATGGTTGTGGTAGCATCATGGTATGGGGCTGCATGAGTGCTGCTGGTACTGGGGAGCTGCAGTTCATTGAGAGAAACATGGATTCCAACATTTACTGTGACATTTTGAAGCACAACATGATGCCCTTCTTTCAGAAACTGGGCCGAACAACAGTTTTACGAAATAAAAAAGACTCCAAACACACCGCCAAGATGACAACTGCCTTGCTGAAGGTGGAGTGGCCAAGTATGTCTCCACACCTAAACCCCATTGAGCACCTGTGGGGCATCCTCAAGCGGAAGGTGGAGATGCTCCATGTGTTTTAAATCCAGCGGCTTCGTGGAAGAGGATCCCAGCAACAACCTGTGCTGCTCTGGTGAATTCCATGCCCAGGAGGATTAGGCAGTGCTACATAACAATGGTACTCATAAAATATTTACACTGGATAGTTTTGACGTTTACTTAGAGTGTACTTACTTTTGTTGCCAGCTATTTAGACAATAATGGCTACATGGAGTTTTTTTACTGGCTACATGGAGACAGTAAATCTGTACTGCTGTACAAGCTGCACATTGACTATTCTAAAACTTATCCAAGTTTCAGTATAGTATTGTCTCTTGAGAAGATATAAAAGATATAATAAAATGCATGCTGAAATGGTGTAAAAAAAAAAGGTGTAAAAAAGGTGTACTCACTTTTGTGAGATACTGTATATATATAAAAGCAACACTTCAGCCCTATTTATCTATGTTCATATTACCTCCATATAAAGATACCACATGCCATGTAAAATTCGCCATGTGCCTCCCTTTACTAAAACCAGTCAGTCCAAGGTATCACTTGTTCTTATCTTTCCTGTTCATCAAACAAACCCAGCAAAGAGCAGGCTCTGTCTGGCTCTATATTAGCCACTTTGTTTTCTAGTAAAAATACACCTGGATTATGTTTTTGAAAGCTATATATAGAGCTCTCACCTCTAAATAAGAACCACCTGCACCAGAGTAGAGTGAAACATCCCAAACATGGTTAAGGGAGGAGGCAGTGGTGAACGCTTGGCTAGAGTTCATGCAGAACACTGGCACTGTGTGCCCTGTAGAGGCAGCCATTAAAGCCCTTTCACCAGAACTGCTGGCCAAAAACACCACAGCTCATTTAGTCTAGCAGCATGAGACAAAACTCTCAACATAGGACCTGTTTTCTCAGAACAGCCACAAAAACGAAAACGGTCCAAAACACTGTGACCATTTCCATTCATGCACACAACATAAATCCGAAGGAATTATAAGGTTTCATTTCTATGGTAGTAGTTATGGTAGTGTGGCGCTGCTGCACGATTCAATGATTGTGACTGGTGATGTGTGACAATGCCCTGGAGATAATTAAGCTGAGAAACAAAATTCATAAATGTTTATCCATGCACTGTTTACAAAATGTCCAAATGTATTTGTTTCACAATCAATCTTTAAATGCATATTACATTTTAGAAAGCTTTGTGATGGACTGGTGTCGCATATAAGACTCCTTTAGCACACTGAGATAGATTGCAGATACACTGTCCAGCCTGACCAGGATAATGGTTTGTTAAGACAAACAAATGGCTTAACAAAGGCCTGGTAGCATAGGGATATGTGAACCCGTTTCCTTTGTTTAAACCACAGCTTCTCATACATTGCAGCCAGGGAATTATCAGAATCACAATACTTAATTGATCCCCTGGGAAAATTGTTTGGTTGCAGTTGCTCAAAGTAAAAAGTAGAGTAAATATTAAAGTAAAAAAAAAAGTAAAAAAAAAAATCTATATCATCTAAGTTATATATTGTGAAGGTGAAATTGTAGCAGAATATAATAAAATTTGTAACAGCAGTTAAACATTTGGCAAAAAAAAGATTCAGACAAAAATAGTTTCTAAAATGTATTGCACATTTAACTATTATTGCACAATTGTGACTTACATTTACGACATTTAGCAGACGCCCTTGTCCAGAGGGACGTACAAAAGTGCTTTGAGTCTCTAGCAATGAATACATTTACACTGGTATTCTACATTACAAACTTAATATAAAATAGACTACAACTCTATGTTTACAAAGCAAACTTGGAAAGTGTTAGTGATTCAGCAAGAAGAAGGTCTTCAACAGTCACTTAAAGATAGCCTGGGTCTCACTGTTTGGACATCTAGGGGAAGTTTATTCCACCACCTCAGTGCCAGAACAGAGAAGAGCCTTAAAGTATACTTACCTCTCATTCTAAAAGAAGGTGCCAGTCAGGCAGTGCTGGAGGATCTCAGACAGCATGGTGCAGTGTGAGGAATGATGAGGTCTCTGAGGTAAGATGGTGCTGGTCCATTTTTGGCCTTGTAGACATGCATTAGTGTTTTGAATTTGATACGTGCAGCTACTGGAAGCCAGTGTAGGGAGCACAGCAGTGGGGTGGTGTGGGAGAACTTGGGTAGATTGAACACAAGTTGTGTAGCTGCGTTTTGGATCATTTGCAGTGGACGAATAGCTTTCAGGGGAAGACCTGCCAGTAGACCATTGCAGTAGTCCAGTCTCGAAATGACAAGAGATTAAACAAACACCTGGGCAGCCTTTGTGGACAGAAATGGTCGAATCCTTCGGATGTTGTAGAGAAGCAGTGTCGAGCAGTGTCTGAAGGGCAGAGCAGAGAGATTTGATGGGACCCCTTTAGCTATAAATAATTTTTTACAGATGTCATGCAATGAGGAAGATTAAAGATGCATATTGAGCTGATGTTTAGTAATTAAACAGGCAGACAAATAAAATAATCCTAATCCAAATATTATAAATGTAAAACATGCTGTAGGTCAACAAACATTATAAACTGGACAAAACTAGGACATGAAACCAGAATGCAAACAGAAACCAGGAAAACAAACACACAACTAGGTGAAATAATCATTAATTTGCAGTGAGCTAAATGAATGAGAGTGCTTTTTAACTGTGGCTGACGGGTAATGAGTGCGTAATTGGAAACAGGCGACGCTGAACAGTGTTAGGGTCGTTGTGAATGTGTGAGTAGGTGTTGGAAGCCATGTTTGAAGACTTTCGTACCTGATGGGAAATGGAGTCCGGTAGTGACCACTTCAGGACATATTTATGAAAATTATGTAATTATTAAAATTAAGGGCTATATATATATATATATATATATATATATATATATATATATATATATATATATATATATATATACATTTTGTTTTCGTTAGGGGTGTAAAATTCACGTTTCGATACGTACCTTGGTTTTTAAGTCACGGTTCTGTATAATTTCAGGGAAGAATTGCAAAACAAAATTTAGAAATTTTTAATAACGCAGTTTATTATTATATGTGATCAACATTTGAACAATTTATATTTAAAAAACAATTTTAAAGAAAATGCTTAGTTGGTTAAAAATATAAAATAATGTTATAAATTATAACATTTTAAATATATGTTGAAAATTCAATAAATCTAATTAATGCCATGCTTTTTTATAATGATTAATTGTCAAAACAAATTGATTAAATAAATGGGGAAACATTTTTTTTTTTTACATTTGGTAGACCTCATTTGGGTAATACAGAGGTGTATGCAAGTGTGTGTTACATTTATATATTTACATTTCTGATTCCTTCCATCCTTCATTTATTCACTCCCAGGATATGCAGAATTGTCAGGATGATTTCCTTTTATGATAAATTCTTGAAGCCGGACATAAAACGCTGAAGAATCTATTGCTCAATGCTATGGATTCAATAATGAATTTTTTTTCAACTATTCATTTCACTGCAAGTATCCTGTAAAATTAAATCTATAGCACCAGTTATAGTTATAATCTTGAAGCTAGCTAGCACTATTGATTCCCTATCATTTTCATGCATTACATTAACATTCACATACAATAACTCAGTTTTTAACTAACTACTTAGTTTATATTTTATATCCCTGGCATTGTTGTGTATATTTTAAAGTTTACAAATAATAATAAAAAAAAAAATGCCTAAAGCGCTTAAAGTGGCAGGCAGAGACTAAAACTTGCAGTCCGCCACTTTATACGTTCCTGAGGAAATTTAGATTGTAACTATGTTCCACACGTACAACGGTTTACATTTGGTACACCTGTAACGAACTGAAAGCCGTGTACAAATACTTTTACCTTTACTAATATATATTATATATACTGTATATAAAATATACGGGCTGTCAAATGATATTAATAACACGTTAACGTAAATGAATATTAGCATCACTAATTTTAATTATGTGATTAAGTGCAAATTTGGTTTGGCCATTTTTATTAAATACAAATAAAAAAATATAAAAGAGGTAAAATTTAAACCACTAACGCAAAACATTTATTCATGACATCCTTTCTTTATTTGGATATAAACAAATAATTTTTAAAATCACTAAACATTTGTTTGTGTTTGCAGCAAGTTTTAAATCAAGCACCAAATTCGCCATGATGCACACGTCTGGCAATTAAAACCGTCCATGTGGAAACAGCAACATTTCTGTTTGGTGTCCTGATCTACTACTACTACCTTTCGGCTTCTCCCATTAGGGGTCGCCACAAACATCCTCCGAATGTTTGATTTGGCAAATGTTTTATTGCTGGATGCCCTTCCTAACGCAACCCTCCCTATTTATCCGGGCTTGGGACCGGCACTAAGAGTGGCTGGGGTTGCCTAACCGGGCATCGAACCCGGGCCGCAGTGGTGAGAGGTACATGTATAACATAAACATGTGATTTTTCCCCTCTTAAAAGAAATTAACAGTCTAGATTTTTTTGGTAGGTTTATTTTAACAAAAAGAGAAAGAATATCAAAAATCCAGAAAAAATAAGATTAATATTTATAATTATTTTAAATTAATTTATATTTGATTGAGTGTAATAAGTATTTGTACCAACTAGCAAGAATTCTGATGCCCACACACCCAAATTAGTCCTGTACCTTCAAGAAAGAGCTCCTAATATCAACTCGTTATGTGTATAAAAGACACCTATAACAGAACCATCCTCTTCCATTTAAACCTCTCCACCACCATGGGAAGGACCAAAGAGCTTATAAAGGACTTTAGGGACAAGATTGTAGAAATGCACAAGGCTAGAATGGGATACAAGACCATCAGCAAGAAGCTTGGTGACAAAGATACCACTGTTAGTGTGATAATTCAAGAATGGATGAAATTCAAGATAAGGTCTATCGCCCTCGCTCTAGAGCTCCATGCAAAATCTCACCTCATGGGGTAAGGATTATTCTGAGAAAGGTGAGGAATCATTAGAGAATTACACTGGAGGAGCTTGTTGATCTCAAGGGAGTTGGGACCACAGTCACCAAGAAAACCATTGGTAACACAACCAATTGGTCACTTTTGTACGTCACTCTGGATAAGGGCGTCTGCTAAATGCCACAAATGTAAATGTAAATGTAAACCAAGGTTTCTCTGCTTAAGAATGTACATGAAGAGGCCCTTCTGAAGTTTGCAAATGAACACCTGAATGATTCAGAGATGGTTTGGGAGAATGTCATGTATTTAGATGAGAACAAAATTGAGCTCTTTTGCATCAAATCAACTCACCGTGTTTGGAGGCAGAGAAATGCTGAAAATGTTCCAAGATCATCCCCACTGTCAAACATGGAGGAGGAAACATTTTGCTTTGGGGCTGTTTCTCTGCTAAGGGTACAGGATGACTTCGCCACATGAACAAGGCCATGCACTCTTGGATGAGAACCTAAATTAAATGCAAATTAATTTCTAACCTTTCTTTAAATGTTTTTATGGATTTCTTTGTTTTTATATTCTGTCTCTTTCCGTTAAATTAAACCTACCATAAAACTGTTCATTTCTTTTTCTTTGTAAGGAGTAAATTTACAAAATCATATGTTATTTTAATTAATGTATTTAAAAGTGTGCATTAAATGTTTTTTTTATTAGGACAATGCAGCAAAACAGGTCTTGTTTTTAAGCAGAATTTAAACTACATAAATACACATGCATACATGCATAGATAAAATTCACAGATCCAATGGCTATGCTTAACAGATTCATAGTTCATGGTTTACTTCTTCGAATCCATGTCTTTAAAACAAAAAAAAAATTGCAGTTGAACACCACGGAAAAGGGCGGTGTTTTTTGGTGACTTTTCTGGTCAACACAGTAACACTTAGCCTGCTAGATGACTGACGTCTGTCCATATTTTTTCCTGGAAACTTATTTTATTTATAGTACTACACATTGAATCCAAACCCACTCTGATTTAAATCCGATATTGAATGTGAATGTTTGATCTTAAATGCACCAGTGCAACATGTACCGGTGTTTGTCTCATATTAGCGGAAGGGCTGGCATGGTGTGGTATCAGGTGGCTGCTCCGGGGACTTTTGGTAAACGCTTGGCATGGTAAGGCAGGCACATTTCAAAAATGGACCTGGAATACTTTGGTCTTTAAATAGCACAAGGCGTTGTCCATTTCCTCTCAGCCTCTTTAATGCTGACACTTACTCAACAGGGAATTACAACTTCACTGGAAATTATGAAGATGAAGCGAACACAGCCATTTTGTGTAATTGCGGTCAGTTTGTGAGCAGGTCATTTCCTGTGAACAGAAATGTGTTGGCTGAGATTTTTTGACTTTGGGAACTTTTTTTCTTCACTGGCAAGACATGATGGCACAATGTACCCCTGTTGTGCTTTTCTTGTTACTAAATATTTTCCTGTATTTTTCATAACAAGGAAAAATGCCAAGTTGTTGATATCCCCAAGGGTCAAAAGAATGCTGAAAAGATTGACCAGAAACAGAGATGGTCTTGTATTGTGGAGTGTTTTTCAGTGTTCTATAAAAACAAAGAATGAATCAAAATATACAATTTCAATACTTGAGGTCTATAAAAGTAAAACAAAATCTAAATGCATGTTTACTACCATTACACCAATATTTAGACAAAGCAATTTGGGTAGTACATCATGTGGATCCAGACATGCTTCAGAGTCTATTTTTAAGACTTAAATATATTCGGTGTGGTCTACTGGCAGCACATTGTGCTTTCATATTTCGGAATGACTAACAGACAAAGTGGGTGCTGATACATGATTAAGCAAGTGGATTTCAGAGCCTGACATACTTTAAATCGCAAATAAGATATGAACCGATTGGAAATATATAATTTTCACCATACAGACACCATAAGATACTGTTTATACTACTACATTATTCCATGTTGTCTAGGAAGAACCCAAACCTGAAACTTTTTCAACATATTTTGTAAATGCCATTTTAAATAATGTATGCTGTATAATTAGTAGCAAATCTGATCACATATTCCTTAAAGCTTCCCTTTGTTTCCTCCTGTATCCATGCAAGTTTCTTCCAAATTCTCTGATTTCCTCCCAAATTACAAACACCAGTAGGTAAACTGACATATTGCATGCGTTTACACAAGGTCCATGCCAAACCATAGTTCATTTACACCCCAAAATCAATGTTTCTAAGATAGAAGACATTGTCACACATATTACAGCACAGTGAAATCTATTTTCAAATATATTTAAGAGGCTGGGGTCAAAGCATTAAGCTACAATACAGCACCCTTTGGAGAGTGTTAAGGGGCCAACAAACCCACTTCTAACTATACACTATACAGGGAGTGCAGAATTATTAGGCAAATGAGTATTTTGACCACATCATCCTCGTTATGCATGTTGTCTTACTCCAAGCTGTATAGGCTGGAAAGCCTACTACCAATTAAGCATATTAGGTGATGTGCATCTCTGTAATGAGAAGGGGTGTGGTCTAATGACATCAACACCCTATATCAGGTGTGCATAATTATTAGGCAACTTCCTTTCCTTTGGCAAAATGGGTCAAAAGAAGGACTTGACAGGCTCAGAAAAGTCAAAAATAGTGAGATATATTGCAGAGGATGCAGCAGTCTTAAAATAGCCAAGCTTCTGAGCGTGATCATCGAACAATCAAGCGTTTCATTCAAAATAGTCGACAGGGTCGCAAGAAGCGTGTGGAAAAACCAAGGCGCAAAATAACTGCCCGTGAACTGAGAAAAGTCAAGCGTGCAGCTGCCAAGATGCCACTTGCCACCAGTTTGGCCATATTTCAGAGCTGCAACATCACTGGGTGCCCAAAAGCACAAGGTGTGCAATACTCAGAGACATGGCCAAGGTAAGAAAGGCAGAAAGTCGACCACCACTGAACAAGACACACAAGCTGAAGCGTCAAGACTGGGCCAAGAAATATCTCAAGACTGATTTTCTAAGGTTTTATGGACTGATGAAATGAGAGTGAGTCTTGATGGGCCAGATGGATGGGCCCGTGGCTGGATTGGTAAAGGGCAGAGAGCTCCAGTCCGACTCAGGCGCCAGCAAGGTGGAGGTGGAGTACTGGTTTGGGCTGGTATCATCAAAGATGAGCTTGTGGGGCCTTTTCGGGTTGAGGATGGAGTCAAGCTGAACTCCCAGTCCTACTGCCAGTTTCTGGAAGACACCTTCTTCAAGCAGTGGTACAGGAAGAAGTCTGCATCCTTCAAGAAAAACATGATTTTCATGCAGGACAATGCTCCATCACACACGTCCAAGTACTCCACAGCGTGGCTGGCAAGAAAGGGTATAAAAGAAGAAAATCTAATGATATGGCCTCCTTGTTCACCTGATCTGAACCCCATTGAGAACCTGTGGTCCATCATCAAATGTCGATTTACAAGGAGGAAAACAGTACACCTCTCTGAACAGTGTCTGGGAGGCTGTGGTTGCTGCTGCACGCAATGTTGATGGTGAACAGATCAAAACACTGACAGAATCCATGGATGGCAGGCTTTTGAGTGTCCTTGCAAAGAAAGGTGGCTATATTGGTCACTGATTTGTTTTGTTTGGTTTTGAATGTCAGAAATGTATATTTGTGAATGTTGAGATGTTATATTGGTTTCACTGGTAAAATAAATAATTGAAATGGGTATGAATTTGTTTTTGTTAAGTTGCCTAATAATTATGCACAGTAATAGTCACCTGCACACACAGATATCCCCCTAAAATAGCTAAAACTAAAAACTACTTCCAAAAATATTCAGCTTTGATATTAATGAGTTTTTTGTGTTCATTGAGAACATGGTTGTTGTTCAAATTAAATCCTCAAATAAAATTAATCCTCAAAAATACAACTTGCCTAATAATTCTGCACTCCCTGTACACTTCTAAGATTTCTAACTATTGAGCTACCAGTGCCCAGGTCCAGGTCTCTGACCAGGCTGAAGTCTTTACAGAAGGGGAATGTATGAATAAATGTTGTATAATGTATCCTAATGAGGCAATGTTTACAGCAATGACCATCGCTATCTTGGGTTATGTGTTTTGTCTTGTGTTGTCTTGTGTTGTCTGTCTGTACTGTTTTTCGTCTGCATTGTTTGCACCAGGTTGCACTCGATGCACTTTATGTAGCTTTGTGTTGTGTTGTAGCTCTATGTTGTTTAACGTAGCACCAGGGTTCTGGAGGAACGTTGTCTCGTTTTTACTGTGTACTGTGTACCACTGTGTATAGTAGAAATGACAATAAAAGCCTCTTGACTTGATCAACCATCAGGAAACTATCAACATCTGGCCAGGTGACTAGCATCAGCCAGAAAATTATTCATAAAAAGGGGTGCACACACTTTTTCAGCATGCGAGCTGCTTATAAAATGACCAAATCAAAATTATCTACCCAAATAAATATAATTTTTTTTAATGTCATGTGATCTACCCACACTACCTTTGCGATCGACCGGTAGATCGCAATCAGCGTTTTGGGCACACCTGCTATAGACCAACTTCATGTTTTTCTTTCAATTTTTTTGGATGGTCCCTCTTAGTGCCGGTTCCAAGGCCAATCAAATGGAGAGGGTTGCGTTAACAAGGGCATCCAGCTTAAAACACATGATCACGAATCAGAAATTCATACCGGATCGGTCGAGGCCTGGGCACAGGTATTGTTAGCCAACAGGGTACCGGTGGAAATTGGGCTACTGTTGGCCAAAGGAGGAGAAGGAGAGGAGGAAGATGTCTACAAAGACAGGAGGAAAAGGAGAAGTGTAGGAGAATGGAGGTTAGGGTTGGTACTTTAAATGGTGGTACTATTACTGGTAAAGGAAGAGAGGTAGCTGATATGATGGAGAGGAGAAAAGTAGATATGCTTTGTGTTCAGGAGAAGTGGAAAGGGAGCATGTTGTATGGTTTAGAGACAGTGGCAGTGACTGAAAGGCAGGACGTGGAGCTGGAGGAACAGAGCTAAAGATGGATTAGAAACGATTTTATTAGAGGGACAGAGCATGTAGGACGTTTTTTAAAACAAGGTGAGGGAGCACGATTGAGATGGTTTGGACATGAGCAGAGGAGGGACATGGGGTACATTGGTAGGAGAATGCTAAGGGTGGAGCCACCAGGAGGGAGGAAAAGAAGGAGGTGTATGGATGTGGTGAGGGAGGATGATCCACTGTGGCGACCCCTAATGGGAAAAGCTGAAAGTAGAAGAAGACAACTATAAAATCCTCCTTTAACATGTTAGTAATATGCTGCTCCTCATTCATCTGTAGACTTTAGGTGATCAAAATATGTATGTTACATTGGACTGTTACTGAAATGCATGATTGTGGAACTTATCTATACTATTAATTAATAAAATTAACAATTTTGCATGTGCTTTATTTGTCGGCAAATGCTTTTTAAACATATTTAAAGATTGTTCTTCAAAAGTTGCATTTACTACAATATTAGACAGCAGATTTTTTAAAAACCTACACTAGGCATCTTAAGAGATGAACAACATGTAATTGCTGTTGCAGGAAAACAGGATTTGTACCCCAAATACCAAACCTTTCAACTAGCCTCTGCGGTGGCTCTGGGATGACAAGAGCTGTTCATTTTTTTGAGATCATCTGTGGATTGTAAAAATAGTGATGTTTGTGCAGTAACCAAAGTTTTCTATTCCCCTAAGGTATAGGCATGTCCCAGGAAAATAACAGCCTACTGTAGCAGCGTTACTGAGATGGGTTTATTACATAACCTATAGTACTGCACAACCTACATATGTATTGCACTTAAATCGCACACACATGCACTCACACACCATACAACTCTAGTCAAGCAGAAATAGGAATATTGAGAAAGACACGAAAACGCAAGACAGATGGCCTTTGTAAAAAGGTCTAAGCACACCACTTCAGCAGGTCCCCTGTAGATTAATGCCTTCCATGTATATTGAAATAATTTATGCCATGAGTCATGCACCCCATAGTCAATATTACATATTGTAATATTAAAATTCAGTAAAACCAAGCATTTTACAGTGACAGCACCAAACAATGACATGTTCTATTTGCCTAATGGAACATACAGTAGATATTTCCACAATACATTGATTGCCTTTATATTGCCAACACGTCTCAGTTCATAATTAGTAACTGAGACAGCTTTGAAAAGGAGATGACTCCATAATAAGTTCTACTCATTAAATGTTGGAGGATCAATTGAATGCTGTTACATTAATGAGCCTTTAATGTTCAGAGACAGGGAGTCTGGTGTTAAGCCATCCACCAGCATGCTTTAATACATTTGGAATAGTTTCCTCTGGTGATTAAGTCAATCACTGCATCTCCTCAGGAGAGGGGCATAAAAAGGCACTTACCTTCATAAGGATATAGATGCAAAAGGAGTTAAATATCTGGAAGCTGGAAAATTTTACCATCTGTTAGGCAAATCTGCTTCGACAGGCTGAGTCTGGGCCTTGCTGGCAGGCAGATGAGAGGCTACAACCACTGAAGACTAATTAGTGCAAATAAGCACCTACTGAGCGCCTCAATCCAGTGACAAGTCAAGCGAAAAATTGCAAGGACAACACAGGCAGCTTACAATTAAAATTTAATCGTCATTGAGTGGCCAGGCTTGTTTCCCATTTCAATTTCTTTTTATTTTAAAAATTATTTTAAAAGAGGTGTGGAAACTTGGTTGTGGGTATAAAAATGCAAAACAGTTTGACGCTGCTCTTAAAGTTTCTAAACATTTAATCAGAATTAGATGGTGAACAGATAAATGCTTCAAGCATTCGCAGTTACTAAAGTCACTTTGTGGTCACGCCCCTATGATTTGGTCTCTTAAAGTTGTTCTGAACATGGGGCTAATTTGTATTTTAAAATGGTTTAAACGTTACAGTAAAATGGTTTTTGACTGCGCAAATGTTTGAGAACTGTTGGTCTGGTAAATTATTAATCAAAAAGAATTATAATAATTATTTGCATATTACACAATCCTACATTTCATACCTGTTGATTAAATTAAAGCTTTTTAGATAAATTATTATCTTTTTTTATGTTAGCTATTTACTGTAACACCAAGACCAATGGTTTTTACCTTCTAATGTTTTTAAATAAATACAACGTTTGTTACCCAAAGTGTTTCAGGCTTACAACATGGACATCTAGAGAGGGTTTTTGCAGCTTCCATTATCAATAAGATAATGTCATCTAATATCACCGTTTCTATGCATCTGTCTCTAGGTGCATTAGTAAAAATGACAATTATCATGTTATTAGCATAGATTTTAACACTCAGAGAATCATTTAGTGAACTTTTGCATTTAGTCTTTGTTTGTGAGATGATCAGTTGGATTAGAAGCTTGGTTTCTACTGGTACACAGATGAAAGTGCTGTGCTAGGTCCCTCACAGCCCAGGAGGAAGACAGTGAACAATGACATTCTTGGTAGGCTACTGTTTAGATACAAGCCGTTGTAACGCGTTGAGTCTGGGTGAAGGGAAAGCTCGCTAACTCCAATTGCAACAGAAATCATATAAGCACAGACAGGTTTCCAAAACTCGTGCTTATTTATTTTTCTTGGCAACAGCGTTACGGGTTAGTCAAGGAAACTTAGAAATGAGCATCAGAAAATAATAAGGACATATTCCTCGGTCTTGCACACACGCAGTAATACCGAAAAAATGCAGTGGCAGGCTATTCCCAAAATACAGCTATGCTCCTAAAGGAAACAGAACATATTTCACCCATTACACCGTGTGTAACGTGTCTTTCGGTAAAGCCTGTGTAAAGTTCATTAGTTTCAGTGTAGACAGTGTAGACAGGCTTATTTATGTTCAAAATAAAAATATTTGTATAATTCAGTGGGTGCGGCTTAGATATGGGTGCGCTTTATAGTCCAGAAATTACGATAATTGATAATCACACTATTCGTTGTCATGCAATTAAGGATGGGTTTCCTTTTGATTCTGACTCAAGGTTCTTCCTCTTACCTCAATCACTTTATAAAATAAATACATTAATACATGCATGATTATATCATTGTCTCAGATTTGACCAAGCAATTGATTTTATTTTAGTTTACTGTGCCTTGGGAAGAGTGCATAAGCAAGGCTAATGAGAGGAATGGTACTAAGCTTCAAGAGCTAGTTGAAGAGTGTAGAAGGCAGGTCTGGAAATCTCGTTGTGAGCCTTTGGAGGTGGGCTGTAGAGGATTTGCAGGGCGTTAACTCTGCAAAGTAGTTATGCTACTAGGCATCATTGGGGAGGCAAAAGGAGGGCGATTAGAACCGCAACTGAAGCCAGAGAGAAACTCACCAGGTGTTTTTTTTATTAGGAAGGCAGAACCACGGGGCAATCGCTACTGGGATACAGGCCAGGGTCTGATCAACCTTGATTAGGTCGCCTGGATGAGGGTGTCTGATGTTGAAAGACCTGAAACTCCCAATGACCCCAGGATACATCAATGATGTGTCCCAGTGCATCTGCATGATGTATTTTTTACACAGTTTATCACAATTTTTTTTTTTTGCTCGTATTTTACAAACAGTATCTATAAATCTCTGGCAACTGTTTTGCGTTCTATTCAACATGTTTTCAAGGAACCAAAAAATCCACTTTAAATAGTTGACTGAAAATGCTACAGTGACTGCAAATTCTAAAGTTTATACAGAGTGCATAGCAAAATTGCACAACTTCACTTGTACTTTCATAGCAAGGATGATATTGAGGGCTAAATGGCAACAAATATGTTGAATGTTGAGAAAACATGAATTAACTATTAAAGAAGATTTGAAAAGCAAATCTTATAACATGTATATTTACAATTCATAGCTGCATGTCTTCAAGAACATCAATATTCAGTTCTCACATTTGAACTGCACCAGACAGACAATTAAATAAGAATCTGTATTAAGAAATCAGTATTCACTAGCCCAAAGAGAGATGATATGTGATGGCTGTATCATAACAATGAGTTCAAATTAATACATATGTATGACCTAATGTCAAAGTGCCAAAGTACACCATAGCCTGATTTCAGTTCATTAAAGAAATGGATAAAAAAGAACAGCAGGGCAAATGTTCAAGCAACCTGGACAGCCCTATTTCTCAGTAGCCACACTGCTTTCATTGACTGAAACACGCAATAGGTGTGGCATGGTGGCAGGGAAGCGGGAGGAAACCAAAACCAACTGGTAATAAGCTCAGATGGAGTGACTCTCTCACGGGGCCATTCGCCTTGTAATCCAGGACTGTAAATCATACAAGGGGTGTGCACTGTATGAACCTGGCACACATGGTCGCACGCACACAGAAACTTGAAGGCGCACCACTTGCTTAGACAGAGGCACTCTGCTACCGCAGACAGGCAGCCAGACACAGGAAGGCTGGCCTAGGTGAACAGATCAACCCCGGGTTCCTAGGTCTTGGGTGAGGCTTGCTACTCAAACAGCATGTAGCGAGTAGGCTTGGAGAGAAACTCAAGCGAACATAGCCGATTCAGGCAAAGATCCAGTTAAGTGCTCAGTGGGAGTAGAAAAGCCTCACCAATGTGATGGCATGACATAAAAACAATATTATAATATAAAGCAGCTGTTCATAGCTAGCTAGCCTGAGAAAGAAATCAAAGCATTGCATGTTATTCATTTTTTTTTTTTTTTGGTATCCTTTGATCACTTTGGACCTTTTTTTCCTTTTCTTCCTATGTACTTTATGTATATTTTTTTATATCATTATCAATCACAATGAAATTATTCTTCACCTAGGAAAATGACTTTTCTTTCAAATAGGAATTATTCTTGGAATTCTAGTCTATTCCAAAACCAAAGCAAAATTGATAGTTTTGGTTCAGTTGCTGTTTAGTTTGTTGTGGTTTCCTGCTTCAATAAACCAAAATAAAGGTTGAAGAAGAGTAGAAAAAGGTAAACAGATCAGAACCAAGCATAACTAAAAACAAAGATTTTATGTTTATGCTGAATAAATGATTAGTGCTCTTTGGATGGGCTTCAAGGCACTCTTTCTCCACCGTCCTTAAGACTGGCACTAGTCAATGGAGAGCATTTGTGAGCTCATGCATGTAGGATAAGATAGATGGTCCTTTCTTCTGAGTTTGTTATGCTGCTATAGGACACTGCATGAGAAGCAGCTTGAAAAGATATAGAGGTTAACTTCACACATAGAGCTTTGTGTAATAAGGTAGAATTATCTGTATGAGTAAGTGGAAATTGGCAAGAAGAAATTGGGAAGAAAATGGGGGAACAATACAAACAAAGTTTAGATGGTGTGATATATTTACTTTTTTGCTTCACATCTACAAAAAAAAAGAGATTCATTGGTAAATAAATTGGGTTTATAGTTGCAGTTGGGCTGCTTAAGGCTGAAAATGAAATGTGCTTGAACTGGACAGAGATTTGTCTCACTTGAACCCAGTTGTTAGGTTTTTAACTGCCTGAACAAACTTTACCAAAAAGAGTAAACACACATCAAATGAATCCGATGAGCCATATGTGAAAGCACCCCCAAAAGTGTTCCATAAAATTTAGTTTTACCCATGCATTATTAAAGGAGTCATAATTTGAATGTCAAAACAATGAAGAAACTGCTTGGAGCCATACTGATATTTTGAATAAGGCCAGGGGAGAAGACAAGTATAACAAACCAGGGGAAATAAAGGAGTTTAAGTATCTCTGGCAAGCATGATTGATGTATTAGATGTGTTGATCCCAAGAGGGGTCATTGCTTTGCCAAGTAAACATAGCCGGAGCCTCTGCGGCTTGTAATGATGGAGGCAAGAGGAGCCCAGTTACACAGACAATAATCAGGGTCCGTGGAAGACATGAATCAAGTCGAAAGCCTGTGCAGTAAAATGAAGTAGCTGAGAGGTCTGTTTTATAGCTTCATGGGATGTTCCTGATGAGAGCTGGAGCTAAAATAAACCTTTGAGAAATGGAAGCATACCTGACAGAGTGTGGAGAGGGCTTTTAAGGTAAAGAACAGCTACAAAAAAAAAGAGTTTATTGTTTTTATACTGTATATTTAACCAGACACCTTATTAAATCTCTGCCATATACAGAAGAAAAATATAACATACTGTAAGAGAAGAGTCCCATCATTACCTTAGGATGGTGTAAATTTCTCCTAGTTCTCCTAAACTGTTGAGAGGATTGGGTCTGATAAATAGATAGGTTTCCAACACGTCATAAGTTCCTTAAATTGTGTTCATACACACACACACACACACACACACACACACACACACACACACACACACACACATACATTTCTGTTGGTGTATCACGGCTACTCATAACGGTCGCCTTGCCGTCACACACGCCCTGTCTTTTTCGAAGGCATTCAGAAGGTGCTCTCAGACTGGTGCATCAAACAAAGCAGCTATTGTCAGGTCATCTCTCATATGTCTCCTAGCTCTCCGGAGACCCAAGCCCGAGAGCCAAAGATGAAAAATAAACTTAAGACCTTACTGTCTTAAGTTAAACCCCTTGACCTGCCAGAAAGGTAAGTAGACACTTAAATAAGTAGAATTTGCATGAACTGTACAGTATATCAATAAATATGTTAATGAGTTTTTAAATTAGTGCATGTTTAATCTTTTCTTTAAAGGGAAATAGAGGTTGCATGATGAATTACAGTAATTTAAGATTCTTTTCCTTGTATCCATCAACATGAAACTTAGAACATTAAGGTATGGTAAATTGAAAACATTTAGGCTCCTAGCTGCTT
Organism: Silurus meridionalis; assembly: GCF_014805685.1. Lineage (NCBI taxonomy): Eukaryota > Metazoa > Chordata > Actinopteri > Siluriformes > Siluridae > Silurus > Silurus meridionalis. The sequence continues at coordinate 23,738,490 of NC_060886.1, forward strand.
AATTATATACATAAATAAAAAAAAAACAGAATATCAAATTCACATAATTTAAAAGCATTGCCTGTAATCATGTATATAGTTAGGGGTCCTGTTTTGGGAGTGTTCGTTCTTGGACTGGTTTTGCAAACATAGTAACTAAGCCAGAGGCAGCACACTAGCCTTTCTATTACTCACTAATATAAAAGAAAAAAAAAACTCTGTGATAAACATCACCTAGCCTAATCTCTCTCTCTCTCTTTCTCTCTCTCTCTCTCTCTCTCTCTGTCTTGCCCCTCTCCACTACACTACATTTAGTGAAAAAAAAAAAAACAGATGTGCTAACTAAACAAAGGGAATGGCAACAGAAAACTGTCAACATTCTTTTAGCAGAATATAGATGTCATTAAAAAAATAAAAATAAAATTACACATGCAAAAAGTGATAACCCAAATATGATCTACCTACTCTATATGGCCAAAATTTGTTAATTCCCATAGTTGAACATCACTATGATATGCTGTCTAATTACAATTTTCCTTCACTGGAGAAGCCCAAACATGTTTCAGCATTACAGTGTCCCTTTGCACTAACTAAGCTTCATGAAGTCATGGTTTGCCAAGGCTGTTGTGGAAAAACTCATGTGTACAGAGCATGACTTCAACCATACTGAACACCTTTGGAATGTACTGGAAGACTGATTATGCCCAAGGTCTCCTCACCTAACATCAGAGCCTGAATTGTTTATTGTTCATGAGGCTGAATGAGTATAAATCTTTCCTACCATTATTTTTTGAGCTTAAAGATTTCTATTTACTATTAATCATCCTGTGATAGATAAAATTAAAACACTGGTTATATATAGTTATTGAGGTTATAAATGGATCTTAGAACAAGCGTCTATGCAGAACCATTCAAGCTTAAATGTATTTTATATGTATATGTATAGTATTTTATTTTTGTCCAGATATGGCAAGTTGCAACCTCCTGGGAGAGGAAATCAAGATTTAAGACAAAATAATCTGATACTTAGTCTGCCATCACCATTAACCAATAACCAACTGTAAATCATTAATTATCTATGAAAATATTTTAACATTTTTGTGTAAATGTTGTTATTTTTTAAATAATTCGATATTGAAAAAATATATACATATTTTATTTATTATTAAATATTTAATTGTAGCTCTTTTGAACAGTGCCCTGCAATCAGCTGCCATCAAATGTATAGTATATTTCTGCCTTGGGCCCCTGTGTTCTCAGAATTTGGTCTCGGTCCTCCATATGCTGTAAAACTAAAGCATTTACTGGAAAGGTTAACACATTTTCTCCTGATAAAGTAGTATTGGAGTAGTAGTACTTTCTACAAGATATACATATACACACCTCAGGGTGGTAAATACAATACAACTAATGTACAGACAATACAAAAAATGCAGAGCCAACATTACTATTCTTGTAAAAGAACAATTTATACTGAAGTCCCTTGTAGGTCTGTCTGTAAATGATGTACATTCAGGAAGAAATAGAGCCTTTAAGTTGAAATCAGTTCTTTTCAAGTTGACAGGAAGATTTTTTTTCATACAAGCAAGGCCGATTTCTCACAATAACAATAACTTGTAAAAACTGCACTGGACCTTAAATACAATCCATTTTATAGGACATACAAATGCATAGTAAAAATAAATAAATAAAAATACAAATCCACGCATTGAAAAAATGACGTGATGCTATAGTGCTTACAGTCTATATAGTATATAGTATACTATAGTATAAATAACGATTTGTTCTTTCAACAATGACCTGTAGTAAGCCCTTAGGCAGCCTTTACATTAAATAGCTGCATGGGTTTGCTGTAATGACTTCAAGCTTTGTGATCCAAGTCTGCCTTTCATTCAGTGCTGTGATGGAAGAAAGCATTGGCTTTGTCAAACCATAAAAGACACATAACAGTTCTTCAATACTCGCATGCTGCCATCTCTCCAAGGACATTCATTTTAACAACATTAGGAAGCAAGTTCCTGGAAGGAGGCCACAAACCATAGTGCTTAGCATGTCCCACATGTTCCACATATGGTGTGTATGTGTGTGTGTGTGTGTGTCTGTGTGTCTGTGCATGACCAATAAAATTTAGCAATAGCAAAATAAATGGTTTATGCTAAAAGTGGCTGGGATCCGTCAAGTACAATCTTCTCAGTTCACTCACCTTTTTTATTTGAATAGTACCTTGTCACTGTCCTTAGCAGACCTGAGAACCTGAGCTATGCCAAGTTGTGTCATGTAGCATTTAAGCTTATGAATGGAAGTTGGCACGGAATTCTCCTGGACATGGCACATACCAGCAAAACCCAGATCGCCAGTTAACAGAATTAGGACCACACCTTTGTTTGAGGAAGTACTGTCTGTTCCAGCTCACTGCTCTTACTTCAGATCTCATTTACGTGACATTTTGTATAAACATGGGCCCAGCACCTCCATATGCTACTTCAGTTGTGAACCCCGCCTGCAAAAGCACCCATTTCAACTGATGTCCGTAACACATATTGACCATTTACGCAATGCTAAAGTTTCCTGGAAACATTACTAAAAGGGTATATATTGCATGCGCATGTGGATATTTCCTTCATAATTGCACTCATAATTTTTCCATAACACAGTTGTTATTGGATTTGAAAGGCCACACTTCAAATCAACATATGCAGAAGCAAGTCGATGAAGTTTCACACTATACAGGAAGTGCTGTTCTCATGGGGTATTGTTGCAGTTTGAGCATTCTGGATTAAACACACATGTTCAGTGAGGACTGGAAAATTCCCATGTCTTTTTCCCCATATCTCTCTGTTGATTTGAATTGTTGGCCTTGGAATTAGTCCAAAATGTTGAGATTTGTATTGTGTTTTGCTTTTTGCATGATTGTAAGAACCGGCAGAATAGAATACTTTATTAGACAGACAAGAGAATGGGTGCTGCTCCTGGCCAACAACCTACTGTATATTACATTGGACTTTACAGTATTCAAATTTTGTTATAAAACTTTAAACAATAATCCTTCATTAGGACAATTACGTATATAAATAATCCTATGCCAATGAACAATTAATGTCTAATCCATGACAAGATATCAAAAGTTCCACTTCAACAATATTAATGGGTATGGAGTGTCGATATGTTTGGTGTCAGTGGATTAGATCTGATATGCTGCTGCTGCTGCTGCTGAGTGAGGCCAAAGTCTGCTCCGTTAAACATGTTCAAACATAAGAACTATGCTGCTGCTACAAAAGGTGGAGTTATCGGTGCCCAGATAAGGTTTGATGGCTGAACAAGACACTTAATAATAAAAAGTGTTCTATGCATGGAAAAAACAGTGGCTCCAAAGAATAGCCAAAAATATTGTAATAATCATTAAGAAGTGGAACTAAAGGCATCTGTATTTATAAAAAAAAAAGCAGTTAAAACGCTTCCTGAAAAACTTTTGCGAACCCTTGACCTCGATAACAATGAAAATAATAATTTAGTTAAAATACTGCCAACATGTTGCCAACATAAGATCGGCAATGTCATATATGTTTCATGTTTTCTGAAATTTGGACTAGTCTTTCAACTCATTCTTCTCCCCATGTTCTTCTTAAACATCTTCAATGCAGTGCTTGTGCCCTGTTTTAGTCAGGCCTTCATACATATAGAGCATGATAGAAAACCAGTATCTCTAATAGGCATGAACTGGAAGGAATAATCAAAGATATACCAAAAACACATCAGAATCACGAGTCAAACTCTTGCTAGTCATGAATAATTGTGTCCTCGGATCTTTTCTTCTTTTCTTTTGAGAATGAATGTCTGTTTGGAGTATGCTTGGGATGTACATATAAAGGAGGGGTTGGTTAGGCCATGTCTCAATATATTTATCTGTATTATCTGAGTCGCTTTATTAATAGAGTGTGTGTATTTATCGGGAAGGAAATTCCCAAATTCCAAATGCAGCCTTGTGCTTGAGATCATCTATGTTTGTTTTAGAATTTGCTGAGGTAATCTTATCCTTTCATACACATGACAAATTATGTATTCTGGGTGAAGTAAGAAGATGAGACTTTTTCATTATAATTGCAAGCAAATGTCTCCTGTTTAGAAAGTGGTGGAAACTTAGTTCCTTTATAAATTGTATTTCTAATTGCTTTTAATTCACACCTTATGAGAAACCTAAGTGAACTAAGCATTTGGAATCCTTTCAAAGATATTACACTTGCAAACTGTGAAGTTTATTCATGGACAAATATCAAGCCAACATAATTATCAAGGTCTCCAGAGATACGAGTGACTCTCAGAGATAATATAGTGACTCATGACTCATGATGTTAAAACCCACTGCTTTCACTGACAGTACCCAGTATCTATGGCTGCATCACACTTCATAAAGGTCAGCTGTGTAGCTCAGAATATTATATGCTTTATAAAATCTATACTTTAACTTGTCCACATTAATATATTTATCTTGAATTATGTTTTCTCTTCATTGTTTACATGTAGAACTTGGATGAGCGGTTCTGCTTTGCAACCATCATTGTAAGTTTATGCTCAAAATAAATAGACAATACTGTATATCTCAACAAGCAAGCAAAGTCTCCTCAAAGGATCTTTTGGAGAACGACCTGCAAACTAAACATAGATAGTTGCGTCCCAAACAAGGTATGAAATCACTAAGTCTCCAACAAAGTGAGAATAGACATGTTTATGAGGGGGTCAAATCTGTCATTACACAGCGCTGTGTGTGTTTTACTCTGCCCTAAATTGTTGGCTTACGTAAGATTAATAAAGTGATGATTAATAAGTCCTTTGGGATAAGCTTAATACACACACACACACACACACACACACACACACACACACACACGCATGCACGCACACACACATGCAGACACTTACACACACAATTATACTAACACTTACATAAATTATACAATCATCACATAAATCATAAAGCATACAGTACAAACAGAAGATAATGCACACACACACACCAGAGGTGGGAAGTAATTAAGTACAAATACCTCGTTACAGAAATCCCCCGCTTTACCGCAGTTTGAATCTCTCACCCCTGGTTTATCGCAAAATTGCATTTGCCACATAATTAATTTGTTTCGCTGATTTGCCAAGTCTCGCGGATAAAAATAGAAATTTATTCATAAAAATATAATTTTTATTATAAAATAAACTAAAATGTAATACAGTACTGTATACATAAAATAGCATTTTTGGTGGGGTCTGTTTATCACAGGAGGTTTTGGAATGTAAAAACGGGGGATTACTGTACTGTACTTAAGTACTTAACTTCAATATTTATTTTTCAGACAACATTTTACTTTCACTCATTATATTTATTACACAAATATTTGTACTATTCACTTCTTACATTTTCAAAACTGGCTCGTTACTTTAGTTTTTATCTATTTGGTGAAATTATCAATATTTATACTTCTCATTGCACACCGTTTTTAGCCCAGCAACCTATTTCTTGTCATTGCTTTTGCAATCTACCACTGTTATATAATTTCCTGACTCTCACACACCACAGATGTAGGCTAGTTTTACGAAGCTAACAATGAGCAAGGCAGAAGGCAACAAGAAGTCTGGGGTAAATGTGGATGAGACTGAGGGAGTTAATGATGTAAACATGACTGAGAATATGTCAGAGCCCAAACTTCTTTACTTTAACTCGAGTGAAAAAGTGTAGTCAGAACTTCAACTTTTACCAGAGTCACATGAGTGTTTGTACTTCTACTTGAATGATATATATATACACACACACACACACACACACACACACACACACACACACACACACACACAAACAAACACACTCCAGATGCTCATTTACAAGAAGGGGACATATTTTGAACACTTTCTCATCTCACTTTCCCTTAAAGAAAATTCTACAAATTGAAATTCTCCAAAAGAATTAAACTTCTCAGTAAAATGGTAGCACATAAACAAGGTACTAAACTTTACCATTGTTTTTCACTGGGGTGGGATCATTAAAACAGAATGTTCAGTATGTTTTTCACCAATGCAGTTTTAAAACAGATTTTACAGATTTCTTTTAGACCTTTTTGGATTTTTTATACGACATTCCATCCCCAAAGCAAAGGATAAAGAATACACTGATGGTACAGAAGCCCCCTTTTAAAGGATAACACTCAGGCTAGCAGCATGTTTGGTTTCACAGTTTAGTATCTTATACTTGCATAATGCTTTGGGCGATAGCTTTTATCATGTTGGGCAGGTTTTTCAAGATCATAAACCCAACTGCAAAATATTTTATATTACAAATTTATATTGCAGTGATGCAGTATACTAGATACTGAAATGGTCTCAAACGATGCCCTGCAGGAGACACTGAAGCGTACATCTCGAAACCACTCAAACAATGGAAAAATAAAAAAGACATCTGTTCATCTGTTCATCTGTGTCTTTCTTATCAGAGATATAACACTTCTTAGCAGTTATAACCTCCAGGATCTTTAAGGTCAAATCTGGGAGACAAGAAATGCACTTTCTCAGGGAGATGGGTCAAGTGATTTACCTAGATTTATTTTTAGACTCATGTATTCCCTTAATGCTCAATGAGTAGATCCTGTCTCAGCCATGGGAACTAGGTTTTCCACTCCAGTTCTCTTCTAGCGTTAATTTTTGAGTGCAACCATTCACCAGAATTGGTCATTATGGATGTACTTCTGGGAAAATGAGTTTGGCCACCTGCTCTAGGCAGCTGGCTTTATGCTTCTGAGTAGAAAGGCATGGATAAGGTCATGGGGTTACCATCCATCTTCCCTAAAGCTGAAATGGTCTAAGTCAAGGTCAAGGAGCAGGTGAGTCCAGTGCCCTTATGGACAACAGAACCACAGTCTCAAAAAGTGCAATTATTTTCTCCACACACTGACATACCATAAAGCTTTCTAAAAAGTTTCCTGGCTCTAGGCTTTCAGCTCCAAACTAGCATATGTCTCAGCCAGATGATTTGGGAGGAAATGTAAGCAGTGCCATCCAGTGGACTATAATGCAATAATCAAACTCACTACAACCTTTCAACGTTTTTAGTTTATTAAATGAAAAAGAAGCACCCATAATGTTAAAGACAAACCTACTGCTTACTTAATTTGAGAATGTTGCTAATGCCTCTACAGTACATGTTTTGGAAAATAAGATGCGTTTACTTAAGATGGGGACATATAGCTTTATCCAAAAAGGCATGCATTTGGCAAGAGGTCAGCTAGGGATGAGGGGATCCTCTTCCAGGGGCCCTCATGGTAGTTTGTGTTGATGAGGCAACAGGGTTTGACTTTGCTGCACCACCTGGTCATGCCCATCAGCTGTGTAGGGAGGCCCCATGTACATATGCATGCTGCACATTCTAGCACTGTCACCCTAACCACAGTTTCCTCTCTTTGCTATGTCAAATATTAAATACTCCTTTCCTATTAGGAAAGAAGATCCCAACTTGGTGACGATAATCCATCACCTCCATTTTATCTCAAACCTATGTTTTACTTTAAGAATGAACTTCTGAAAGGGCTAATATTATAAAGAGCTGTTATAATGTTATTTACTGATAATATTCTTATTTCATTTCTCATTTACTAAGTGTAGAGAAAACCATAATAAGTAGTGAATACCAATGAACTCAAGCATCACTGTTTACAATTAGAATTTAGAACCCAGTGAAATGAAACAACGTTCCTCCTGAACCCTGGTGCCACATACTTTATATTGTGTACTGAGTGCAAAAAAAGTGCAAAAAAAAAGAAAGAGTCAAGCCAGTCACAACTAGGTTGGCATATATAATAAACAATTGTTTTCCATCAAACCATAGAGAAAAAAACAGAGAAATGCAGATTACCAATATTTGTGTTTTTAGGTCACTTAGAACCAAACCCAGCCATTAGGGTTGCACAAGCCAGTGCACTTTTAGTGCCAGTCCCAAGCCCCCAAGATAAACGGGGAGGGCTGCGTTAGAAAGAGAATCCAGCGTAAAACATGAGCCAAATCAAATATTTCGGATCACAAAAGAGAATTTCATACCAGATCGGTCGAGGCCCGGGTTACCAACGACCGCCACAGGCATTGTTGGCCAACAGCGTACCGGTGGAAATTGGGCTACTGTTGGCCAAAGGAGGAGAAGGAGAGGAGGAAGAAGACTACAGAGATGGCAGGGAAAGAAGAAGTGTAGGAGAGTGGAGGTGCGGGTTGGTAATTTAAATGTTGGTACTATGACTGGTAAAGGGGGAGAGGTAGCTGATATGATGAAGAGGAAAAAGGTAGATATGTTCAGGAGACCAAGTGGAAAGGGAGTAAGGCCAGGAACATTGGATGTGGCTTTAAACTGTTCTTTTATGGTATAGATGGAAAGAGAAATGGTGTAGGGGTGATCCTGAAGGAAGAGTGTAGTGGAGGTGAAGAGAGTTTCTGATAGGGTGATGAACATGAAGCTGGAAGTTGAAGGCATGATGATAAATGTCATCAGTGCTTATGCTTCAGAATGGGTTTGTGAGATGGAGGAGAAGGAAAAATTATGAAGTGAGTTAGATGAAGTGGTAGATGGTGTACCTAGGAATGAAAGATTGCTGATAGGGGCAGATTTAAATGGGCACGTAGGTCAAGGGAACAGAGGTGATGAGAGGTGATGGTTAGGTATGGCCTTAAGGAGATGAATTTGAAGGGCAGATGGTGGTAGATTTTGCTAAAAGGATGGAGATGGCAGTGGTGAACACTTATTTTAAGAAGAAGGAGGATCATAGGGTGGCGTATAAGAGTGGAGGAAGGTGCACACAGGTGGACTATGTTTTATGTAGGAGATGCAACCTGAACAAAATTGGAGACTGTAAGGTGTTGGCAGGGGACAGTGAAGCAAGACAGCATCAGATGGTGGTCTGTAGGATGGTTTTGGAGGTGAAAAAGAAGAGGAGGATAGTGAAAACTGAAAAAAGAATAAGATGGAGGAAGACTGTAGTGTGAGATTCAGGGAAGAGGTCAGACAGGGGCTCGGTGGTGGTGAAGAGGTGCTTCATGATTGGGCAACTACTGCAGAAGTGATAAGGGAGACAGCTAGAAAGGTACTTAATGTGACATCTGGAAATAGAAAAGAAGACGAAGAGACGTGGTGGTGGAATGAGGAAGTGCAGGAAAGCATAAGGAGAAAGAGACTGGCTAAACAGAATTCGGATCGACAGATTGTTAAGAAAAGTAGGCAGGAATACAAGGAGATGCAGCAGCAGGTAAAGAGGGATGTGGCGAAAGCCAAGGAAAAAAGTCATATTAGGCGCTGTATAGGAAGTTGGACACTAAGGGAGGAGAAAAGGATTTATACCGATTGGCCAGGCAGAGGGACCGAGCTGGGAAGGACGTACTGCAAGTTAGAGCAATAAAGGATGGAGATGGAAATGTGTTGACTAGTGAGGAGAGTGTGTTGAGAAGATGGAGGGAGTATTTTGAGCAGCTGATGAATGAGGAAAATGAGAGAGAGAGAGAGAAGGTTGGATGGTGTGGAGATGGTGAAGTAGGAAGTGGATAGGATTAGTAAGGTGAGAGGTGGAGAAGGTGGAGGAGTTCAGGTACGTAGGGTCAGCAGTGCAAAGTAATGAAGAGTGTGTTAGAGAAGTGAAGAAAAGAGTGCAGGCAGAGTGGAGTAGGTGGAGAAGAGTGGCAGGAGTGATTTGTGATAGAAGAGTATCTGCAAAAGTGAAAGGAAAAGTTTATAGGACTGTGGTGAGACCTGCGATGTTGTAGGTTAAGAGACAGTGGCATTGATTAAAAGACAGGAGATGGAAGCTGGAGGTAGCTGGAGGTAGCAGAGCTAAAGTTGAGGTTTTCGATCGGAGTGACAAGGATGGACAGGATTAGAAATTAGTTTATTAGAGCAACAGCGCATGTAGCGTTTGGAGACAAGGTAAGGGAGGCGAGATTGAGATGTTTTGGACATGTGCAGAGGAGGGACATGGGGTATATCGGTAGGAGAATGCTGAGGATGAAGCCACCAGGAAGGACTAACAGAGGAAGGCCAAGGAGGTGGTTTATGGATATGGTGAGGGAAGACATGCAGGTAGTTGGGTTGAAAAAGGCAGATGTACAGGACAGGGGGGTATGGAGACGCATGATCCGCTGTGGCGACTCCTATGGGAGAAGCCGAAAGAAGCCGAAGAAGAAGAAGAAGGTCACTAAGAACCAGCTTTTCATATGAGAAAAAAACAATGGAATGTTGCATTTATCATTTTGTGAAGGTGAAAGTGGTTTGCACATTTTGTGTACTTGTGTATTATGTAAAAACAACAAAAAACACAAATCTAATTTAAGACCACAAATAGGATAAGCCTCTTTCAACCACTAACTGACTGGGTTGCTACAGATTTTTTCTTTTTCTTTGTTTTATGCTAAACAAATGAAGTTAAATTATTTTTTTGCTGAAATATCCCCAGTAACAAGTGTGGTTAAATTACAAGCACCTTTTAAATAAGCATGATGAAACCGAGCTGCTTAAATTTCCTGTCATTCAGCACATAATATGTAATACATATATACCTGATGAGCTTACCCAATAAAACACTTCTCATTTTCCACTTTTTAATTGCAAGAAGAGATTCTACCAATCGGCACTTTAATTAGTGAGATTGCAAGGCCCACACAACTGCCAACTATGCAGAGCACCAGATCATCTCACATCAACACAGTTGGAGAAGCGGAGAGGTCTGATTTACCAAGAGCCTAGCGAGAAAAATAGTCTTTACGGAATGTCAACAGCAGTGTGCCTGTTTATTATAATCACTAAAAGTATTCCACTTGTTCTGACATCCATTAAAGTAGTTACATCTGTAAGAAGAGATCTTGTCAGAATCGGAACACCTTACAAAGATATTGCTGGTATTCAAATGAACAGACAGTGTACAATCAGAAAACAGAGATCAAACGGAGAGTCAGAAATTAATATTTGTAGAGATTACATTTAAAAGTTTATTAACATTTATGGCATTTGGCAGACTCCCTTATGCAAAGCAACTTATCATTATCTAATTTATGTAAATAGAAACAGAGCAGTTGAGATATAAAGGCCTTGCTATGACAGACAATCTGTATATGTTGGTTCATACATTTTTGGAAAGTTTGGGAGGGGGTAAAAGCACATTACATGGAGGGTATAGAATTATTAAATGCTCTTAGAAACTGTGCAAATCTTTTATCTTAAAAAATATTGCGATTAACATGGATCCAGTACTTTAGCCTCTCACTGGGGTGGAAGTCTCCTGCCAAGACCCTGAACCATGCAAAATAATTAGTAGTACTTTCCAATTAAGCATTCCTGAAACAACCAGGATATATATTTTTAAGGCAAGTGGCTACTGGAATATTCCTGTCTGTTCATCTCCTTATGCAAATTCCAAAGCAATTAATTTGCAACCATTTCATGTGTTTTTCCTCTGCCCATTCTTACAAAGGACGCTGTTGCAAACCAGCTTGATACAAAGCCATATATGAGAGGTGGAAGGAGGAATTATCAAGGAGATCAGGCAACTCCAGGGGCAGCTCCAGGGGTCTGTTTTTTACTGGCATCTCATCAGACATAAAGAAAAGTGTGTGTGTGTGTGTGTGTGTGTGTGTGTGTGTGTGTGTGTGTGTGTGTGTGTGTGTGTGTGTGTGTGTGAGAGTGTGTGTGTGTGTGTGTGTGTGTGTGTGTGTGTGTAAGAAAGAGAGAGAATTAAAGTTAATAAAAGAGAACACAGATTATTGGGTATGCTTTTGTCCTATAATGTCCTTTGGGCTTCTGCCAAAAGGGCTCTGCCATGACTACCTATTAAAGCATAAATAAAAGAGAGAGCCAGAAGGAAGCACAGGGCACGCATAATGGCTAGCAACTCCTCTGTCAGCAAACCTGAGTGAACATATCAGAGTAGGGGGGTGGTAGCATGCAAGCCGTGTCTGCCTTAACCTGAGAGAAAAGCTATTGACAATATGCTTGACTAAACAAAAAAGGTTGTCAGCATGGATTTAAAGATTAGGTCTGTCTGAGAACCAAATACTAATTGAAAGGCTATCCCATAACTGTAGAGGTTAGCAAGAAAAAGCTTTGTCCTTGATGTAGTTATCTATTGTTCTAGGTACCAATAACCATCCTAAACTATCTAAATGAAGCAGGCAGAGTGAATAATAGAAAAAAAAAACGTTTGTTCAGTGGAATAGAGACAAAGTATATATATTCAGAATGTAAAATTGTTTCTATCAATGATGAAAAAGGTAGCTCATGGTATTCCCACCGTTGCTATTTTGAACATGTTTTAGGTTAAGGTTTTTCCATTAAACTACTCAGTGAAATTCAGTTGAACCATGTTGCAGTCTTATCAGACTTATTTAATTTTTATTTCCTATATTTCCCTACAACATAAATTATGGTCAAATACAATTTTGAATAAATAAAATTCAAAATATTTGTAGGCATTACAGTAAATTAATAGTGATTCATAATGTGACCGAGACACTTATTTTGCTTATTTCTACAGGAGGTTTTAGTTAAACAATACTGTTCACTTCCCATGTCCATGGTGGCTCAATGAAAACCAACTGCCTCTAAAGGCCTCTACAAGAATTGCTGTTTGAAGTTAAACAATTCTTAGACCAACTAATTTTGTTCTACCTATCAGTAACTGATAGTTTACTCTATATTAGGTTACAAAAAAACTACAGGGCATTAAATTGGACCTTTAAAGGAACACCAGAGTGAACACTGGATGTGAATCCCCCACTACACTGGCACACTGGACATCCCACAAATCCATAACTGGAAGATTTGTCACTTGTCATACCATGGGATTAACCATCATACCACTCTCACTAAGTCAAAGCAAACAGATATGTTTACAAGACAATTTTAAACAATTTAAGCTAACTGCCTCAATTCAGCTCCAACCAGATCCTAGAAAAGCACAGATATGATACCTGAATAGAACAAAATCTAAATTTAAACCTCTATAGTAGCTCTAGATAGATAGATAGATAGATAGATAGATAGATAGATAGATAGATAGATAGATAGATAGATAGATAGATAGATACATACATACATACATACATACATACATACAACTTTATTTTCATTGCATAGTGCAGGTATACAGCAATGAAATGCAGTTTAGCATCTACCAGAAGTGCAAATAGTATCAATTGTTTAGATAAATATGTAAATATATGTACAGCATGTAATATACTGTATATTTTCAGACATTATTGAGAATGTACAAGTAAATAGATATTAGATCTAAGATATAAGGCTTATCTATATATATAAATATAGACTAAATAATAAATATTTATATAAATATATAAGGTATATCAATATTTTGCATTCTGGATACATGATATATGCCATTTTAAATGCAGGGTCAAGTTAAATATAGGTAGGGTTCCCCTTACATATAACTTTTATTTTATTTTAGGTTACTCACTGGCATTATGTCTAACTTTGGAGTGAATGTTTAATGTTTATTCATATTTTCTTGTGGGGTTATTTGGGAGGTGTCAGTCTCATTCATGCTATGGTTCACCATAGACAGGCCAATTACAGCAATGTATGATTTTTTTTTTTGTTTGTTTCCCATAATATTCTATAAATGAGTTGCAAAACATGGACATTCTTCAGAGCATACTATATTCTGATATCATGGTTCACTGTAACAGATATCATGGTTTACGGGCTAAATTGCTAGCTATGCAGTTGTGGAGCATGTATAAAGTGATATCACTTTGTGCACTCTACATATATCTGCTTGAATGGATGTGTACTCATTTGCAGTGTACCCCTTCCTACTAGGGTATATTACAGACACATGCACAAGTCTCTTTATGATCCACAATCATAAGAATACTTAATACTTAAGAAAAAAAAGAATCATTGTTTCAGATACAGCTGTACTCTCTGGTTCATTATTAATATAATTCCAGGTTCGAAATATTGTGAAATTTATACTACCTTCCACAAACTTATTGTTAAGAGAAACTCATACTAGAACCATCGCAATGATTTATGAAAAGGAACCTTGTTCAATTTGCCAGCCAAAGGGATATCCAACACCTGTGAAACTGCTCATGGCTGTGATTGACAAGAGACTCCTGTGGTTTTACAAGCACATGGGCTTGTTTACTGTACTAGAACTGGATTTTTCCCATGCCACCCTTAAGGCAGCAGATTCAAACCTCAGCTCACATGTGGAATCAAGACAGGTCAGGAGTCATGTTGCAAGAAGAATACCCAGCTGTATCTATGTTATTCTATCACATGTGTATGGCATGCATGATAAACAAACAAGAAATACAAAAATCATTTATTATTTTTCTTCTTGCAATGTTTATCTCAATTTTATTGAATTTCATAATTTATACTATTTGCTAAAAAAAAAAAAAGAAAAAAGAAAAACAAGAACTACAGCACACACCTTGACTTGACACAAAATGTTTACAAAATGAAAATCTTTATATTACCTGCTGATTAAACACTGTCAACAGAGCTGCATTATTATGGTAACATTGTGTAGCCAGAGATGCCATAACACCAGTATAAAGGTGCACTTATGGAAAGTTAGGGAAGGCAGCAAGGGATCAAAAGTCACGATACAGCCATTCACCTGCATACTGCAAAGCACCAGCCGTGTCACAACAATCACAAACAGCTCTGACCTGTCTTGACCTAAGTTGACTTTATAGCCATCTGTTATGTCATGCTGGGAATGCAGAGACCATTTTGCTTAACACAGAACGCCTTCTCTTCCCTCTCACTGGATTTTGGGAGCACTACATCTTGACAATACCAAACCTTGAAAATATTACTATATATATTCACTGATTCACTCACACTCAATTTTATACAGTAGGGTAAATGTGGAGTAACAGCAAAAAAAAGCACTTAACTGCTCAGAGGAAATGGAGCCGGATGGTTGCCCTTGAAATCCCCACCACCTTTAGCAGGCAGCGAGCCTGGTGTGTTTTCTCCATCTAGATCATTCCCAAACTCCTTGTGAATCACTCAGGTGATCCCAGTGCACCTCCTGTTCCATAAGGAGGAGACACTCAATCCCTCTTGCACTTCTACATTTAGTTCCACTGTGTGTAGCTTGGTCTTGACCTCTGTCTTCTGTTTTGTAGTCTATTTCAACAGAAGTGTACTTAACCTGGCTGCTTAAGAGAAAATGTTCAATAAAATAGTAGGGAGCTGAAGGGCTAAAGTTCTCCTCCAAAGAGGTACAGGAGTGCCACTATGACCATTCCGTATAAAGTAAGGCTGGAAATATGAGGTGCATTTTGCCAATGATTCATGACAAATGCCTAAAATCTTATCAGAACATCTCCAAACTGTAATCCCTATACATGTAGCCAAAAACACATTTTGCATTTTCAAACACTGTCTCTTATCAAGAAAATTAGATCAATCTTGGTGCCCTACAAGGATAAAAGGATAAAATAAAATGGTGGTGTCCATGTAGGAGTCATCCATTATTCAAAATGGAAAGACTGGAAGAAAAAAAAGAGATTCATTAAAAAGAAAACATCAAAAAAGCTGAAAACTGCAGCCCAAGTAGTTATGCAAAAGTTGCAGTTGTGACCTGTACTGTAGATTTTAGAGGTTAAGATACAAGCCTTTGAAGTGAAAGATGTTGTGGTCTCCTAAATCTACATAACGAAAGATCTGAGTATCCGTCACATCAAAATTACTGATGATCATTTTTCTGCATACCACAATTAAACAAGATCATACCTTCCATGAATTGCATGCAGCTTTTCCCAATATCACTATGATGCGTTATGGGCAAGCAGTTTCAGTCAGTGATAGATACTGCATTTCTCTATTAGGATCACATGGACTGCACCATACAAGGATGATTGCTATGTGTTGCATGTAATCAGACTTCGCTGGGTGAAGGGTCACCTGCTTTTAGTTCACTTAGCAATTTGTTATACAGGTTTTTTTTTCCCCCAGTGCACAAAGCCAGTTTAGATAAAAGATTACGATTCTTTTTATTTTCAAAAAGACCAGCAAATGCTATCCATATCATCATTTGAAACCTCTCATGGGAGCAAATTTGTACTTCTCAGTCACAGTTATATTTTCAGAAAATAAAAACTGTAATCTCATCAAAAGAGAACCCACACACTCCCTCCGCATCACTTGTATTTTTCCATTGTCCCCAATGCCAATATGGAATGTTTTCCTGGAATTACAGAGTATATGTAAACTGTGGGACTAGACCAATGCTATTGTTTGGTTATTGGGGGTGGACAGCCCTTTGAGTCACACAACAATATCAAGCAAATCATGAAATTCTAATGAGGCCTTATCTGTATCAAAGCCAGCATAAATGAAACACAAACATTTGCTGTAAATGGACACTAACCACAGTGTTTCCACAGTGTTTTCCTGATACCGTCCCAGGGTATAAATGACTTTCTGATAGATGAACACTGACACCAACTGTCCACCCTGTGTATGTACAACATACATTATTCTTAATAAGCTAATGTAGCAATGCCTTATTCCTTCCTGCAGATTGACCTACACTGAGGCAGTTGATGAAAAATCCAAAAGCAGCAACTTAACAACAAACAAGCAACATTTCCTAGATTAAAAACCACTTTAAAGAAAGAAATGGAAAAAAAAATCTCTAGTAGGACACAAACACATTTTCCAATACACCTACCTATATTGTATCTTAAATTCTTTCTCAGGAACACTATGTGTGTTGAGGCAATAAACCCAGGGCATCTTGTACACATTTATTAACATCATACCAGAGCATCTGGAGATGCCCAAGCTTCTGTTTTCTTGAATAAAGTCTTAACAAATAATTCAGGATTCATACTAGTGTGAAGATTATATGGTTTGAGTACCAAATTGGGTTCCCATGGATCTATAACTTTTCACTAAATCTTTTTCATAGCATCTAAGGGAGTTTTTCCTTTCCACAGTTGCCCCATGCTTGCCTCTGGGATAGATACACATAAAATTAAATATAAGTGAACTTTGTTTTATAAATCTTACATTCTGTAAAGCTGCTTTAAGAGATTGATAAAAGTGCTGATGGAAAAAAATTGAAAATATCTCAAAAAATATTTGTCTTTATAATTTATTACTCTTTATCAACAATCTTAACCTATTTAACAAGCCCACTGCCTAAAACATATAGTGTATAGTGAGGAAAAATAAAGTCTAATTTTATAATAATATTATATATATATATATATATATATATATATATATATATATATATATATATATATATATTATTATTATTAATTAGCAGTTATTAGTATAACTTATGCAATATTGATCTATTTTGACAAAAAAATCCTGTTTGCACTCTACCCTTTGCACTGAGATCCATGTTCCACTGCACATATATTTCATTGTACATATTGTCATATTACTATATTTAAGTGCAATTATCTTTTGTTTATTCTCTTGTTTATCCTTACATTTTCTTATTGCTGCTGGTCTCTGAGAGCAACCAAACAAATTTCATTGTGTCACTTCAATGACAAAGTCTCCAAATCTAAATTCATGTACCACATGAACATTCACTACTATAACCTACATGTACATTCACTACTATAACCTGCTTTATTATTTTATCTGACGTATTTGTGAGCAAAACAGCCCACAGCAAAAACTTTTAAAACGCTTTGTTAGGTTTCACTAATGATTCTATACAACCTGTCATTTTGAATCCTATGATTTTCATGATATCTTATCTCCTGGTTATCTGCGTACAAAATGTATTATATAACGCTATAACAAGCAGGCAATAAATAGCATCAAAGGTTAAGTAGACTAATTTAAGTTATTGGTTCAGATACCTAAATTCTTGGTGACTGTGGGCAAATCTGTATCCTTGTAGTAGTAATATTAGTAATAATAATAATGTTAATGTATAATTATAATGTACTTATAGATGAAATTATATACACACAAGAAACACAATTCCACAGTTCCAAGCAACAGTGTACTTTAATGTTTCTGAGTTGGGTTGCTTTTTAATACGTTTTTTTTTTTTGTCTTGCAAAAACAATTAAGCCATACAATATAATGCAAATAACACAGGGTTCTGTACAGCAATAGTAGCACATTCACACATTCTAGGCCAAGAGCTATAATAACTGGGTGCATGGAGAGAAGCAACACTGTTGACTTAAACACAGAAATATGGCAGAGGGATATATAGTTTTTTGTAAAGGCTTTAGGATCAAAATCTTGAAACATATTGTCAACTACACAATAAATAGTAAGTGAACAGTTCTATACCTGCAAGTCAAGTGAAAATGTGGCATAAGACAAGCGATGCATACAAGCACGTGATCTTTAATGCACTTTACTATTTTATACTGTTTGAATTGCCGAAGGAAGACTTTCAGCGATCTCTACAACACAATTAATAGTTTTCTCGTTGCTCTTTTTGCGAGCTCGTGAATGTTAAGTGCTTTGCATTATTACTGGTGTATTTCTTAAGGCTAATGGAATATATGGCCTGAGCAGCCAAATGCATTTTCATGCTGAAGCCAGACTCTGTACCGAGCCACAGCTCGGCACATCAGTCAACTGGAGAGTGATCATTAATCAAACGCAAAAGGCATACAAAAGTGAGATAAAATCTTTGGCAAAATAAAATATTTACACACTCAACGAACCATTTGACTTATTTATTATTATTTTTTGCTTTAAACACCCTTGTAATAATGAAAGTGGTGGGATGATAATGGGAAGGTTGTTATAAGAAAAACGAAAACACCCGTTTGACTTTTTTCTTTTTTTTTTTTTTCTTTTTTTTCTTTCAATTACAGTTAAAACACTGCAGTAAGTCCCTAAATAATTAGGAGGCGCTGAAATGTGAGGAAATGAGAAAAGATGCAACACCTATATATGCCTCATGATGGCACTGTGGATTTTTCCTTGTAAAGGGGAAACATTTTTGCCCCTTCTCCTTATCCATTCATATGGGAAGATGTGTTAGCAAAGCTAGTGAACTCTCTCTCACTATATATATATATATATATATATATATATATATATATATATATATATATATATATATATATATATATATGCTGGAAAACACTTGAGTACAATCCAATTGAAGCATGAAGCATGGTTAAGAGCATATAATCTCAGCTTTTAGCAAAAACGTGTACATCCTTCACCCCTCTACAAAAACAGTGTCAGCTCCTAAATAAAAGCCTAAAATAAAAAAAATCATGGCAGTGAAAAAAAAACACAAATGACACATTTTCAAATACATACACTTTACATCATACATAACTGAATGTCTCAAAACCGCCTGATTTTGAAATATTAGCCAAAAATAGTATTTTTTCCTTTTTCTTTTTTTTTTTTAATCTTTGTGTAGACTATACAATATATGCAAGTATATGAGTTAACATAGTTCAATGTAGCAAAATAATAAATATTTAAGTCACTTTTAGACTTACTTATTTTTAGATACCTTTAGCTTACTATCGGGTATGATGTATATGTAAAGGTGTGTGTGTGTGTGTGTGTGTGTGTGTGTGTGTGTGTGTGTGTGTGTGTGTGTGTGTGTGTGTGTGTGTGTGCTTTGAGTAAGACCTATGGATACTTTATGTACTAATAAAATCCAAATCTGCACCTGGTGAACTGCACTGGCTGCTTCAATCTGACTTGAAGTCAGTACAGCTGTGAAAAATGGACCAGTTCTCATGTTAGGAAGAGTTGATGAGGAAACGTGTGACCAGAAGACAAGGGAAGACTGTGCAGACAAAGAGAGGCAGAGCAAGAGAGAGCAAGAGAGAGAGAGAGAGAGAGAGAGGACTGGTCAACACATCTTTTACAGACCAATGATAATACAGTCTTGAATACTACCCTACACTGCTGAAGACAGAAAGAGACCGATATCATAGAAAAGGTTGAGTGAAAAGTGGAATCTGTCCCACACTTTTTTTTTTTTTTTGCTCATGAAATGTTTGCTTTTTCACGTGTCAGTAAAGCTGTCCCTAATCCAACATGCTCCATGCGAGCCAGTGATGCCTGGGCATAAGGGATAACATGCACAATATTTTGGATTTCTAACAAGAGAATACAGATGTCATTTTCACAGAAAGCAAAAGAATATTGATATTTTATGTATAGACAGGAACGTAATATCCTCCGAACAAGCAAGTCTTATTTTACAAACGAAAATCCTCTAAATAATTACATGTTTCTCTTGACAGCTGTCTCATCTTTGGTATGTTATTTCAAATGCCTGATATCAGTCTCATCAACCTTTTTTTTCCCTTTTTCCCTTTTTATTAAAAAAAAGCAACTCCATGACATCCATCCCTCTTATCTAAGTTTAACCCTGCAAAGATGAATTTCACCTCTCTCCTTTTCCTCACCACATGACTCCTCCTCTTCACTGCACTTCCTCTTTCCCCATCTTAGCTCAACTCCCTATTCCATCTAAACAAACCTTCTGATACGCACACATACACACACGCAAACTCATTCTGATATCCGGGCCTATAGTCAGATTTTCGCCCAAGCATTACCACACACACACAAACACACACACAATTAAAGATTTGAAGAATGAAAATGTAAGGGGGGGGAGAATCAGTCCTCCAGGGGCAGAAGCACAATATCCCAGAGTAGCTCATCGCTTTTGGGAGCCAATCATCACTTTGGAGACAAAATTGACGATGGCGGTAGCCGGTTGGTCGGGGTCCATCTCTGCAAACAGATGACTGACGTTATCTGTTGTGCTTCCCTGCTTCCTGGCCACGAAACCAAAAAACCTGCGATGGAAAAAGAGAAAACAGTCTCTTCCCTGTTCTTTTAAAACACAAAAGAAGTGTATATATTTTTCATTGTGGACATGGCACCGCTTAACCCTAGATTGGTGAGAAGGTATTATTTGACTATATAGAACAGCACTGCTCTGCATTCTCACTAGCTGTATTTCAAATGACACGTTTATATTAATGTGTATATTGTAATTTCATTTACTGCAACTATTGTTTTCATTGTAGTAGAAGCTAAATGTGAAACAGTGCCTTGAATGCCAGACACTTCACCTAAGCTAGGGCTAATAAATAAGTATTTAAAAACATCCTAGTAGTATCCTAAAAACTCCTAATATAAAGTTTCTCTATAAAGAAAGGTAGCAAATTGCAGTGGCACAGCAGGAATGTTGATAGTATTGGAAAACTGCATTTAAACCTTAAGAAGAATTATGGGGTCTAATAAACAAGTTCTGGTAGTTAGCAACTCAGGATGCTACATACTTTTGTTTAATTTATTTAGCTCTCCCAACTGTACTGTTTCAATTCTAACATACTCGCATCTGTTCATGCCATAAAAACTCGGACACTCCCCCAACACTAGTCATTTTATAAAGTGAAAGCTTTACAAGAAAAGAGAACTTTCAAGTGGTTGTCTGAAGCATGGGCGTCAAATCATAGAGAGCGTTAACACAATGTAACTCCAGTGTTTTCATAATGCCTAACTCAGCAGCTAATTATTAACCTATTTATTGTTTGTAACAAATGTTACAGAAGAGACTATTCTAAATTCAGCCACTCTTGGGCAAAAACAAAAAAAATGTTAAGCCCAAAATAGCAATAATATTAAGAGTTACAGGAAATTAAAGAAATACATAATTCAACATATTTTGGGATAGCATTTAGCATTTAACATGTGGACAGCTCTTTTATTTTGCATCATTTTTAAGAGACACATGAATGTTCTTTTTGTTTACGTGCAACAAACTGGGCATTTTAACAGTAATTAGCTGTTAGCCCCTTACCCCTTAGCATGAATAACCCTTAGCATGAATAACGGCTTTTACGCACTCTTGGCATCCGGATAGTTCGTTTCTCTAATAATCGCCTCTTGTAAAACTTGCCAAAGGTGTCTTTCATATTTGTTTCTGACTTTGTGATTTTGTTTATCCCAGAGCAGTTTAAAGAGATTTAGGTGCTGTGACTGGGCAGATCATTCCATGATGGATAACACTCCAGACGACTGAGCTTTAATACTGTAATTCTTACAGAGCTTGAATGCATTCTTTTGGTCATTGTCTTGTTGTATAGTGAAGTTGGATCCAATTAGCTGCAGTCCAAATAGAATTGCATTGTGTTAAAGTATGGAATGGTAGAGATGTTGGTTCAGAATTCCTTTCACCCTGAATAAGTCTTCAACATTCCCTGCTCCAAAACATTTCCAAACCTTTAAGCTTCCACCTCTATGTTTAACTTTGGGCATACTACAGTCTAGTAACATCTTCTCTCATGTTTTCGACTTGCATAAGTTCTGCTGTACAAGCCCAAACTGTCACATTCGGACTCATCTGTTTACAGAACTTTCTTCCAGTCATTCACTTTGCAATTCTTGTGTGTATATGCTTTTTACTTAGTTTGTTGCATATAAATAAAAGGAGCATGCATGTGTTTCTAAAGACTACATGTTTGCAAACATTTGACAGTATAATATGTATAAGTGAATATTCCTGTTTCTTGCATTTCATCAATGAGATAGTGGCTCAGAAATGCATTTGTTTCATTTTTGCTTGTTTTTTTTTTTTCAGACCAGTGATTTGTTGTTAAGAGGATTAAAGGCTTAATAATCTACTTTATTGAGGTTTTTTTTTTTGGATAGTAGGGTGGTCTTTTGAAAAGCAGTATGTCATGTACTACATGTCTTTGTGATCAGCAGGAGGATAATGTTTGAGCTAATGCCATAGCAATATATCTAAATGTCCTACATCTGCACATGTTTATACTGATCCTATAATTTGTATAGCATCATCAGATTTTATTGTATTTGATCCTCTCTCTTTGACCTTTAAACTACACACATCCTCCACCACTTTAAGTGGCATCCCTGACATAATGTGCTTTTATCCTTTGCCCAGAGTAGTCATCTGTTCTTCATGCCTCAGCTATCTCAGTACATTAGTGTTCTGGCACTTTTATGGCATAGCCAAAGGAACCATAATAGCACACATATGCTCCAATGCAAGCAAAGAATAAAGTAAGAAGCACTCCTAAAACTACATCTGTGTATCAGTAGCCCAGTGTATGCTTGTAGTTCTGGTGTGTTTGAGTACAGCGACAGTAACGACTGAATGAGATTACATCAATCTGAATGTTCAGGTCCAAGTGAATGATTTTTACACTCTAAGGATTTACGTCACATAAAATAGTCTAACTAGATTATAGTTATGCACTGCCCAGATAAACATTCACAAATAAATAATGATATTCACTATCCAGAGGGACTTACTTTGCAGTGCCACCTTCTGCTTTATTCCACCTGGAGAAATAAAAGCAGATGAGATCATGTCACAATCCTTTTGTAATGCACCATAACATCTGTGTGAGCAGCTGAAATACAGTGTGTGAGCAGCTGTAATACAGTAATCCCTCACGACATCAGCTTTCGACGGTCTCACTTTTACACAGGTTTTTACATGGAACATATCTAAATTTGTTTTGCGGAATGTCCCGCTGTATCGCAGGATTTTGCCTATATATTACTATTTTTGTGGTAAAATAAGCAGTTTCTAGGCTAAAAAATTAAGTTTTCAGAAGAGCTGTAACGCTCTACCTGGGTATGCGGTATATATATTTAAACGACATCACCATCATCATTAGTACTGCACACTTAATTCGTCATCATCATCTTCATTATTCAAGTTGCATCTTCAATGGTGAGTACCCATATAGAATTTTTTTTGTTCAAATTATGTAGGTTTATAAATTTTGAAAGCGTTTAAGAGCAGAGGAAAGTATATATGTATACATATTAGTTTCGCCTATCGTGGGGCTACGTTACAATGTGGGGGATTACTGTATAACAAAGTTTACAGTGGTGTGTGTGTCCTTAAAGGTTCTAAACAGTACATACTTGCGCTCTTGGGGATCAAGGTCGCAGAACGTGACTGTGTTGATAGGGTAGTGGCGCCGGAAGAAAAGTCTGTTGGTAAACACGCGATGATTAGACAAGATAACATCATATTTAATGTATTTAAATCAGAATCACTGATTACACCCAGCATCATATTTTTCTACATTATACATTTTACCAGAGCTACATTAATCAATGTAGAATCTCTATTAAAGTAACAATCAGCCTGTGATTATCACTGGTATGTGAGTTGTAATTTGTAGTGAAGTTCAGATTTTTTTTAACTTCTATCATATGCATGTTGATACATTTTTTATATAGTTCCATGCATTACCCATAATGCCATTTTCCTATTCTTTACTTCATCTTTATTTAAAGAGAACAAATACAGAGGCACATGTATCTTTTATTTTAGCCTTTCTCTTACTTCTTCAAATGGATGCTCTGATCAAACATTGCCTATTATCTAAACAACTAAGTGCATTTCATAACTCATGCTACTCATATAGGCATACAGCTGAGTCAGACATTTGGATTTCTTATTAAATATGACACTAATATTGAGCTAAATAAAAAACCTGACCATTATGCATAATTTTTTTCTCTCCTATTATTCTACCTATGACATCAGACTGGCAGACAATCAGTACCCCAGGAATAGCCCTAGTAATAACAAAAATACAGCACCAACCAACACAGTAGGCATCACAATCATTTCAGTATAAACGTACATTACCACACAAAAGTGAGTACACCCCTCATATTTCAGCAACCATTATGCATCTTTTGAAGGGACAATCCTACAGAAATGAAACTTGGATATATTTTAGAGTAGTCAATGTGCTACTCTATTACAGCATTACAAAGTTACTGTCCTCTTCCCAGAAGGAAGCCTCCTCTGAAGCTGAAGTTTCATTTTTATACTATTGTCCCTTTAGAAGATATATTAAATAGTTGCTGAAATGTGACTCACCAATTTTAGGGGAGAGTATTTCTGTCATTTGAAAAGTGTATTAAATTATATTCAATGTGAGCTCACTTTCTCTGGTTGTCTGTTAAGGTGATGCCTTGCGATGACACCTTAAAGTGGACTACAGTGGCAGTGGGTGCGGGGTTGGAAGTCATGGTCTCTGAGATCGCCTTGGCGATGGCCTGTGGGCCGGTCAAAGACTCCATATCCACTGAGTTAATGAACAGAACGTTGCACGCTGGGAATTAACACAACAGATAAAACAAGTACACAGAGTTAGAAATACATAACACTTTTAAAAAGTATAGAAAACTGCACAGAGCTGAAGTACAAGCAAAACCATAGTCAATAAATTCATACAGATCTCATAGTCTCCGATAGTCTGTGACACACTTTTGACTAGACTCTCAGCTTCAAAACAGGAACATACTGTTAGTGTATTTGAGAAAATATTTTCTCATTGTTTATATCTTAATAATATTCATGCCGTGCAAGTCATCAATCTCAAAGCATGCTGTCTAGCATCTTGTCTGCAAGGAAAAGTTTTTTTTAAGGGCCATCATAGATAGCTGATAGATAGTTTGGGGGAAGAAATGAGAGCAGAGATACTGAAACAGACACTAGTGTTACACTCTCTCATGCACAGTCTCAAGACACAAGAGAGAATCTTTTTGGGATGCATCAGTTAGAAAAGAATAGTGAACATAGAAAGTATGAATGGGTTTACCATGGGATTCAACAGGACTCTTCTGCCCTATAGTCACACAGCAGTGACAACAGAATGAATGAGAACAACTTTGATACAAAAACAGGCCTAAAGTATCCCTTCCCATTCCAAATAAACTGACAGTGTACATTTCGTTTGCACATACACTGTGGCACTGATCTTCTTTTATGACTATCTATAGGGTAAATCTGGTTTATTACATTTTTCACACAGTACAGTCCTGAATTCTTTTAAAAACACTTTTATGCTCACCAATGAAGTTGTCGCATGACTAGAGCAAGACGTTAATCTCATTTTTTTAATGAAAGGAGCCTTATTTATCACAGTTGTGTCCAGTTGAATGTAATCATAAAATAAGCATTTATAAATCCCATTTTAGTTTTTCAGATTTTTGTCCATTTATCTGTACCATTATAATAATACCATTATAAAAACCTGAAAATACCCAATTGTAGAATATCACAACCCCAGGATAGATGAGGGTGTGTTTTGTGTAAATTAGATGTTGGATATAAGAGTAAAATAAGGTGTGCCATATGCATATGGCATGTACATAAGTGATTTAACTTTTAAAATTGTATCTAAGAAGCTGAATTAATAATTATACTTAAATCATCACCTGATATTGTACAGCAGTTCCATGAACCAGACACAGGTCAGTGTATCATACTGTGTCCTAAATTTCCTTATGTGTCCTTATGTCATTTAGGCTTTACAATAACAGTACATAAGTAAGCATGTACCAAAATGCAAACTAAATGTTACTTTATTATGAACTAATGATGAGTTAAAGCATATGCTAATCAAGAACTAACCTTAACTACACCATGAGTCACATGAATTCATGTGTGAACAATGGCTACTTTAATTACGTTAGTACATGTTTGGTAATTAATGTATTAATTTACAATTTAGATTAAGCTGAATGTAACTTGCTTTATAAGAAAAAAATGTGAATTAAAAGCCCTATTTAAAATACATTACAAACACCATTAAATGGTGCTGAATTATCCTCCTCATGGAACGCACACCTGTTTTCACCTGATTATTCATACCTTTTTTATCAAATATACCCACTGTGTAGATTCTATAATACTTAAAAGGATAAGTGCCAATGAGACTGTCGAATTTGAGTATCTTGTTAGAATTGAAAGAAAAATAAACAGAAGCAAATGTAAAAAAATTAATAAAACTGTACCCTTTTTACATATTGAAAATGTAATGGCAAAATAAAATCACTGTTTACCTGCACCCTGTTTAAGCAACTCTGTAGCTGGGTTGACTGGAGTTGCAACCTCTGTTATCTCCTCATTGGGGTCTACAAAACAAGCCATGAAAGAAAATTCATGTTAAATGTTGTGCTGTTAATGCAAGAGTTTGCATGCAAAACAATACACAGAAACAGAGATGTGTATTTTCTCTGATAATCAAGAAAGATGCCTCTGGGTCTCAGAACAGAGCAGCTAAAAGGGTGTATATACAATCCAATTTTGTGTCATTACTCTAAATCAAACCTGTAATATTTAGCAAAGTTGTATGACAAAATATGTAACAAAAATTAAATATTAAGTTGGGAAGAGCATAATAATAGCACGCTAGCTGTCATGAGGGCATCAATCAATTATACATCATGCATGTTTTTTTTGTTTTTTTTAAATAATTAAACTTTTTTTTAATGTTTGTTTGTACAAACTAACATCCTGGTACCACTCAAGCATCCAGATTGCTAATAGGCACATAAATATGAATTACAGTTTATGCAATACTGAAGCAGAGTCTTTAAAACACTAAATTTAATAAAACATCTAAGAAAGAAGACAAATTAACTTTTATGTAGTGCATATGTGCATTTTTGTATAGTGCATATCCAACTTATGCCATGGTCCTGGGATGTAAGCAGGAAACTGAGGTGGTCATGAGGAGAATATGCAAAACTCGACAATAAGCAGTTACCGGTATTTTGTCATGAGAAAACAAATAGAAATCTTTTTGCTAAACTCGGTTTATTTGCTTGAATTGCAATGTCATATATAATAATATGTATTTCAAATAAGTCTAGTAACAGTTCACCACTATGGATTCTCAGCTAGAAAAGGAAGGAAACTGTATACTTGTTGTCAGATATGTGCTATGATTTCTCACTTTCCTGCAAGGAATTCACACTCTGTTGAGTTCTCACACACTGTTTAAAAGGATAGGGTTGGGTAACTTGTAGCCTCAAACCCTACGTTCCTCTTACACCTGCATGGCATGTAGAAGTTGGCAGAGAGAAAAGAACCATCTGCAGTGGCTCCAAATTCATTTCAGTAGGTGTTTACACCAGCAACAGAGTGAATACATCAGTCTGATGAAGGCGATCAGCCAGTCTGAGATCATTTTAAGTACACAAACACATACAGGCATGAGCACATAGCCCAAACTTTTACCTTTTGTGGGTATGACGAGTTTGCAGGGCAGAGCCAGTGGAGTAATCGAGTGCTGGTACACTAATGCAGACAGGCAGCCTGGATACAGACACATACAAACTTGCAATTATATTTACGGGAGTAGAAATCAGAGAAGGGCATGCTTTACATAACAAACTTCATAACTGGGTTATATTTTGAACCTCTGCAATGCAATACATCATGTAAGCAGTCAATCCAGCCTGAGCAGCTTTCTTACTAACAAGTTCGAATGACAGCATTGGCACATGGAAAGAAAGACCTCAGCGTCAAACCTTTCACTAACATCAGGCCTCATCTGTCAAGCAAGATACCAAATGATCTAAATTTGCATTTAAAATGTAAATCCTCCCTAAATGAGGTGGAAGAAAGACATTTGGAATGAATGAAAAACCCTGCAAGATCTCTAGAGACTGTATAAAAATACATAAATGGACCTAAGTTGAGATATTCACGCTATGAATTGTTGCAATTTTTTATATTTTTTTTCATGAATGTCATTTTATTTTAATAAATTAAAAGGAAGCATTCGAGAACAAATAGCAAATAAAAGTTCAATCAAGATAAACAAAATGGGAAGTTTCATTTACCACAGAAATTCATCTGCATGCACATATAAGTATGAAGAAGTGCACAATGTACAAAAATGTTATAAATGACAATTACAGCCT
Organism: Silurus meridionalis; assembly: GCF_014805685.1. Taxonomy (NCBI): domain Eukaryota; kingdom Metazoa; phylum Chordata; class Actinopteri; order Siluriformes; family Siluridae; genus Silurus; species Silurus meridionalis. Next base: position 23,767,216 of record NC_060886.1, read on the forward strand.
AAGTGGACAAAATTGTTTCAATAATTCTTGGGGAAAAGCAGCTTATAATATTTAATCTGCAAAAAAACAGAGAACAACGGTTTTAACACAAAAACATTACATTTGCGGCATTTAGCAGAGTTAAATAATATTATGTATTCAGCTGGGCTTGTATAAACACTGTAGGTGTTAATTTAACATTAGTTTTGTTTTTTTGTAAAATTCAGATAAAAATGCCTGTGTGGTAGTTAAAACACATGTATTTTTCCATCTAAATTTTATCAACTAATAAATTGTCTACAAGTAAAAAAAAGGACATTCCCATAGAAGAATCTACCTTTTCTGAGCCTCCTGTCTAAATATGTATTTGGGACAAGGCCTGTCTTAGCATGTATGAGACTTGGCAGAGAATCAACCCATGGCCTAGACCAAGGGGAGGAGAAAAGTGTAGACAGCTATATATCTATTGGCATTGCCAGTCTTAACCTCACACGTCTCACTTTTTTTTTCATCTTACATTCAACAAAAAATACACTTATGTAATGTCTTTTCTGTGTTGCCTCACCCAACAGGATATTTCAGAACTTACATAAGCAACCCAACCCATGTTATTGTTATTGTGGCGCAAGTGAAGCACTACGTACTGCAAAAAGCACTGTGCCAAGGTCATGTCTTATCTAGAAACCTGAATAAATCAGAGACATGCCCTTTGAACACTGATTATGGCAATCTATAGTTTTTTTTCTGTAGTATTAAGCTGTGTGAATCTGAATGGTAGATTTCAAATTTAGAATTTTACAAATCACAATGCCAAAAATATCACTACAGGTCTGTATATATCAACAGGCTTAGCACTTTTTGTATACTGACCAAAATAGGGTTCATTAGGGCATCCCTTCAGCTTCACTCCCTTTGGACTTGTCTCAATCAGGAAGTGGCGCACCAGCTCGTTGGTGACGTCGCCTGGAAAACCAATGTAATTATTGCAAGCAATTGTATTTAAATACTACAGTTTGTTAATTAATCAAATGACTACTACTGGTTAGTAAATAATCAATAAAAGCATTTCAGTGGTAAAAGAAACCCTGCCAGTAAAGCTCAAGGAAAAGGCCAAGTTTCTATTACAAAGGAACCTTGTATTCCCAGTTAACACATGTAAACAATGTGTTTAGCTAACAAACCTCAATAAATCTGATTTATACCTGCTGCAGCACAACTAGAAATGCAAATAGATTTGTTGTTATTATTAAGAGAAATAAAAAAGATAACCTATTCAAGCATTTTGATGTGTGCTATATCTTGTTTTATCTTGTTCTAAGACACTTAAATCTTTAGCTCCAAATAATTTCATAATCTATATGGAAACATGCCTAGTAAAAGAAGTGCCACAATGGTTCAAGCCTACAGCAACAGCCTTAAAGGTGTCTTTGAATACTTTCTGATCAGGCATGCATGAACCCTTAGAGGAGCTAAAAGTGCTCAATGCTATCCCCAGTTTTCTAATCAACTCTGCATTATTTTTAGGTACGAGTTAAATTATGGGTTGAAACGTAATCAGAATATCTGTTTTAGAATCATTTAACAAACATGCAGTGATCGCTTCCACAGACCCCAGGAGCCAACTAAGAGGATTCATTTTAATTAAAGTGTATTAGAAGGTAAATGAATTGTAAGGACTGGAGTCTCAAATAGTTTTTACAGAATGTTATGGTTGTTGTTCTGTAAAATACCTTTCTTAGGTGGCTGCACTGAAGGGGGTGGGGAGGCCACTTTCATTGCCAGACCATAGGCACCCCTGAAGGAGTGGCTGTCTCGGATAATGAAGGCTCCTGGCTCCCTTTCCTTCAGTATATTAATAGCTGGAAAAAAAGATCAAGAACAGGAGATGGGTTTGCTTTGATTCCATTTATCATAATAAACAATTCCAGGCTGACTGTTGAAATGGAAACAACCAGCACTCCATTCCTCTTTAATCTACTTACATGTGAGATTAGATTTGGAACTAGAGTATGAATTACTTATACACACACATATGTCTAAAAGTGACAGAAATAAACTATTGATATGACAAGTTATGAAAGGCAGCAGATGTTCACAAAATGTTATTAAGTACATATGGCTCAGTGTATGTGCTTATGTTTAGTCTCATCTCCATAACAGTGTTTTTAATCCAATAAAGGTTTGCCAAGTAGAAAAAAAAGCAGTTGTATTAGCCCTCAGACAATGACCTCATAATGACCTTATAAAACATGACACTGAGGACAATAGAATTGTTTATATGGGTTATATACCTCATATCTTTATTCAAACATAGATAAAAAACAGACACTTCCACCAGCAGAGAAAACACACATACCAAGACCTTACCTTGCTCTCTGGAGATGTCTGGTTTATACCAAAACTTAGAAGTGTCTTGGACAAACTTTTCATTCATCCTGGTTTCTGGGCTTCCATCTACAAATAAAGGTATTTTATAATCAGATTGGATTAGACAGATTACATCATAAATATTCACCCTTATGAATAACAACTCTCTCTTTTTTTTTTTTTTACAGTAGGATAAATGCATACAAGCAAACTCAAACCTGCACAGGATGTGGTAGTGCAATCACATTCTCTGTCTGAAGATATATTGTATTATTTCGTTAAATACTTTAATTTAGAATTACAATTTACTTTTCTTTAGTAAATACTTTACAATTATATAATTAAAATCTCAACTAAATACAGGATGCAATCTATCCATGCATTTGATTTCTCTTTTGTGTTCAATAGTTTAAGTGTGAAGTAAACAATGACAAAACACTAAATAACAGTCTCTTTATTAGTGACATTATAAAACCCTTACCACACATGCTGAGTTTGGAGAAATCTGGAAGTGTATGGAAGAAGTGCACACTTGGAGTGCTCCCTCCACTAGACACGGGTGATGACACCTTCCCATTGAGGGTGCTATAGGAAAGTACACCATTTGGGCGCTCGCCACTAGACATGCGCCTTTTCTCTGGCAGTTGTGGCTGCCTAAAATTATCAGAGAAGGAAGCAGGGGAGACAGGGAAAGAAGGGGTGGAAGGTGGATGGTAGCCTGATGAGCTGCTCTGGCGTGACAGAGCACCATGTCTCTCATCTGGCGTGGTGTACCCGCTATGCATTGGGTGCCTGTCCAGACTAGGGCTTCCATGGGACACCTGAGTGACAGAGGGGTGCCGTCCCAGAATAGGGCTGCTCTGGCCAGTGTGGGTGAGTGATGTCTGCCTGCTTAACACTGGACTGATCTGGCTGGGCTGAATGACAGTCTGGGTAAGGGCTGGCTGATACCCATTTGGGGGGCTTTGAAGACCTTGTCTGCTCAGAGTAGGACTGCTCTGTGTGCCCTGGCTTACAGGCATTTGTCTGTTCAGTATCGGGCTGCTTTGGTTGGGCTGAATCATAGGCTGGGCAAGAGATGGCTGGTATCCACTTGGGAAACCTTGCCTGTTCAGGATGGGGCTACTTTGTGTGCCCTGGCTAATGGGCATCTGTCTACTCATCATTGGGCTGCTTTGTGTTGCCTGTGAAACCATGCCATGCCTTGGAAGCACTGGGCTGCCAACTGCTCCAGGCTGATAGCCATTAGGTGTTGAAGGCTGATTGCTGAGAATGAGACCATCATGACTGGGCATTCTATGCTGATAGGCAGGAATGAATGGTGTGTCAATGGGCATGGTGGAGTGATTGGCTGGTTGGCTACCAATAATGCTTGTCTGAACATGCTCTGGCAGGGTCGAATTAAGATCAGGAGTGATAAAGCTGCCTGAAAGAATGCCAGGTGTTTGGTAGAAAGAATAGGATGGAGTTGGAGTGTGTGAGGTGCTCTGGGAGGGCAATGAGCGGAAACCAGAGTCTCCCACACCTTCAGATGGTGTGTTTTGACCCACTCTACTATCAGCCATGGCATTCTCTCTGAAACAAAAATAAGTAATGTATTCAAATTTTACTATGTGGTTATAGCTCTTTAAACTTTTAACTCTCTTTAAACTGATACTACTGACAATTTAAATTAGGCCAAGGTGACATGAGATATGCATGCTATTCTAGAGAGCAAAAATTGAAAATCCAACAGTTTACTCACGCCTCTGGTATTTGTACAGGGCTGCTGGAAGACAGTGGGGGATTTAAGGGATGAGAAGCTCCTCTGGCCAAACTGCCACTCTCAAATGTAGAAGACACTGGACTGGATGGCTGCCCCCCAGCCACTGCTGCTGAGCGAGCAACAGATGCCACATAGCTCAGAGGCTCTGCAAGGCGAGATATAGATCAGATATTGTCAACTACTGGGCAACTAAGAGCATTATAACCTTTAATATCTTACTGCTGATTAAGCCTGAGTGGCAAATAATTTGGATGCAAACATAATTCTTCTTGCTCATATTTTAACTCTGCTACAGTGAGACACACATGAGACCCTGCTAAAGTGAGAGACACATGAAACGTGGGCTCTTAGACTACCCACAAATTCATTTTCTTCCAGCATCTTCACTCCATTTGAATGCATTTGGTTTAACGAATGTAAAACATTATTAAATCTTTCCTATTTGGAGGAGAAATGTACATAATCCTGAATTTAATAAAAAGACAAACAAAGAATAAGAACGTGGGAATTAATAGGAGACTATTTATTAGCGCTAAGCTCTTACCTTCCTCTTCCTCATTCTCTGCACCAAGCAACATAGATGATAGCCAGGTTGAAAATTAGACAAAAATACAAAGAGAAAAAGAAGATAACAGATAAAGTTTAAAGGGTTTAAAATAGGGTGAGGAGATCAAAAAGAAAAAGAAAATGTAATAAAAGAAAATTATATTTGAAATATCAGAAGCATATTTTAGAAGCATAGCAAAGATATTATGCCAGAAATTATTACGGACAGAAAAAGAACCAAGTAAAGAAGGGAGGGTTGAAAGGTGTCATTCTAAAGAAAGCATTAGTCCTAAATTGCTTGGGAACTGAGCTAAAACTAGCATTGCATGAGACTTTTGGACTCAGTAAGAAGGAGACAGAGTCTCTTAAGCCAGACAGCCAAGTTAAACAGCTCTCCCGACACATTGTGTTATCATTCAGTCTCTTAAACCCGACATACCTACCCTCACTGGCCTCTTAAACTGAAATTAAAAGGAACCCTTCACTCTTATAGGGGAATTTATTCGTTTTTCTAAAAATAAATCTATCTGCCATTGAACACTTTTTCTACACTTCTTGTCTCATGCGTACAAGTATGTAAAGACTTAACCTTGAAGAAACACTTTTGAGCTCAGTTTTTAAGAGAGTACGATTAAAAAAAAAAAACAACAAGAGTTAACTTTAATATACTCTAGAGGAAATTTCATTTTATTATGCTATTATTATTCTATGAAGATATTAGGGTCTGGTGATATCGAACTGACTTCAGTTTAGTGTGCATTTGCTCACCTGAGCCTGTTTGGTTTAGAACAATCTCAGCTGGGTTGTGTGGCTTCAGACCCAGGAAGGACAGTGGTGTTTTAGCCAAACCTGGAGGAGAACGGCCTGGGAGAGAAAGAAGGCATGGAGGTTAATGTCTAAATCAGAACTGAGCAAGTCATCAACAGCACAGATCTGTATGTAGAGCAGAGAATATAAGCAGCTCATTGGCTGTGTTATTTCATTATTTTATTGTTATTATAAACATTAAAGCTAAAAAAAAAAATAGATAATCTTAAAAATTATATTTTGTAATATACAGATCCAGAGCTGTTACGATGACATATTTTCAGATAAGAAGGTACAGTTTTTATACTAAAATCTCAAGAGATGGTGCAAAGGCCTCATGCTAACTGGCTAGGCCATGCAAGGGTTTCATTTCAAATGTAAATGCTGTAGATGGAACACTGTCTGCCAAGTTGTTTTGACAGAATGAGCATATCATGCAGACAGCCAAACAACAGACAAATGTCAATTCACGGAATTGGAGGTGTAGCTTTACACATTTGTACATAGAACAAGTGATGGATAACATTATTTGAGTAATCCACTGTAGACACTCTGTAGGCAATAAACCAATAGTATCATTATCACCTAAGTCCACACAAGGCAGCAACAGTTTATTGATTTGTTAATTTATACCATTTTAGGGTTATGCAGTCTATTTGTAGAACCCTGTATTTCAGTGTATCTTACCAAGCACTAAAAATATTATTGTCACAGAACCACTATGTAAAAATAATATCTGTTTATTTAATTTGACACTTTTTAATCCACTTTGAGTTCAAATGGTCCAGTGGAATAGACAAAAGTGGTAATGTGGTGACACAACCGTCAGACCATTGTCAAGTTGCTCATTCATGTTAAAACCCTGATATATAAATGATTTACATTTGCTTTTTTAGTTTATTTGTCCAGTTTATAGTTCCTGGTTATTATTATTATTATTATTATTATTATTATTATTATTAGCCATTAATATTTCCTGATTCACTCATCATTAGAATTTCAGGAATGATGCAATTTATGGCAGGTTGTTTATAAAGGTAGTTGATGCTGTATGCTAGTCAAACCGCTAGTCTACAAGTGTCTACATTGGAGAACCAAAAAAATAAACGACACGACACAAAAACACTAGATGTGAACAGTGTAGAACACCAAAACAAAACTGTGGAGACAAAATAATTAATATAAATTAAAAACAAAACACTCATGCAGACAATACAGCACTATGGTGCAGATTGCTGAAGCAGTGTGCTGTTAAGTTTGGACATCAGCTATGCGGTCTGGTGCAAATGTAACACTGGGACATACTGGGTTCTGGGACAATTCGTGCACATTCTTCACTTACCAAAGAATCCCATACAATTCTTTGTTTGACAGCCCAAATCAGTCAATATGAGTAGGAAAGGGAAGGAAAGGAAGTGGGGTAGAGGAAGATTCCTCTGGTTTACTGCTGGAGAAGGGGGCCGCAGTGATGCCTCTGCTTTCAAATGACTTTCAAAGCATATGAACTTCTTCCCCATGGGCCAGAAAAGACAACCAATGCTGTCTTTTGCTCCCCACAAATGCAAACATGCGTGCTTTAAAAGCCCACATACAATATGTGTTTTCCGTCGAGAATACGCTTGACGTTATTCTGCATGAAGTGTTGAAAGCAAAATGAACGACGTATACCTCAAGTTAATCCATCATATCATTGTATAGTCAGTAGTTCATATACATTGACCAATACAATAGTGTGTGCTGTCACGCTTCATTTTGGTGAGCTATGACAGTAGTACTCTTGAGAATGTCCTGTTTTCTGATGAATGTAAGGCAACTTTTGTGGATAACATTTCAACCAAACCAATAGGGACTGAATCGATTTCAGACAGCTTGTCTGGTGAGAAGAAATGCAGCACTGTGCAAAAAATAAAACAGAGCAGGTCGAGAGTGCATGAAAGATGCTAGGGTCTGCTCGAGGAGACCTTGCAAGCGCCTTTTATGAGGAAGCTAAAGTAAAGCAAATTCAAGGGTTGGATGAAGGAATAGGTTATTAAACATAAGCTATTCTGGTTCCTCATAATGGTATCAGTCTATAAATATAAGAGCTTGATGGCCTTCAGGGCTTACACATGCATTTGAAAATAGCTGATGACAGCAGTTCATGAAACATGTGGGGTTATTTGGAAACAGGAGACTTCTAGGTTTTTATTTTTTTTTTTCGTAGCCCTTAGGCGCGTTCAACTATTTGCCAGTAAGTGAACACACAAAGCCCACCATGGAAACTGAGCCCAAATTCTAGCATCTACATCTTTGGCTCATCTGTTTATAATGTTTATATATTAACAGACAGGACTGCAATTAGCTATTTCGCATAGTGTGGCCTGGAGTTGTTTTTTAAAATGTGTCAATATTGATCTAACATAAATAAATCTTATAAAGGAAAAAAAAGCAGAGGCCCACTATGGCACTGACAACATTGTTGTAACAAGATCTACTCACTATATAACCTATCACACAATTTATTTGAGCCTAATACCATAACGGCAGAACAACACAAAAGCCGTTAAAAGAACTTACACTTATTTTGATATATATTTTGACACTATTAAACCTGTCTCTTTATGCTTACTATGATATAACTAACAAAGTGAACAAATTAAGAAAAGTCATCACTTGATCTCTACGGCATCCTCCTCCTTCAGTTGGGAAACTTACACAGGTTGAAGTAAGGGGTTTGTGGCGAGACAGGGAATGCAGGGGTTTGGGGGAGGACCTCACCGCCCACAAATGCTGGAGGGCTCACTGGACCTCCATCCATCTCTTCAAATGCTTCTCTGTAACTGTGCATTTGTCCCTAGAAGAGAAATTGCAAGTGAATGCAAACAAAACACAAACAAACACACACATACACAACACAAACTGTTTATGATCAATGTTTAATAAATACAATTAAATAAAAAGAATATCACAGTTTAAGTCTACCTCCTTTGGCCGGCCCCCTGGGTTTAGAGCAATGGTATTAGCAAGTTCCGGTGAAATGCAGCGAATGGGGGAACGGACTCGGGTAGGGCTGTCATCGCGGGACTGTCCTTCACTTGTAGTCCGGTGTCGTCCTGGTCCTGTGCCTTCATCTGTTGATGCCTCAGGAGATTGCACTCCTGGCAAACGGTGCAATAAACACAGACACTTGTTGACACCAAATGTAATACAAGAGCATTTACTGTCCATTAGAAATAACCAGCTTTACTAATGTGTCTAATGTGTAAACGTCTCAATGGCTTTTAAAGATTTGACATTATATCTCAATCCATATAGAACTGAATCCTGAAATAAAAATGTTCACCATGAACAAGGTATTTACTGGATTATCATTACTACTAGTACATTGAATATTGAATATGTACTTGTATATGGTGAATCTGGTTTTTAGCATAATAGTAACAATTAAGTTAACCCAAGTCACTCAATCCACTCAAAGACCAAATTAACCTCAGAGGAAATAAATAGGATTTGTGTGGGAGATGTATCCTATCTGGAGTAGAAAGGAAAATAATAGTTTGAATTCAACTCCCTATATAAAAAACTGTGAATGCTCCATGTGCTATATTACCAATGGCATGGGATACACAAACTGAACACAAAATTCCTTTTTTATTTACCCCAGCAACTATTGGAAAAAGTGAAGCATAGAAACAGGTACATCAGTAGTGTAAATTTAAATTACTATTCTTGTATTTCGGATCAGTTCCTTCACTCACTTGGACTGAATCCAACTCAGCTGGCTTCAAAACAACTCATGTTCCTGGTCTCATCCAACTGCAACCCTCCCAGACTGGGGTGTGCACAAACACACCCTGGTTTGAAAATGAGATTTTTGGAAACCAGGCAACAGTTTGAGGAAAATATTTTCTTTTTTTTTTTTTTTTACTTTTCTCAGTGAAAAAGTGGAAATCCATGCCATTGAATAGACAACAATGAATGTGAGGAAAACTAAAAGCTTTTTAAAAAAGCTTTAAAAAATTTGCTGATATGGCTAAAAAAGCAGTGAGTTAAAACTACATAGAATACTGGTTCCCAGCTTAACACCTGGGAGCCCATCTGGCCTGCAAAGTTGGAAGCTAAGCAGGGCTAATTTAAATTTGATGTGCAGTGAAGAAAACCTGAAAAAAATGTATATGGGTAGGTTAGGGAAACTGAATCTGAATCTGCCTTTTGGTGTTCTGAAATATCCCAACTAAATGACAAACAGAACTGTCCATGTGCAAGATATCACGGTTTGTGTCTGTTAATGTTGCTAAAGCAATGTCATAACACAAACACCCTAGATTTATTAACATGGGAATGGAAGCCATGTTCCGAAAGTAACTGTACCAAGGCCCAGCTCCCACGAGTTGGAAAGGTGGAGATTAACATTCTTCAGCGTCATCTAACTTTCGGGTCATTTTATGAACAAACAATGCAAACGAAATAAGCACAGCTGTGCATGTGAACTGTTTCCTCAGCAACTGTCTATGTTTATTGGATAAAAGCTGAATCATTGGAGAATCATAGGGCCTTTGTCCTGCTCATCTTCATTGATCTATGCAGGAGCTGCTTCAGAGAGAAAGTAGGATTTTTTCACATTTCACAGCAATGTGTTATCTGAGGCTGGGTCTGAGAGGGTCATAGCCTGTTTTAGGCCTTTGAGAAGTATCCTGGAATAAATCTGAGTCGGAAAAAGTCACACTGGGAAACGGAAGCTGGCATCTGGCTACTGTATGCTGCCTTTGTGAGGTCCGAACAGTCTATGCCCTAGACATTTATTCCCCAAAGACTGATAACAACCACACAATGGTTCTGCAACTTAGACGGGTTTATTATGTTTTGTTCTTCTCCTAAATGCTAAAGCAGACATGGAGAAGAGGCCTTGAAAGAATCCTGTGTCTTGTTACTTTTGATTCTTTCCCTGAGTTTGGCAAACTGTATCTTGTGACACTCTGTGGATGAAGACAGTGTGCCCATTGTCTTCACGCTCTGTCTCACTCTTGCCAAACCTTCAAGCAAACCTTCATGAATGCATTTTGTTGGGGTCGCTGGCTAACTGGAAATTAAAATGTGTGCTTCTATATAGCATGCTGTGATTTCATTTGTGGGGAAAGTTAATTTGTAAAAAATATAAAATGATCAAAATAATAATAAAAAAAATAACAGTGGAAACAAAAGGGAAGAAAACAGCACAGGGAGAAAAGCTCGAGAAACAATTCCACACTGACAGACACAGATAAGGAGAGTGTTATGGATGAATATGGTCGCAAAATAAACAATGATACTGTGACATAAATAGATTTAGGGAGGAAGAAAGGAAGGGATAATTAAAAAGAGCAAAAGGAAGGATAGAAACAGTCAGAAACATAAAGATAGACATAGGGATACATGAAATGACAGAAAAAATCGTGGGAGAGAAAGAGCGAAAGAAGGGAGAGAGAGAGAGAGAGAGAGAGAGAGAGAGAGAGAGAGAGAGAGAGAGAGAGAGAGAGAGAGAGAGAGAGAAAGAAAGAGAGAGAGAGAGAGAGAGAGAGAGAGACCAACCAGAGAAGGAGAAAGAGCGGCGGCGGTAGTCAGGTTCAGTGGCTGTTTTGTCTTTGAGGTCTTGTATACGAGCCGTGTACTCTACAGTGGAGCAGCACGGACATGATGAAGGGCAACAGGAGATAATAGTGAAGGTGGAGGGGAGGATGGGTAGGAGGTGGAGAAGGTGTTGAACAATCCACATATTGGGTTAATCCAAAAGAAGAAGGAAAGAAAGAAAAATAATAATATAAATGGCAGTATGAATTCAGGAAAAAATATATAAAAATAATAATCAAAATAAAACAATGTTAACAAATGAAATGAAAACAAAACTAAACAATATATAATAATATGAATAAATTTCACCAAAAGGTACTACTGATACCATAAATACTACTATATAAATACCATATACACATTTCCTAGTAGTAACATTTATATATAAGCTTCCTAGTAAATGCCATGCACCTCACAAGACAAAAAAAATGAAATCTGGACTTCTTATGTGATTAATACAAGCAGTAGCTCCTCTATTAAGCAGAAACCTGTGTGCTGTTTTGAAAGTGTCAGTCACAATGACATGCAAATGAAATATAAGATCCTAAAAAAAAAAACAGACTCTTCTTCTCAGTAGCCACTTGACTTGTTTTTGAAAGTTGTCAGCATAGGTCTTATCATTATAATAAAATACAAGTGTGGCTAGGTTACATATTCTGTTCCTTATGTTACCGTCTCCACTTTGGAAGCTGGGACGTTCTAAACTGGCATACCACTAGGGGGCAAATGTGTGCCATCATTTCAACATGTTCTCCAAAAGCTGTGAGAATTTAAAGTGGTTATTTCTGTGCAATAATATTTAGGATGGTGTGCTTTAGGGGAAAAAAACACCTGTGCAAGGGTGCACAAAGGTTTAAGCACTTATGCATATCCACAGTGTAGAACCAAGGCCTGAGATGAGTGCTTGAGCCAGCAACACTTCATACAATGCTTTCTTTGTAAACCCACAGAGTTCCTTAACGCCAACAGACAAATGCTGAAGAAAGACATGGGTGGGTGTGTCTTTTAAAAGTGTTATTTCATTTGTGAATGCTTGTTTAAAATTTTGAAGAAATAATGAAAAAAGCATGTAGGTATGTTAGAGCAAATTTACAAGCTACAGTATCTTCTGCTTCTGTATCTGAGTGCTAGTTTCCTATTTGTTTCTTAGGACACAAATATATATTTACATATAAATAAGTGTAAAAATTAATGCTAGAGAAAAAAGTTACATTACCTGCCACACGGTGAGCCACCAGTCCTTCAAGGCTGTGGCTTGAATTCTCAGGTTCAGCCTCTCCGGGGAGTGGGGAGGAGGTTGAGTAGCTCCTGAAGGGGGCACTGTGTGAACTAGGCTCTGGATGATCAGGAAACTGAGAGCCTGTGCTGGAGGGATAAGTATTCAGGGGCTTCAGCTCCAGATTGCCAACTGTAAGAGGTGGTCCAGAAGAGTGGATCACACCAGCAGGATCTGGAACTGAGGAATGGTATGGAACTGCTGACCTTTGGTTACTTTGAGGAGAGGCTTCTGTAAGATGGAACTGCAATGCAGATGGAGACTTTTGGACAGGTAAGGCTTGTTGCTGCGGTTGTGAGTATTCAAGCACTGAATGTATGGCAGCATCGGCCTGATAGGACGGTCGAGCCTGTGTCTGGGAGAAGAATGGCTGGGTTGTAATGACAGGGCCCTCACCAGAAGGGGCACTGTAGGACTTAGGAACTTGCATATGAGCTGGATCCAAGTCCTGCATGAGCAGATTGAGAGCTTCAATGGATTGTTCAATCTCATTCTGAGAAGGTGCTTTAGGGAATTCAGGTAGGCTGTGACTCTGGAGTACAGGGCTGAAGTTTACCCCATCTACAGCTGGTTCCTCTGGAACACCAAACTGCTGCCAGACATTAAGCCCTCGCTGAACAGCATCTCTGCTGCTGGTGGTACGTGCTGGAGCTTTGGGCATGAGCTTCTGTTCAGTGTTGGGTGTCACACCAAAAGACTGTGAGCGACAGATGCCTCCATTGTGGTTGGTGTAACTGCTGGACGGTAGCTCTGAGTGGCCCAGGTTCTCCTGAGTGGAGGCGGAAGAGCCATAAAGTAGCATCATAGGTTCTGCCTCTTTTCCTTGCCCGCTCTCATCCAGGTAGGGCATGCCCTGACCATTGATCACTGTCTCAGTTTGGTAGTACAGGTCAGCTGGAGTGGCTCGACCCTCAAGCGATGACAGAGTACCCAGGCTGTCCACACTGTTGCCTTCTTGACTATTAGGCAGGTCGTCATCCAGGATGTCAGTCTCCCTATCTATGCTATTGTGTCCATTAACATGGACCTGAGCTGGAACCAGGTGACGGATAACACCTCCTCCTCCTCCACCTCCTCCTCCGTGACTATTGTGGTAACCTGGTTGGTGCATGGGAGGTTCCAAGCCACTAAGCAGTTGGTCCAGCTCTTGCTTCTCCTCAGGGCTGAGGGGCTGACTGGGCTGCTGGATCACCGGTACTGCCTGCTGGGCTGTTTCATCAGTGCGATCAGTCTTAATGGAGGCAGTTGAATTTCCAGAATCACTGCTAACTGACAGAGCGTGGTCCACTGGGGCAGGAGTGTGTTCGACAGTGGGCTCAACTGCTGTGGGAAAGCCGTTTGCTGTAGCATCCACTGACTCTTTTTTACGGACTTTAGCGTAGAGGCTACCATCCAGAGGACCTTGCATATGAATGACGTCTGTAAAAAAATAAAAAATTTGCTGTCAGTATTAATGCTAGGGTTAAGTCCCACCACCAAGTGTGCCACAAATGTCTGGTTGGGTCTGTTTTCATTTATAAAAGTTCACCAGGATTATTAATGTGCATGAGTCACTAATCACTGTACTGTACTATGGAGCCAGCTTTAATTTTCATAGGTTTGAATAATTCTACCATGCTCCTAACTCATTCTAGTAGGAACCTCTCCCTCCATAAAAAACACCCACATACAGGCAGACATAGACACACCCCTGGGATATGATTCAACCACTTTTCCCTGGAGGTACTCCTTATCCAAAGCTCTGACTCACCTGTGGAAAAGAAGTCTCAGAATAAATGTTGGAGGAATGTCCTGCCCTTTTGGAATTAAGGCATCATTGCCTACATCATCTCACTTGCACACACACACACACACACACACACACACACACACACACACACCCACTAGCTTGGGCAGCTGGAAAGTCTATTTATCTACAGCTCTGACAGTCAACATTTTGTTTCTTTAAGGACAAGTTTCACCACAACAAGTAATGTTGGACACTGACCTTCTAACAGTTATGAGCCACAGCATGCACTGCAGTATCAGCATTTTTTGTTTTTATGTAATCATTGTAGAGGTAATGAGAAATTGCTTCCCAATGCAATCTGCATCAGCAACCTTAAACTTGCTGGGTTATAAATCTAATGCAAGAGAGTTACCTCTCAGCTTCTTGTTCTGTACTATGGCATAAAATCAATATATAAAGCCATTAGAGCTGATTGGGACGGTTATTCAACCACTGAATGTGAATTATGAGCATGCATATAAAGCAGCAAGCAAATGAGACATGTACTCAACCATATACTGTAATATACATTTATTCTGAGTGAACTGAACAGGTCATGCTGGCCACATTATTAACGGTAAAGAAGCTGCAATGTACTAGGTACAAATAGTTTAGAAAATGTGATCCATCCCTTAATTTGCACTCTGGCTTTATATGAATAGAAATTATTATGGCCATTGATAGTGACCAAGTTAGTCAACGCTTTCCGGAGCATGACCTTTAAAATATTCATAAGTTTAAAAAAGGGGATTTCATCCAAATGAAATGGTAACATACGGTTTGAAAGTCAGTCCTGCCTTGTCGTAATGAATTGTGTTGTAAAAGTACAAATCTGCAAGAAGGAGTCATCTTTTTAACTAAATTCTGGTGGAAGATCAATTATTTACCTACAAAACTAAACTGTATTTTAAAAGCACATGTTCATAGCCTTAATCTTGAAGAAGCTCTTGCCTTTTCCCCTGCTTTAACTAATACATAAAATAAATGCTGCTTATTTATCAATGTGTTTTTTGTTTTCTGAAATGTACAATCAATATTTGTTCCATAATTATGGCTATTTTAATCTTTTCAGTGGAATCATTTTTAAATTGTTCTTTTGTTGTTGTTTTTGTGTTTGTTTTTTTGTGTCACAGCAGCTACACCAGTCATGCATACCTTAACATATGCAGCGTACCACTCATGTGCAATGTACTACCTAAGGGCCTTTTCAAACTTATTGGCTTAAAGTACCAGTTAGCTTAGGCTTAATCAGCACAGGCTTAACGCCAGCACTTCCCTTTTAATAGCCAGGCCTGGAAAAAGTGAGCCTTTTCCCTCATCACCCATACTTTCCTCTTAACTAGAGCTCCAAAATCCATCTGTGAGTCTTTCCAGTATGACGATAAAGTTCTCAGCACAGGGACAACACACCCATCAACAACTCATCGTGCAAGACGTGCACTAAATAAGTTAAACTGTGGCATTTGCTATAGTGTCTAAGACAGGTTCTCATATTATATTTACACCTAAATTCTTATTTATTACTTAACAGTGTCATGTGAAGACCTGATGTGGTCAGAATCTTCATGTGACACTCAGCATTTACAGATGAAAGGTGACACACATCTTTCTTGAAAAAGGAACTGCCTTCTATTTCAGCATACATTTTAGCACCTATTTGCATGCACTTGTGTTCTGCCATCATTCTTAAATTAGACAGCAACATCCTCCTGTCTGAAACGTCACCTGTAAAAATAGCGGGATGCTAACACGTTAGGAGTAATAACTAGTACTAATACTAGAGGAATACAGAAATGCT